>NC_084481.1:106049016-106374016 GCF_030035675.1 Rhineura floridana
GAAACTCAGTGAGAGCAAAACTAGACGTGGTGGGGCAGCTATGTGTATTTATCCATTTGTTTGCCTTATTCACATATGGGATGGAAGTGTCTTTTAAAAAAAAAAACACAAAAGGCATGCCTATGTGCAGGTTAAAGGACCCTTCCATGTGTTATCTGATTGCACTTCATTGTTTCAAACATATTTCCCTCCAGCCTGGCTCACATCTGGTACTGAAGCTGGGCTGGGAGAAAAGTACTTTGAGCAATGGAGTGCAGTAAGATAAGGCAGGAGGAGGATGGTTTTGCACTATCTCTTGCTGTATCATATAAAAAATGCACGCACCCTCATTCCCTGATTTTAACTCCAAACTAAGAAGGCACATGGATAAATGCACGTGGTTGCCCTCTCATGTCTAGTTTGGCCCCAAGACTGCCATCTCACTTACTGAGTAAGCTTGCTTGCGATTGCACTGTAATAACCTGATCTAAGAGTATCTCCTTGGAAACAAGTTCTGTTGCTTTTTAATGGGAGTTGTTTAGTCAGAAGTAAATCCAACTGTAAGAAGCATTCCCTGTGAGGGTCTATGTGTGTAGCCTTAATTTCCACATCAAGGGCCACAGTGTTTTAAAATGCATCTGATTTTTAATTTTATTTTACTTTAATCTGCTCTTGATGATGAAGAATTAGTATGAGGCTGATCCAGAGTATAAGGAAGTTCATGTCTTCTAAATCTCCCGCCTTTAAGGCTAAAGGAAGCCTGTCAGCACAAAGCTATCCTCTGTTCCTCTTCAGGCCAGCAGAGGGGTAAGATTGGTGGGGAATGGTACTCTGTGTTAAGCCAAGGACAAAAACCACTGGATGAGGAGAGAACATACTTTTAAAAAGCTGGGAGCTGCTGCTGTGTAGAAATCTGTTAATTTGAAGAAAGGTCTTCAAGTGTGAAGCTGACCTATGTTACTGAACTGTAGGCAAGTTGTTGAAGAGTCAAAACAATGACTTTGGAAATAGAAAAAAGCAAAATTAAAAAAGCAAAAGTAATTCTGGACTGTCAAGACCAATTCTTATAGTTTGCATTCCATACTGTAGTCAGGGTGGGTAGCTATCCCTTGTTTTGAGCAACTGGTTGAATAACACAGGATTAATTGCACAATGAAGTGCAAATTCAAGCAATTTTGCATCAGGTTTATTGGGGAGACGATTAGGTTGTATGCAATGAGTTTGTCTGCAACTGTAGAACTTGACTGTTAGGATCACATGGTCATATGAGGTGGTTTCAAAAATTGATAGTAATGGGGTATAGTCAATACCTGTGATACTAAGCCTTTCTTTTCAGCAGAGTGTATTGGAACAACTGGTGAGCACCCCATGGAGAGTTACTGTTTCAGCCCACCAGACTCAAAAATCTTGCCTAATTGCAATCCTTGCAATGAATACACTCTACATGGACTGCCTTCAAGTCAATCCCGACTTATGGAGGCATTCAGAGGGGGTTTACCATTGCCTTCCTCTGAGGCTGAGAGGTAGTGACTGGCCCAAGGTCACCCAGTGAGCTTCATGGCTGTGTGGGGATTCGAACCCTGGTCTCCCAGGTCGTAGTCCAACTCCTTAGTTGCTGATTGGTTGGTTGATGTGAGCATTTTCTGGCTTTGAGGGTCAGGGATAATTTAACCTATGATGTTATATAGATTGGGCTGTATTTAATTTTTCTGTCTGCTGCAAAAAGAGAATAATGTACATTTCTGGATGCTGAATATAATTCTGGATGTTGAGTACAACAATTCTGGAAGACATCAGTTGCTGATGGTAGGATTGGTATATTTTATATATCAGTGAATTTAATACTGTGCACACCTTCACATTTTAATCCAATATTTGACATGGGACTCACTATTAAGTTTACTCCTCTCCTTTCATCTCTCAGTTTTTCTCTTTTCCCCCTTGTGCAGCCTAGCCAGCCCTTTTGCTCCAGATATTAATATATGTGTTCAAATGCAGCCATCCTAGATGATCTTGTGCTCATGATGTACAAGCGCGCACACATAGTGCATGACTTTCCCCCCTTCCTGTCTGCCCAGCAAGCAACATCAAAACCTGAAAGAAAGAAACATGAATGCAATAAAACCTGGGTCAGATTGCAGCCCACTTCTGGGTCATCATGACTGAACCCACCAGCTGAAGACTATGTATTTATTTATCTGGCACCATCCATGTGCATAGTGCTTTACAAAGTACAAGACTATAGGTCCCTACCCTGAAGAACTTGCAGTCTAAAATTCAACAAGGGAAACAACAGAGGAAGGGGAGGTACATGGAGGGTAGAGGTAAATAGGAAAGGAATTTATAATTGTTTCAGTTATATGTGCTTAGACTTGGTTACAGGGTTTGTTGCATAGGGCATGGCAACTAGGGGGTTGAAACTGGTGTGGTACCTTAAATATCAACTGGTTTATTTGGTACATTTGTGCTAGTGAGGTGGGTTGTTGCCAAAGAAAAAAATAAGGCCAAGCAAAACAAGGTGCCACAGTAATTTGTGCATACATTTATACCCCGCCTTTCTTTCACCATGGAACCCAAGGTGGCATATATTGAATTGAATTGAAACTTTATTTTTACCCCGCCCTTTTTCCAAACTGGAACTCAGGGCGGCTTACAAATAAAACTACATGTAGTTAAAAGCATAGAAAAACATACAATTAAAATACAATTAAACTATGCACAACCTTAAAACCGTAAAAGGCACTTAAAAATCTAAAAACAATTTAAAATAATACAGATAATAATATAAAACAATAAAACAAGCCTTGTAAACCTGGTTGGCCACTGTGAGAACATGATGCTGGACTAGATGGGCCACTGGCCTGATCCAGCAGGCTCTTCTTATGTTCTTATTCGTGCCTCCCTAGGAAGGGAGTTCCAGAACCTAGGAGCAGCCACCGAGAAGGCCCTATCTCGCGTCCCCACCAATTGCACTTGCAAGGGTGTTGGGACTGAGAGAAGGGCCTCTCCTGAAGATCTCAGGGCCCGGGCAGGCTCGTATAGGGAGATACGGTCTGACAGATAGCCTGGACCTGGGCTGTATAGGGCTTTAAAGGTCAAAACCAGCACTTTGAATTGTGACCGGAAACAAACTGGCAGCCAGTGGAGCTGTTGTAACAAGGGAGTTGTATGGTCCCTGTAACCAGCCCCTGTTAATACTCTGGCTGCAGCTCTTTGTACCAGTTTAAGTTTCCGAACAGTCTTCAAAGGCAGCCCCACGTAGAGCGTGTTACAGTAGTCTAAACGGGATGTAACTAAGGCATGCATCACCATAGTCAAATCAGGCATTTCCAGGAACGGGCACAGCTGGCGCACTAGTCTTAAATGGGCAAAGGCACTCCTGGCCACAGCCAAGACCTGGGCCTCCAAGTCCAGAGCTGAGTCCAGGAGCACACCCAAACTGCGAACCTGTGTCTTCAGGGGGAGTGTAACCCCATCCAGCACAGGCTGAATCGCTATTCCCTGATCTGCCCTTCGACTGACCAGGAGCACCTCTGTCTTGTCTGGATTTAGTTTCAATTTGTTCACCCTCATCCAGTTCATCACTGATGCCAGGCACTGGTTCAGGACCAGGACAGCTTCCTTGGCTTTAGGTGGAAAGGAGAAATAGAGTTGGGTGTCATCCGCATACTGATGGCACCGAACCCCAAACCCCCGGACAACCTCTCCCAGTGGTTTCATATAGATGTTAAATAACATGGGGGACAAAACTGAACCCTGAGGGACCCCATAGGTCAGCGACCAAGGAGTCGAACAGGAGTCCCCCAGCACCACCTTCTGAGTTCGTCCCTCCAGAAAGGAATGGAGCCATCATAACAATGTGCCCCCAAGTCCCATCCCAGCAAGGCAGTCCAGAAGGATACCATGGTCGATGGTATCGAAAGCCGCTGAGAGGTCCAGTAGAACTAACAGGGACACACTCCCCCTGTCCAGCTCTCTGTGAAGGTCATCCACCACGGCGACCAAAGCTGTCTCTGTCCCGTAACCAGGCTTGAAACCAGACTGAAATGGATCCAGATAATCCGTTTCATCCAAGAATCTCTGGAGCTGGGCGGCCACCACACGCTCTATTCCCAGGCGGTCTCCCATCTAGCCGCTGACCAGACCTAGACCTTCAGCAAGGTGGTGGCCTCATGTGCCTTCAGACCATAGCCTGGGAATTCCTTGTGATTTAAATAATAAAATATTATTGATCAGTAATTGAACTTGATTTAATTTGGGCAGAATGAAGGGTTGTTTTTTTGTAATCCTGTACTGCACTAGCTCATTTGGTTGATATAAATTACTCCTACAAGTAATTACTGCAACAATGGCATGGGCAGAAGTAAATTCCCTCCAACAGAGTTTAATGATATATGCTATTTAATATTCATGATAATGTAAATCTGTAGCAAGGTTGATTGGATGCAGTGATCTGAAAGATAAGGGTGTAGTTGCCAATGATAAACTATTGGATTGGAGAAGACTTGGTAAACTGAATATTACAAAAAAAGATGTACTGTAAAAATGTTTGAAAGCAACACTGAAGAGCAGAGGAAAGTGTTTGCAATTATGTCCATGTTTGGAGCAAAGAAACTTTTAAGAGATGCTTATCTTTGCAACTAACTACAAGAGCTCCAGACTTATTGCAGAATTATTTCTCAACTTCTATAGATGTTTATTCCAGTGCAGTCCTGTTTGCCTTGAGTAAATGGATTTTTGAAGCTCAGAAATAGATATAAAAAGCCTGGAACTGTGTGATCAGTGTTGACAGTAGCATACTGTGTATACAGTAGGGCCCCGCTTACCGGCGCTTTGCATTCCGGCATTCTGCTAATGCGTCGGTGGGAAATTCCCCTTTTTAAAGCCGATTTTGCGATTTTACAACATTTTTGTGTCATTTTCGTGCGACGGCCCCATTATAGTCTATGGGTTCCGCTTTATGGCAATTTCCGCTTTATGGTGGGGGCCTGGGCCCTAACTCGCCGTATAAGTGGGGCCCTACTGTACACACAAAATGACAGAATGTAGCTACCAATAGTCATACATTTCCAAGGGCAGTTCCTCTTCTGAGTGGCACAGCCTAGTGCTCCCTCAGATTTTTCTATACCATTAGTTCAGTCCAAGATTTTGTCTTGTACAAATGCTTGTGCTTATTGCCCATAGTTACACACTAGTTTCCATTTTTATTGGTGGTTCTTTTCCCCTGTCCTGGAATCAGTGCTATGATACAAGAGGTTTGCAGCATCCTTAAAGTAATGTTGCAACTTATGGGAAGCTTATTCCATCTCCCTTTCATTAATTGCTTTTTGCTGCATAATTTAAATTATAAACATATAGTTGAATAGCATGATTTGGTTTGGAAATAACTTCAATGCCCATTGAACTTATTTCCCAGTAAGTATACTTATGATTACAGTTTTAAAATATATGCTGCTTAAATCATCTTTCAAACAAACTTCCACTATTACAACTAAGCAATCTGAATGGTCTGCTTCTGTTTTATCATTGAATATTAAGCTGTGCTTTTCTGATGAGATATGCCCATGCTGTAGCTACACAAACAGGTCCCACCACATCCAATGATCTGTCACTGACTTGCTTCTCATGTCACATTAAACCACAGCTAAAACAAACTAGTGCATGCTGCTGAAATCATAGGTGCTTCACATTAACACTGTGTAGATGAGGGTCTGACTGCTTTTTAGCTGACACAAGCATGTCCTTTAGGAATAAACTGATTACAGTTGTGGTCTTTTGTACAGGAGTTGAGACTCTAAATGAAAGTGATAGTTATGCTTGATATGTCAAATATAGGCCTAATTCATACACAATGCTAAGCCATGGTTTGTTTCATTGTTTCTTTCAGCCTAGTAGCTGAACTAGGGTTTTTTGTTCCCAACACACCATGATTCTAAGCCTTGGCTTGTTACCTGCAAACCCAGAATGGTTTATTAATCATAGTTTGCTTGCTTCCCAACCCCAAATGGTCACTAAACTACAGAGCCAGACAGCAGTGCAATAATAAAACTGCTCCCAAGAGTGCTTCTTTGGCCCAGCAGTGCTAGTTGGTGGAGCACCAACACATCCATCATCCTTGTGGACCAGGCATTCAACCTTCCAACTCTGGCTGATGGCTTCCTACAAGTCTCTAAGGTTCAGCATTGACAGAAACTTCAACCAGTAACACAGCAGAATGAGGCTATCTGTAGAGTGAGCCTTCAGATGTCTAAAAGCAAGGTCACTTTACACCTTGCTGGCCATAGGACCTTGTTGCTGATAGCATTTTGGTTTGCTGAATCCCCCCCCCATCTGTAAGAGAAGGGGAGATGTCCTACTGGAGAACACTCAGACCTGCCCAGATGATGAGAGGGATGTGGTATCCATGGATAGAGAGTAAGGCACCATCCTCCTCTGCCATTCAATCACCAGCAAGTGAATTCAGGGCATCTTTTGGTCAGGGCCATCTGGAACATGATAACCTAATTCATTTGGGACCATTACACACCAATTTCCTCAAGATTTAGGCTACTACTGAATTAAGTCATGCACTTTTGCTTGCACTACCAGCAGGCCACTGGATCCACTCCCCATTGTGACCCTATTTGGGTATGTCTTGTCTCTCAAACCACTCCTCCTTTTGATTTGAATCACATTAATTCCTGCTTGCTTTCACCTGGTATCCTCCTAATTTTGTAATCGTTAACGTTTTTGCCATTCATCAAAATGTGTGTGTTCATTGGTAGAAAGAGTATAGTTGAGGCGGGAAGAGCAGGAATGGTTTGGCTATCTGGATGACTTTCTGAAAGTGCTTTCTGCTTATTAGAATTGTGTACAGGTGGGGCTGCTTTATAGACAGTTTCTTGGGGAGCAGGTGTGGGTTTGGGTGTTTTTCTTTTGGAAATGAAAAGGGAAATGTTTATAGTAGCTTCTAGTACTTTGGTGATTAGTATCGCCTCTGCAAAACAGGGTTAATTGAGGTTCGAAGGCAGGTGTGGAGAACCTCAGGCCCAATGTCTGAATGCGTTTCTCTAGGTAGGCCTCTCTATGTGGCCCTTGGGACTCTCCCCAGGCCACACCACTCACCAGCCCGGCTCTGCACCACCTTCAAATGCTTTCACCTGGTTGAAATGCGTCCTCCAACTGTGATATCTCTTGCCTGCCTCAATGGAGAGGTGGGGGCATGTAAACTTTTGGCTTTTGCATGGCTGGAATGTCACTTACTATACAAAGGTAAGAGCTGTAGCTTCTTGCTTCCAGCCCTGCCCACCACTGGCGTATAGTGCCTAGAAGGTTGCCTATGAGAAAAAGTGGTCCTTGTGCTGAAAAAGTTTCCCTATCCCTGTTCTAAAGTATTTCTTGTCCCACAGGGCAGGGATTGTCCTTTGGCTGGGTGTACATTTGGAGCACAGGTGTGTTGTAAAACTGCCTCTTTACCTCTGAAGACTCATACATTTTGTGAGGAATTCACTTCACCCAAAGATGAGGAAGGTAGCCGTAAAGCAGAGACTTGATTGAGTCTTGCTAAGGAAAAAAAAACTTTATCAGAGGAACAGTGCAAGGAAAGGTTGAGGAGCTTCCTAACTCCAATGAACATTGGATGTTCCTTTAATAGGGATTGGGAATGAAGCTAGTACAGCTTAGCTGCTGCTGAGATTTCTCTGCCCCATTCATGCAAGCAGCCAGTGGTAAGGGGGCTGGTGATGTGCTGAGGTGATGCCACTGGGATGGGGGAACAAACCAAGCTTTCATGAAACAAGCCATGGTTTGTTGATGGTGTGTGGGACAATTCGTGGTTTGTTCATAGTTCATGAAATAAATCATGGCTGATAGCCCTACACAAACCATGGCTAGACCATAGTTCATTTTTTTTTTTACAATAATTTTTATTCAAATTTTCATAAAACATACAAAACAAAATCATAAAACATTCAAAGACAAAAAACAAAACACAACAAAAATAATTAAACAAAAAATAAAATAAAATATTGACTTCCCATTTGTCACAGATCAAATCAGTTATAGGTCTACAATATATAACAATCCTGTCTCTTAAATCATATTATAAAATCACTTTCCTCCAGTAGTTATCTTAATTAATCATCAAATCTCATAAACATTACTTTATTCTTTCCACAAAAAGTCAAAGAGAGGTTTCAATTCTTTAAGAAATATATCTATCAGTTTTTCTCCAAATAAACATGTCAATTAATCCATCTCGTTAATAATTATAATAATCTTATTGTCATAACCATAGTCCAAATAAACATTTCGATTAATCCATCTCATCAAAATCTGTTAGGTTCAATAATTTCAATAGCCATTATTCCATTATCCCTATTAGTTCCATCTTCCATCTTCAATAGTCCTGTTAAGTCCAGTAATTTCAGTGTCCAATCTTCCATTATCAGTATTCCATAATAATCTTGCTGTCGTAGCCATAGTCATATAATAAGAGTCTGATGGGAATTTCCTCTATCCCAAATATTTTCTTGCCATCCATTCTGAATAAGTTGCTGAAATACTGTTGTAAAGTCATATCTCTGTTCTTCTTTTTTACAAAATGCACTGGCTCATCTCTTGAGAGTTTTTCCATTGTCACATGGCTGCAGTTAATTCCATAGATTTTCTCTATATCAAACTCCATCACGTCATTCCAGTCCAAAAGATTTTCCAAGCCATTGATAACTTTATCTCTAATATCTTCATTAATTTCTTCAGAGATAACGTTAAATTCCAAACAGTAGATTTTATTTCTAAAATCCATAAACTCCAGATCTTTTTCCAATTCCACATTTGTTCCAATCTCCAGGGCTTGTATCTTCCCTTTATTTTCTCTTTTCTCATCTCTGATCTCATTCTCCTCTCTCACAGGATCCCCTATTTCTTTAAGCTCCTGCGTCATTTTGCTCAGTTCAATTTTCAGCTCCTTACTACCTGTCGCAGGGTTTGTTTCGTTATCTCAATCTCATCCATTATTTTCTGAAACATAGTTACTTCCAGATTCTCAGCCACTTTCTTGATTGCCATTTTTAAAACCACGAAAACAAAGCAAAACAAAAATAAAGAAGAACCACTTCTTATTTCAGCAACAATTGGGTTAATATTCCAGGCTTGATGACATCACAGTATAAACAGAGCAGCCTGCCTTATCTCTCTATATTCAAGAATGCAAAACAAATTTAGTTCCCAGCATCAAAACAGCTAGTGGCGTCGTGAAGAAGCAGATTCGTCAAAATAAAATAGACCAAAAAGAGAATAGTCCCAGACAATATAATATTCCTCGGAATAGAAATCAGGAATAGAAATCCCTCTTCTGTTTATATCTTTAGAATGCACTTCCAGGACAGCTTTTTGCGACAGAAACAGAGATAAGCTGTTAATTTTGTGAATAACAGAGAAGAGTTATAGCTCACCCAGAAGTTGTCCAAAGCCGATCAATCTGACAAATCTCCTTTGGCTGCAACAATTTAAACCAAGTAAAAAAAATAATAGAAAGAAGGGTGCTTGCCTGTTAGTCCGTTCTCTCTTTAAAGAAAAGATAAACGTATCGCTTAAACAGATAGAGCTTGTTCGGAAGTCTGTCCGGCATTGTTGGCTGGACCTTATCTAATAAATTAATGAAATCCAGTCCTCCCAACAAAAACAGGCTTTTGAGGTTGATCTCTACGTTTCTCCCTGCCCGGGAGAAATTTCATCAGTCAAAAAAAAAAAGTTCTGACTGATTTATATCTGAATAAGCTTCTTTTGAGGCGGGAGCCCGTCCCAAAAGCAGGCACAAGCGAAGTCACCCTTCCCGGAAGTCGGCTAGACCATAGTTCATAATAAACAATAACTTTATATGCCCAGTGTAAGTTTATGAAACACCTTATAGTTCTTTGCAGGGATGCCAAGAACAGTTTGTGATTCAATGATGGGTGAAAAGGAGGTAGTTATTTGGAAAACACCATCCAATTGAGGAGCATAAATCCCTTGGGTGAGTAGAAGGCTAACCTAAAAGAGTCCTCTGGATTGTGGCTCTAGTGTTTTTATCAGGCAATTTAGTTTTTTTTTTGTGCTGATTATACACGTACAAATGCTTTTGATGTGGCTAAAAGAAAAGAAGTAATGTCATCTTGTGGGTGTTCCTTCTCTCTTGATTGCTTATCCAAATGTGACAGAGACAAACACCAGCTCTTTAATAGCAAAACATTGTCCTATGCCCTGTGGAACGGTCTCATGAACACTGTGTATTTGGTGCATCCTTTCTTTCATATTATGCATTCAGCAAGGCTGGAAAATAATTGTTCCAAGCCATTCTGCCTGTCAAACAGATGCTTAAGTTAATGATGGATTGAGCTTTTTAGGATGGAAATGCTGTTAAAATGGATTCTGAGCAGCTCCACCTCCACCTTTTTTCAGTTTTTGAAATCTTATGTCCTTCCCACCTTTTGGTTTAACTGGTTTTTACTCATCTGGAGACTTGCAGTTTTGCTTTCTGAAGCAGCAGTTCACTGCCTGAAGGATCTTATGTTGTGTGTCCTAAATGAAGATTTGATCAATAATATGGAAAGAAGCACTGACCTTTAAGGAGCTGATTTGAGCACTTTTATGTGTATCCCCATCTCTTTGAGCAAAAGTTCCTTGAAGTCTGTAAAAAGAACTATATTCTCTCAATGCTCATCTTGTTTGGATTAAGGCCTCAAACTCCCAGGCAATGCAGTGCTGGTGCAACAACATGCAATATGAAACAAATGTAGTAGGGAATAAGTAGGGTTGCCATATTCCAGTTCCACAAATCCAGGCAGGTTAATTTGCATATTATACAAATTATTTGCATATTATTTGCATATTATGCAAATATTTGCATATTAATATTTGGATTGTCCAGTTGTTTTGTTTTTGTGCCTAGGAATTACCACCAAAACCTGGGGTAAGATGTGAGAAATCTTTTTTTTTAAAGCAACATTTTCAGCCTTAAATGCCTAGACTCTAGTTTCCAACACTATGGAGTATTTATTGATTGATTAAGAGAATTTATATCCTGCCCTTTTGCTGTTAAAAACAGAGCTCAGCACAGCTTACAAATATAATAAAAACAATAAAAATACACAATCAATATAAAAACATAATAAAAACACAAAATAGCAACAAACATAAAGTAAGTCAGGGCAGCAGCACGGTTAACCATAACATATACAATATATTTCAGGGATGTGGTGGGTGGAGAAAGACAAGCCAAAACGTTAGGAAAAGGAGTCTTTCACACCACATGCTCAGTTCTAAATACTGTTGCAGCAAGTTTTACAAGTTCCTCCAGTATTCCACTGGTGCAGGCACTCAGACATTCAAAGTATCTGTATGTTTCTTAGGTTTTATAAAAGCAGAGCTTTGCTTAACTCAAAATTTCTCAACCACATCTACACAGGTTCCACCTCCATACTCAAAATGAAACTGGGCCTGGAAGTGTGCAACAACCCCACACATACCTTGCTAATTAGATTACCAATGCCAGGATGTCTGTCTTATCGACTACTCTCCTGCTCCCCCACACACACCTGGCATCATGAAAGACCCAGTCCTGGGCTCAGAAAGAAAATAAATATCTGGTCCTCTTCAAAGTACTGATAAGCCTCTTGTTTTAATTGAAATAATAATTCTAAATTCTTGTTCTTATCACTATTGGGAGTTAATTATCTTGCATATGCTGCTGTTGCTTCTATGGCTGTAACAGAGTGAGGTTAAAGATAAGTGAAATGCAAATAGGAAAAAAAAACACAGAAGGCAGTAACACTTTCCTAAATGTAATACCATACCAACCACAACAAGATTCCTATGAGTAAGGCAAAAAACTAAGCATCTCACAACCAGTCAGGATTCCTAACCAAAAACCAAAAATATGATAAATGAAGAAATATGTATATAAGCATGACTATCAAATATATTTATTATTTACACAATCTGTAAAGATATTTATAGTACAATCCTAAGTTTATTTATTCAGAAGCAAGTCCCAGCGTATTCAGTAGGACTTACTCAAACAGGGACAGAACTGCAACCTCAAGTGATAAGCAACTTCATTTAAATACATACAGCCCATATAATAGTTTATTGTCAAACCAGTTGGTCATTGCAGAAAAAGCAGTATTAGTTTTTAAAAAATCAGTATTACTTTCCTACAGAATAAAAACTGTAATACCTAAGTAAGCCCTGCCTACTTGCTTTAAAATTGGACTGGAGACAGAAAGAGTTAGAACACAAACATAATTCTTTTTTACATTCACTCCAAAGTCCCACTGATTTTCAGCACATTCATAACATGTCTACTCAAAGTAAGTCCTATTGAATTAAATGGGGTTTACTTTGGGCATATGGGATTAGCATTGCTTTTACAAAAAGCAAGTATTGGGAAGGTTTTCAAAACGCTGCCCAAGCTCTGACTCCTGCACACAAGAGGAAAAAAAACTGAAATGTATATACTTACCCAATTTATGAGATTTTCAGATAAACGGGGGGGGGGTGTGAAACCACCATTTTGTTTTCTAGACACTGCCTAAGGTCAATGAAACTGAAATACAATCCCTGATTGGCTGCAATGCTGAACGGGCGGGGTTAAAGCTACAAAGTGCTATAGTACAGTACTGTTTAAAGAAAGATTTAACAGTGGAGGGGGGTGGCTGACGTTTATATGTATATCTCGAGAACCGGACCACCTAGAAACTTTTTTTTTTTTTAATTAAAGCTGAGAATCCGGGCCACGTAAGGGGCTAGCCGGGCGCCAAGTGGCATGCATAGAATCCGGGTAAAACCGGATTCTATCCGGGCAATATGGCAACCCTAGGAATAAGGCCTGTTGAACCCAGTAGGATTGACTTGTGAATACACGTGTATAGATCAGGCTGCATAATAGAACAAAGCCTTTCAGACAAACAGAAGCAATTTAAAAGCGCAGTAGTGAATTTTACCCCCAAACTGTATTACTGTATTGAATAGTAGTATGAATGCAAGTTGGGCCCAGCCCCAAATATTATCTGATTAGTTTATTTTTCTGTTTAGATGTATAGCCCACCTATGTTGAAGGTTCAGAGCAGTCAGCTGTGGTACACAAGTGAAAATACTTTTCTGTTTTAAACGCACAGAAACCCAACTCCTTTGTTTGCTCATTCCCCTTCTGTTAAATGAAGATAATCCTTGAGTCTTTGATGGAAGAAAGGCAAGACAGAACTGTAGGAAAATAAATAATAACCAGCCACATAATAAATCACTATTCCCCATCATTCATATGGGGGAAAAGTCATGATCAATTCCAGAATTTCTGTATTATATTACCAGCAAACCATAGGACCCTCCTAGCTCATACTCCCTTGTTTTCTCATGCTAATTCCTCTCATGTATTCTAAGTAGCCCTTTCTCCCTCCTCTAACCCATAGCATGCCTCAAATATTGGAGGATAATATATAGAGATTCCCTTGTCCACCCAAAACATCTACATCAGCTACCAAAAGAGTACAGCTGCCTGCGGTGCAGCTACTGTTCTCAAGATTGAACAGGAAAGAGATGTCCTAACTTCAATGTAAACAAGGCTTGATGGCCACTGTCTAACCTGGGCCTCTTTATCCTCCAGAGCAGCCCCCACTTCTGAAGCTTCCTGAAGGGCAAGGTGGGGTGGGAGGAGATGAGAAAATCTTAGAAGATATTGGGCCATCTGAAAACATCAGCTAGCTCAGTGTGCTGTGCCAGTTAAACCAAATATTATGAATTATTGGGAAAGACATTGACAATAAAATAGCAAGCTTCATAACGTTGTTATTTAAGTCTGTTGTGTATCCATATTTAGAATATTGTACAATTTTGCTGTCTCACTCACACACTCATTCAAACAAACACAATTGTAGTAGAGCAGGAGGAAGTTGAAAAGGGAGACTATAATGATTAGGAGCTGGCTCATCGTTGATAAAAAAAAGATTAAACTGTTGGGGCTTTTCAGCCTACAAACAGATGCTTAATGAAGCACATGGTAGAGCTTTATAAGACTGTAATTGGTGCAGAGAGAATTAAGAGGAAAAATTAATCATTTTGAGAAATGTAAGGAAATACTTCATGTAATATATAATTAACCTATGGAACTGATTGACACAAGATGTTATGATGGCCACTAGCATAAATTATCATGCTGAGATGTAATAAAATGGATAGTTGATGACAGGTGACAGATATTGCCATCATGCCTTGTTCTGTCACTGTTGCAATCCAATACATGTCTACTCAGAAGTAAGCTCCATTGGGTTCAGTGGGGACTACTCCCAGGTAAGTGTATTGGATTGCAGCCTAAGTGTTGAGCTAGATTAGTAGTGCTCACCCTTTTGTTCTTATAAGATTTATCTGTATTGTGGTATGCAAGATGGTAATGGTATATTTAGCTTTAAAATAAATTATTTGTTTATATTTTATTTTAAAAATAATAAAACAACTTTTGGCCCTAACAAAACATTAACACCAAATAAACCAGATTAAGGACAGAGGAAAACATATATTTAAAAAACAGAGCAGAATTTATTTTTTATCGATTAAAAACCATTAAAAGCCATACAGAATAAAAATATTTTTATAGCCTGCTTGAAGCTCAGCATAAATTCTGACTTGAAACTGGAATTCTTCCAATAGTTCCAGTCTCAAGTGGCCACATGACTACCTAGGTGTGACTTTATCGTAGGTATAATCCCCCAACCGGGCTCAAACTAGTGACTCTTGATGATGGGCAGGCATCTAGTTATACCGCTTACCCACCATCTGATTAGTGTGTGGCTGTGCTTGCTAAGTTTATATGTTATAGAAGCTGCTCCAAGAACACAGGGGCGGTTTCTTACATTAGACTGTGCCCCCAACCCCCCATTAGATCTGAGAATGGCAGACCCATCTCTTTAAATTTGCATCTTCCCCATTCGCATGAAAAGGAGGTGGTGGGTATGAGTTAATTGGTCAACGGGACCCACAGCTGAGAGGTGTTGAACACCTACCCTTTCACCTTATAGAGTCTGTCCCTGAGATCCTTTCCTCTCTAACTGGCTAAGACAGCAAGTGTCTGAGGGAAGGCATATGGCAGGAAAAGTCATGGAAAGGGGGAATGTTCAGCAATGTGCCATTTTATATTACATCACTATCCCAGCTTTACACATGAAAAAGGGAAGATCCACATTTAAAGCCATGAGTGCCATGGCCATGTGTAGTTTGAGCTTGAGCTGTCAGGAAGCCATGGCTAGTTCAGGATCCTTGACACATACCTGTCTCTGCACATATTTATCACATTCACACTTCATGTTTTTAGGTGTATATATACAAAATTTCATGTATGCACTAAATATAATGCATATAACATGTCACAGTGTTGCAACAATGCAGGACAGCTTTTGAAAGTATGTCAGAATATTTAAATCAGTGTAGTTCCAGCACTGGAGACTCCAGGTCTGATGATCCCTCTGGAGCCCTTGTCCTCGTCCATTCACAAGGAACATATTCTGCAACAGAAATAAATTAAGGGTATGTAGAGGTTAAACGGGATTGTTGAAGAGACTAGGCAAATCAGTCTTTTTGCAACCTTTTGAGTTACAGAAGACCTTGGAAACAATACCTGGTCTTCGTATCAAGCTACCTTGGTGTACAGTCTTCTTCTTCATTTTCTCTGACCTTACCAGTGCCAATTAGAGATGGGCAGAATTGACACACTGCATTCCGGAAAGGTTTTGGCAGAACCAGATTTTTAATTCTGATTCTGGCAAGTCCCATATTTGATCTGCAGTCCAGGATCTTGCTAGTGCTGGAATGACTGTTTCAAGATCTGAAATTACTGCTAGGCATCAGTGAAGATCCACAGAGGTTTCTGACAACAGGTCAGTGAAAACAATCAACAGTGACATGCTCAGGTGGGCCCTGCACATGTGCAGTGAGTCTGAAAATGATTCTGTGCAATGTGAATCCTTACTGAACATGTGTAGCACTTTCTAAACAGGCATGTAGCTCTGACAAATAATATAATCTTTTCACCCCAATCCTGAACCTCAGGCTTCTGTGCCAGCATGCCATTGCCACATCAGTAAAGAAGGCTTCCTGCACATAGGCAGTGCCTAGCGTGGCATGGAAGTCTTTTGATAGAATAGCACTGGATTCTAATAAGTGCCAGTTTGTTCTTTGCCATTACATCATGAATAGAACTGTTGTTTCACTGCCAAATTCCATCTGAAGCAGAATTCGGCAGCAACTGACAAATTTGTCAACACTTTTTCTCCTCATCTCCAGAGCTGGTACTTGTTTAACATATTTTTGTACCACTCTTTATAATAATATCAGATTTCAGGGTATTGTGCAACATAAAACAAACAGAAAAGCATGACAATGGCAGATAAAACTTCACAACTTTAAAATGCACTACAATTTGTTCAATTAAAATTAGAAAAATCCATTAAAATGCTTGGGTAAATAAAAATGGTTTTCCCCCTGGCATCTAAGCTATATCAGTCTTGATGCCAGATGGACCCTCTTTAGGGAGAGCTTTTCATACCTGGGGTGCCTCTGCCAAAAAAGTCCTCCCTCTTCCTTGCAGATAATCTTCATACTCTAATAGAAGAGAGACTAGAGAAGGCAGAATATCTTAAATAATGGGCAAATTGATATGGGAGTACATACTTCAAGTATTTGAATCTCAAGGGGTTTAGGGATTCAAATTTAAAGGTAAGAAACAGAAGAGTGGAAGATGAAAATGTGGGCCTTACTATTGCAGATTTTCTCCTTAATCTTGTTTCACAGCTCCCAGTGCATACACTGGTACCCCTTAGTCTTGTCCCTGACCTCGCTTCTGTCTTAACAGAAATATTATCCTTCTAAATATTATCCCTAACACTGATCTACAGATTACCAAATTAGCCAGCGTTGTGAATTACAAAATTTGTGAAGTTTGGATGAGTTCTAAATTTTTCTTCAGTTCACCGCTGATAGATCTAAAGGCAACAAATTGACATTTTCTGTCTATCCATTGGCAATCACTTGTGACCAAGTAAGATTGTCTTCCAAAATAAGGTCTTTAATGGTGCATCTGTAAGTGACTGTGGAGGCCAATCCTAGATCCACACAGCCTCCTACAGTGAGGACATAGGTTTCCGGATGGAAGACGGTTTCTATGTTCTGTCTATAACATAAGAGGCATAGTATCTTTTGTAACTGTACATGAATTAGTTTTCTTCTAAGAATACATAGCAGTTGCTAGGAATTCTTAAAACAAAACAAAAAAAAGCATCAGCACCGTTGGGCAACTACTCCTGTGTATGCCCCTGTGTCAGGTGGCTGGGTTGGTAAGTCATCATTTTAAATTTTCCATAGTGCCCTGGTGTAGTGTTGTTCTGGGGCACTGTGGGAAATTAAAAATGGTGGCTTGTGGCCACCCACTACTGCCACCAGATAAGCCTATGGCTGTAGGCCCACTGACCTAGGAGGGGATCCACTAGAGGACACTTTGCTATTTGAATATAGGTTTGTTTGTTTTGTTTGTTTACTAATATTTAAACGACCTGAAAAACAACTTCTCTAGGTGCTGTAGAGGAGGGAATAAAATTGATTGCACACTTGCATTTCCAAGTATTTTTCAGTTATGACTTAAAATAGTTGTGCACTGTCATTTCTAAAGGCAAATAAAATACAATATCAAATAATATTGCCACTTTAATTTCTATATTTATAATTACCTCCTAATGACAAATGTGACCATTATTATATATTTAAAGGATATGAATGGTCATTATTTGGGGTATAAAACATTTTAAAAATCATAAAATGTTCTGTTTCTGTACAAGTTTTCAACAAAGTTGTAAACTGGCAAATATTGTTCATATTGAATGCCTTTTTTACATTGTTTGATGTCCTTGAAAATGGAAATGGACTGCTTTCCAGTCGATCATGACTTATGGCAACCCTATGAATAGGGATTTCATGGTAAGCAGAATTCAGAGGGTGTTTAAGATTGCCTCCCTCTGAGGATAGCCCTCCCCTGCTGGCTAGGGCCTGCTCAGCTTGCCACAGCTGCACAACCCAGCCCCTTCCTTGTTTGCAACTGCCAGTGGGGGGGGGCAACTGGGCTCCTTGGGACTGGTTGCCCACAGCTGCACAGGAGGCAGGATACGTAACCCCTGAGCCACTCACTGTGGGGGTGATCTTTAGCTGGCCCTTGACACCCAAGAGACACGAGTGGGGATTTGAACTCACAGACTCTGGACTCCCAGCCAGGCTCTCCTCCCCACTGTGCTATACCGCTGTTTGGTGTCCTTAATGGAACAGAAAAAAAAGCAAAATAAGAGTTGCTTCTTATTAAACAATATTATAGTGGGATGGCTGTTTCTTATTAAAGAACTCAAAAGTTTAATAGAAAGAATTGTAGAGAGGATTTGTGGGTCCCAGAGTACCCTATCCACCACTTCAATTATGAAACTGAGCAGGTGTGTTTCTATCCCAATTTTTGCCTGCTCTGTTGGTGACTGTTGTCTTTCTTGGCTCCACCTGCAAAAACATCTGGAATCTGTCTGCAGGAACTTCAGAAAAACCTTGCTCAGCAAGATACATGGGTAGTACCGTTCAAAATGAATATGTGCAATCTTATGATTAAACCAAACTAAATAAGCTGTCAGTCTGACATGGATACATTTTCCAATGACACTGATGGACATCCCCTTTTCACATCCAATCTGTAGTAAGTTTGATTATGGAATAGTGCTTTTACCCTTTTAATATAGATGTCCTCTTCTTGTTGGGTAGTGCTGCATTTAAATTGTGATCAAGTCAGTCATGCAATATACTGTGCAGGAATGGGGAACATGTGTGGCCCTCCAGATGTTGCTGGGACTCCAGGTCCCATCACCCTTGACCATTGGCTATGTTGAGACAATATCTGGAAGGCCCCATATTCCCAACTACCTGATTTAGTGCTTAATCCCCCTTCCAAAGTACAGTAAATATAACCCTCGTACACATCTGTTCAGAAGCAGAAGAACAAACTAATGAGACTTACTCCCAGGTAAGATGTGTAAGATTGCACCCTAAATTACTATAGGTCAGAAAGTGAATGTAAGACTCAGGTGGGGTTGAAAGCATAGGACAAAAGCTAAAATGTAATTAAGAAAAGTTTTAGAAATCAGATATGACTGAAATAGCTAGTATTTATTATACAGCCACAAGAGAGACTGTATACTATAGCCAGCATGGATATTTCACATTCCGCAATGTTAAATTTAAAACTTATAGTCCTGAACTCAGAAATGCTTGCTTAACAACCCTCTCAATTTTCACGGCAATACACAAAACAGGCAGAGAGAATCGAGCATTTAAAGTATAAAAAGAGAAAAAAACAGACCCCTTTTGGCCTTTTTTTCTGTCAGAGTTCTCATAATTTGTTGAAATTAATTAAAAATTAGCCATGTTCACAGAGTACCTGTAATCCTATTACTGACCTTGCCCCATACTCTGACCTTCATCTTCTGCAGTTTAAAAGTTTAAAAAAATACCTAGCTGATCTTTAATTAATTTAAGAAATTTAGCATTGTACTCAATGATAAGGCCGGTCATGCTCAGTAAGAACCAACTGTCAGCGTTCTAAATGCCAGACTCACAGCTCCTGGGCTTTCCTAATCAGGGGGCCACACCCACACCAGACCTTTATTCCACTTTAGATAGTCATGGCTTTCTCCCAAGAATCCTGGGAAGTGTAGTTTGTGAAGGGTGCTGAGAGGAGACTCCTATTCGCCTGACAGAGCTCCAGTGGCCAGAGTGGTTTAACAGTCAGCCGCTCTGATTGAAGCTCTGTGAGGGAAACAGGGCATCTCCTAGCAACTCTTAGCACCCTTCACTTACTACATTTCCCAGGATTCTTTGGGAAAGCCATGACTGTCTAAAGTGAAATAAAGGTCTGGTGTGGATGTGGCCAGGGACTGCTTTCATTTAAATTTGGGTGTGAGGCTACATGTGCCTGCTGTAGAATAAAAAGGTGGGGGAAACCCTGAAAAGCAATGATACTGTTCATAATGTTTTCCTTTTGGAAAGGAAAGAGGCTTTCCTTCTGCCCAATGCCCACCCATCCAATCTCCCTGTCCCTTTCCTGCCCTCCCCCTCCCCTCCCTGCCCCTCCCCCAGGTTAGCTTCACCTATCCTAAGGATGATTTCACAGGAGTAAGTAAGTAATGTTTCTTTACAGTCATAGACCCAATATACAGTTGGTTAGACAGTCAGATTTAAAAACAGAAAGAAACAACTAAAAACAATCCGATACAGTATTAGCAATTTGTCAGTCCTTCTAAAACAGGCAAACTAATATCAGATATCCTTTTACGTATGGACTGAGCTACATATAAAAATTTTGCAACAGATTTAGTAGTGGCTTTATCTGTATCAGATAGAAAATGCTTTAAAAGCCGATTGGCAGATCTACCAGGAAAAGTTTTAATAATTGGTAAAATAAGTAGTTCGGGCATCCTTATACATATCACAGGCGAAAAGAATATGTGCAATTGTTTCAATCTCTCTCAATGTACAAATACAAAAATGGCTTTCATATGGGACACCATTAAAGCGGCCTTCTAACATCGCCGACGGAAGGCAATTAAATCTTGCCTTGGCATATAAATTCCGATAGCGAGGAATAAACAAATCATCCAAACAGGCCGCATGGTTGGGAAAAAGGAAATTTAAGCCAAAATAGGATGGAGAGCAGGTTTTACGAGCATTGGCCATAGAATATTGAAGGTCAATATCCTTAATACGCTGGCCAATAATATGGTTAGCTGTGCCAATATCCATAGTTGATAGAAGATCCATTGAAAGGCCAAGAATCTTTATTTTCTCATTGAAGCTTTTAGACCAGGAGCTGGTATATGAGTCACTCCAGATTAAGTTTGGGAGTCCTGAAGGAGGGTTTGCATAGGTTATTTTGGTCCAAAATCTAAAAGCCTAGAGCCAGGTAGAACACTCAGTTGAGGTAAATCCCACTTCAAGACGCAAACCAGCCACGGAAACAGCGTGGCATTCTAAATATTGATCTCAGGAAGCCCGAAAGTACCGATTTGAGCTTGGCATTAAAACACGGTACCCAAATTGGGATTCCATATAAGAGTTGCGGAAGTATTTTAGTTTTAAAAATTTGAAGAGCAGCTGGAATATACTGACCGCCCTTTACGAGAAAAAAACGAAGGATGGCCTTTAGATTATTATTTACAGATTGAATAGTAGCCCGAATATGTGTGGACCAGGAGAGTGAAGCACAGAACAAGATCCCTAAGTATCTGTACTGTCTGACCTGGTCTATCTTTTGGCCGTTTATTAACCGTGGATGCAACGAAGACCGATGAGAGAAAACCATAATTTTAGTCTTATTGAAGTTGATAGTAAGCGATTTTTTATCACAATAAGTCATAAAGGCCCGTAGCAGCCATTTAAGGCCAACCTTCGAAAAGGACATTAACACAGCATCATCTGCATATAGCAGTAGCGGACACTTAATACCAGCCAGCTTTGGAGAATGAAAATTATCAGCGAGACAGTGCTTAATCAGATCATTTAGAAACAAATTAAATAAAGTGGGGGCCAAAATACATCCCTGTTGTACCCCTTTAGTAGCGGGGATGGAATTTGTCAAACTGCCATCAGCTCCACAGCGTACACGAAGTGTTGTGCATTGATAGAGGCATTTAATCAAGGACTGGTTCACACGGAATCTGGCGCTACTTGCAGCCCCGTTTAATTCACAGCATTTACATGACATATATGGCAAGACTAAGAGAAGCCGCTGCTTTTCCCTTTAAATCAAATCAATCAAATTCTAATCGAAAAAGGGAAGGAAAAAAGTCTGTGCTTTGTATCTCTAGAGCTTTGCAAATGCTTAGCGCTGATGCTTTTGTGAGTCCAAACCCACTCCCAACTCCTCCCTTTGTTCAAGTCAAGCCTGCTGCAAACGGTGCTTTTTTCTCTTTCCCCCGTAACTTGTGCAAAAAAGCATATTCAAACAAATATTTGTATTTCTGCTGGATTCTGAAAATACAAATAATTGCACTTGAGGATTTTTCTTTCTTTTTTTATGAAACTTACTCTGAAACTTACTCTGGAACAAACTGAGCATGCTCGGTTGTCAAGGTAACCAGAGGAAGTCCTAGTTAGACCTTAAGAGGGCGTGGTCATTAGGAAGCTGCATAATTGACCCTTTCCCTTCAGTGGGGACTGAAAACAGCGGGTTGGAAGGTAGGAGTGTGAACCTTTAAACTCTGTTGCAATTGGAAAAGCTTTGTCTTTAAAACGGTATTCAGATTCCATGTGAATGAGCCCATTGTACTGCCCTGCAAATTTGTAAAAATGTAAACACAATTTGGGTTGGTCTTTCACAGTCCAGTCCTGTGTAACTTGGAAAAATTTGGTAACATGTGCCTCTGAGCATATGGTGAGTGGTGGCAACACCTAGAAACAAGACGTGTTGTGCTGATTTTCTGTTAGCAGGGAGGAAGCAACAATATTAAGACAGTTGATATAGTTCAGATAGTCACTTTAAATATGTTTGATTTACTTTGCAATTTTAGTGAAGTTTCCTATAGTGAATCATTTTCTTTTGCTTCTATTTCTGTGAAAATGTGAAGTACAGCAACACTTTGCAACACTAAAAGTGATTCAAGGTGCTGGTTTTGACCTATAAAGCCTTACACGGCGTGGGACCGCAGTATCTTGTGGAACGCCTCTCCCGCTATGAACCGACCCGGTCACTTCGCTCAGCGTCTAAGGCCCTCCTCCAGGTACCAACCCATCGGGAAGCCTGGAGGACAGTTACTCGATCTAGGGCCTTTTCTGTAGTGGCCCCCGAACTGTGGAATAGCCTCCCCGAAGAAATACGCCTGGCGCCGACGCTTCTATCTTTTCGGCGCCAGGTTAAGACCTGGCTATGCTCCCAGGCATTTTAAAGCGTTTAATGTTACAATTTTAAATCTCTTTGTTTCAGTTTATTTATTGTGATATTTTGTATTTCTGTACTTTTAATCTTTTGTACACCGCCCAGAGAGCTATTCGCTATGGGCGGTTTAAAAATGAAATAAATAAATAAAAAAAAAGCTCCAGAAACAATTGTGGAATAATGGCACTGTCTGTTCTGCAGAATAATTTCCAGTGGACATAGGAGTGTCTCAGTTTGCACAAGATAAAACAGTGGGAGGTGAAATATATTATAGGAAAATTCTAGGTGTGCTCTATGTTTTTAATTGACCATGACCACCTTTCCTTAAGTGAAGTGGTTTAAGCATAGCAGGTTGAAAACATGCGTCTTGGACAGGCCAAGTTTGTTATTTCCAACAGCTAGAGTCATTGCTTAAGTAGCAACCTATTGTAATCAGTCTGATTTTACATCAAACTGCAGTTTCAGATTCAGCTGTTAATGGACCCAAAATAGAAATAGAGCATAACCTCCAGTTTGAAGCACAAAAGACTGTCTTCACCATCATATGACATTGACCAGTAAAAAGACTTTGAAATTAATAAAAATAAATTTGACACAGATTTCTAGGATGAATGAAATATAATTTTCTAGGTTAGAATCTGTGTAGAAACAGTAGTAACACAGGAAAGAAGCAAAGTAAGAACACCAACAAACATACAAAAATGTAATTCTCCATCTTTGGAGACGGCAGGTTTTTTTGCCGATTAGTAAATTATCTACTTGCTTTATTAATCATCACTAGCGTGCTTTGCTGTGTAACATCAATAACCCTTTACCCTAGTCTGATAATCTCTTTACATTGTATCATAAACACTGGTTCTCTGTACACACCCTACTCAGTGAGAGCAGTATCATACTTATTTTATAGAGACTGACCTCACGCAATCAAATAATGATCTAATTTATTGCTATCTCTTATTTGTGGGAGAACTCTTTCCAACATATCCACTCCATCTCAGAATGGTTGTGTTCCATCAAAAATAATATTGGTATGATAAAATAATGGCTGGAAATTAAAATTTGTTCTGTTTAAAATTACAAACACATACATTATTTATTAAATTGAGACTTTATGTTTTTTATTATATCAGAAGAGAAGAAAATGTCCTCTGAGACATTAGGAGGAATACCTTGTTTAGGATTTTGCTATCATATTTCTGCCAACAGTAGTATAATTGTGGGTTTACCTTAGGGCAATACCTGGCTCAGGTCTTGGACTTGACAAGAGCGTTTAATGGTCCAGGATATGCAGATGATGTCTCCTGAGGAGCTAATTGTAGGACGCTGCTTCTTGATATAGGACCATTCTGGGATGTTCTGAATATGAAAAACCAACTGGGGAAGAGGGCAGTGGCATACTTCTCTGCCTCCCCCAGCTAAGAATGATGTAATCTAGGTTTTTGTGTCTTGAAAAGGGAAAAAAAGAGATATACCAGAGTTCTGAGTTGGAGAGTAAGATAGACTGAGAAAGACAGACAGAGATGAGGGAAGGAGATGAGTTTAGGAGCTCTGTAAGCTACTCACACTGGGGATGCAAGTGTGCCTCTATTTGGAGATCTGATGTAAGGCAGCTGATTTGGCTGTTTATTGGAGTGTGACTTGCCCGCCATCAAACGACTCAGTTGCAGATGTGTCTGTGTTTTTTTTTTTATTAAAGTTATGGATACATCGGAAGCAGTGGGCCTCATTAACGTAACTAAGCTTGCTAGGAACTTTGTCCTTAAACTAACACTGATTCAGCATTCTAACGCAGCACTTAGGGGTTGACTCAGCAACGGGGCTCCCTCCTGAGTCAGCTTGAGTAGGCTCGGATTGCGCATGCACACAGAGGCTCCTCCTCAACTTCACCTGTTGAATTTCTTGCCTCTGGCGCCTGTGCGCATGGGGCGAAGGTGGGTTGATCTCTGGGTCCCCCTCTGACAGAGGGGAGCGTCTAACAGTCAGTTTGGGCATGGGAAACTAGGCAGTGCTGGGCAGGGAAATGTCCTACGTGCCTGGCTGTGTCTCAGAAGCAGGTGGTGGGGGTGTGACCTGTTGGGGAGTGTCCAATGAGCTAGATGGTGATTCGGCAGGGAAATCAGGAGCAGGAGAAACTATACTGTCAGAGGTGGGAGTTGGAGTGTCCTGCAAGTTCACCCTGTTGTCCTCCCCCTCCTCAGGGTCCCAGTCCAAGCCCTCATGTTCTGACTCATCTTTGACCAGCCCCCTCCCTTCTGCCTGGCTCATGACAGAGTGTTTGAGCATTTACATGCAGTTTAACCTGTGTATTTGTAAATGTATTGATATCACAAAATGCCATAAGCCTCCAGTGATCTCCTTCCAAAAGAAACCAAGCAAGGTAAGATACTGTGCTTGGATCTTCTCACCATCTAGTGAAGTAGGGAGAGCATAACAATATTGCAATCAGCTTCTGATCAGATACCTCAGGCTCCCTTACTCCAGAATCAAAGAATGAAGATCTTAACTTTTTAGGAATATGAGGTAGCTCAGTCAGGAGCTACAGAGGACCCAGTGGTACATAGTTAGAGGGTCCCCAAATCTCACCTACATACCTTTGCTAGCACCCACATTTTCAGCCTGGATCTTTCAGACACAAGTCTGTAAAAGGAAACCGATTCAGAACCATATTAGTCTTATCAAGCCAAAGAGACAACTTTTAGCCTTGTGCTGAAGTGACAAATATATTGCAGTGCTTTGAGCTCTGACCTGTTTGGTACCTGTCTGTGATGTGTTCATTGGTTTGGCTTTCAGCTTGGGTCTCAGCCTTGAATTTTGTTGGCTGCTGCCTGATGTTGTGTTGGCTTCCAACTATCTGAGCATTAACTCCATCTCCTACTCTTGGCTTTACTTGTTGTGGTATGACAGCATCATTATCACCTGAGCTTGAAGCCTTCTGGGGCCGTGGAAGCTAGTTATGTGTGGTATAGAACAAAACATGCAGGGGAAATTCCTGTACCAGCTGCAGCTTCTCTTCTTGTTGCAATTCATTTTAGAATCATAGAATAGTAGAGTTGGAAGGGACCTATAAGGACATCAAGTCCCACCCCCTGCTCAATGCAGGAATCCCAATCAAAGCATTCCCGACAGATGGCTGTCCAGCTGCCTCTTGAATGCCTGCAGTGTTGGAGAGCCCACTACCTCTCTAGGTAATTGGTTCCATTGTTGTATGGCTCTCACAGTGAGGAAGCTTTTCCTGATGTCCAGTCGAAATCTGGTTTCCTGCAACTTGAGTCCATTATTCTGTGTCCTGTACACTGGGACAATCGAGAAGAGACCCCGGCCCTCCTCTGTGTGGCAACCTTTCATGTACTTGAAGAGTGCTATTATATCTCCCCTCAGTCTTTTCTTCTCCAGGCTAAACATGCCCAGTTCCTTCAGTCTCTCCTCATAGGGCTTTGTTTCCAGTCCCCTGATCATCCTTGTTGCCCTCCTCTGAACCTGTTCCAGTTTATCTGCATCCTTCTTGAAGTGCGGAGACCAGAACTGGACACAAGATACTAATGGCAAGGAGGGAGGCCACTCACTGGGTACAAACCAGTCCTTGCTGTTGCTACTGCCAATGGGAAAATATAGTTCATTTTAAAAAAATAAATTGCAAAGAGTACAATTACACATTAGCAGGTTGCTTCTTCCCATCTTTTGTTTGGAACAAGTACAAATTGAATGACTAGCTTAGCCTTTCCCAACCTTTGGGTTCCCGGATGTTGCTGGACTACAACTCTCATCAGCCCCAGCCAGCATGGCCAATGCTCAGGAATTATGGGAACTGTAGTCCAGCAACAACTGGGGACCCAAAGGCTGGGAAAGGCTGGACTAGATGATATACTAATGTTGCTAGCTGTAGGTCAGTTATAGATTTAAAAGTAAAGTCATCTACGTTCTGTTGGAATGTATGAGGTTCAACTCCAACTTGGTGGGTTGAGGCTGCATGGGGTTAAAAAGGATAGCTAGGGAGGAGACCTCTTTGTTGCTAGGCTATACCTGTCCTTTGATCCTTGCCGTCTCTCCCCCTCCTGCTAGACTGATATGCAAAGGATGTTGATCCCAGTTCCTTCCCACCTTCCCAGTTCCTTCTCTCTTGAGAGGGGAGCAGATCTTTCCTTTGTCTCTCCCTCTCAACCAGCATGAGAGCTGCACTGGGACCAGTGCAGACTGCTCCAACACAGCTAGTTAGCTAGATATAGGACTCTTTCCTATCAAGCATGTACTTCCAGAATAAAGTAGTTGTTTCTTATTTTACAGCTTAAAGTCTCTGTCTAATTTGCAGGGAAGGTAGAATCTTAGCAAAGATTCAAACACACACACGTCAGCTCGCTCAATACTCTCCGCTCTGCTACGCAACTCAATAGAATTCCAACATATTCTATTCCCTGCCCTGTCTCAGATTTTATTGATGACTTTGGCAACATATCCCCACCACCACCATGTTCCTTTCGTCAGGAACAATACCCTCCTCCTTTGATGCAGCAATTTTGAAGGATGAATCAAACATAAACATAGGGTGTAAGCCATCATTCCAAAGATTATTAAATAGGTCTGTAAAGCATGAGATCACTGTTGCATCCAAAGCACAGACAAAACCTAAACAGAGACTGAAGCCCTCTCCTCTTTTTATGATTTTCCCTATGTTCATCAGATATTTGTTTTTTATCCACTCATCTTGGAATTTTACTTTTACCACCTACATCTCATTCCAGATTCCTCTAGAGAAGATATTTGAAACCTGGTTATCCCCCCTCCCATCAAAGTTGTTTTTATTTTTAAAAACTCATCAATACCTCTCACAAGTACATTTTGGAATTACCAGAACCATTTGGTTGTTTATTTAAAATTCATATTGCACAGTTAGGTAACTATTTTATTCAGCATCAATTAACACCAAATAGGACCAGCAAATCAAGAAATACCAAAGAGTCCCAAAAGCATTTTGAAAAAGCACAACCATTGCAAGGAATCTAAATATCAGCAGGTACAGAAGGTATATAAACCTTCCTCAGGTGGTTATGTCCCAGGTACACTCCCACTATATCCCCAACATTGGATGAACCTGGAGCAGAGCTTCTGAAGGATACCTTGAAGCTATTACAAGGTAAGGGCATTCCTTAGTCATTTCCAGATAAGTTCTCTCTAATGTTTATGTTTTTATACCATACTTCAATCATATTCTCAGGGCTGTTTACAATAAAAAAATAAAAAATGCAAATACAATACTTAAAAAAAAAGGCAAAAGGCACAACATTTTAAAAGCAGCATAAAACAGTTGGTAGGATCTAAAACATTTGAGAAAATATAAAGGTATTTGCTAGCACCAAAATAAAGCAGGCACCAGGCAAACCCAATTGTTGTGCCAGTTTTGAAACATCTTTCTTGACTCCCAGATGCTGATTGGATTCTGAATATAACAGTGCCTCCTTCACCCTTAACCCCCTTCTAAGCTTTAGCATCAGCCAATTCAACCCCGCTCCAGCTACCATCTCTTTTGGATATTAGTAGGGGAACAATTGTAATTTCATCGCAGAAATAGTGAAAAGAATGTGCAGTCTGTTTTATTTGATCAGAAATGACCTTTAGATAAATAATTTCCATGGTGTAACTCTGTGGTGTGTGGCGTATAGTTCTGATGACATCATCAAGATGACCACCATCAAAATTCACAAAATCATGAATATCTCTGTAAATAGTGGATGGATTTTAATGTATAAAGTCTCATTTTGTTTTGTTTTTTTAATATAAATTTTTATTCAGATTTCTAAAACAAAACAAAACAAAAAGAAAAGAAAAAGAACAAATTAATAACTAATACAATAAAAATATTGACTTCCGATTTGTCTTAAATCAGCTATAGGTCTATAGTATATAACAAACCTGTCCCTTAATATATTACAAAATCACTTTTCTCCAGTGGTTATCTTGGTTAATCATTAAATCTCATTAACATCATATCATTTTATTCTTTCCACAAAAAGTCAAAGAGAGGTTTCCAGTTCTTGAGAAATATTTCTATCGATTTTTCTCCAAATAGACATGTCAATTAATCCATCTATTCAAGTCTAATAAATCCAGTAGTTTCAACAGCTATTCTTCCATTATCAGTGTTAGTTCCATCTTCCATCGTCCATCCTTGCACACATAATTCTGCTGTCATAGTCATATAGTAAGAGTCTAATAGGAATTTCCTTCATCACAAATATTTTCTTGCCATCAATTCTGACTGTGTTGCTGAAATATTGTTGTAGAGTCATATCTCTGTTCTTCTTTTTTACGGGGTGCACTAGCACATCTCTTGAGAGTTTTTCCATTGTCACATATCTGGAATTAATTCTATAAACTTTCTCTATCTCAGGTTCCATCAGATCATTCCAGTCCAGAAATTTGTTTGAAACATTGATAAATTTACCTCTGATATCTTCACCAATTCCTTCAGAGACAGCGCTGAATTCCAAGCAATAATCTTTGTCACTAGAATCCATCACAGCTATAAAGTCCAAATCTTTTTCAAATTCCACATTTGATATATCTATTCCAATCTCTAGGACTTGCACCTTCCCTTTAATTTTTCTTTCATTTCCTGTTGCTTGTCCAGTTATATCTTCTTTTCTCATAGAATCCTTTATTTCTTTCAGCTCGTGTTTCATTTTGCCAAATTCAATTTTCATCTCTTGTCTGCTCTGTCTCAATTCTTGTTTCGTTATCTTAATCTCATCCATTATTTTCTGAAACATGTTTAAAGAGAGAACCCCTTCCTGTACATCCAGGGTCTCGGCTGCTTTCTTGATTGTCATTCTTAAGACCAAAAAAACCCCCCTTCAATTTCCAATATAGCCACTATTCTCAAGCAAAGAGCAATTTATTTCTTTTTCCAGCAACAAAGGAGTTAATATTCCAAGCCTGTTGACATCATCTTCTAGACAGACTGCCTTATCTCTTATGTTACCAAGAGTGCAAAACAAACTTAGTTCCCAGCATCAAAATAATTAGTGACATAAAGAATAAGCAGATTCGTCAAAATAAAGTAGACCAGAAAAAATAGTCCCAAACAAATAGTACTCAAATGTTCATATTAATCAGATATTTCTCTTCAAATTAGATGCCCCTCATCCGTTTATATCTTTATAATGCTCAATTCCATGCCAGCTTTTTGCAATAAAAACAAAGATAAGCTATTTCGATTTTCTTCTTCCTTAATTCCGTGTATAAAAGAGAAAGGTATAACTCACCCAGGGATTCTTTGTTGCTGATTCTATAACAAATCTCTTTTACTGTAACAATGATAAGAGTGATAGTAGATAGTAGTAGACAGAAGGATGCTTGCCTGTTAAAATCCGTTTTTCTTTAAAGAAAAAAAAAAGTCTCGCTTAGTCAGTTTGAGCTTGCTTGAATTCCCTGACTCCGTCAGACGCTGCTGGCTACACCTTCGTTCATAGGCGATCCTAATGAATTCCAGTCCCCAACAAACACAACGAAGCTTCTGTGGGTGATCTCTTCGTTTCTCCCTTGCCTGGGAGAAAGTTTTTACCAGTCAAAAAATTATTCTGACTGTTTTTAAAACTGAAAAAGCTTCCTCTGAGACGGGAGCTCGTCTCAGAGGCAGTCACAGGCGGAGCAATCCTCCTGGGAAGTCATAAAGTCTCATTTTGTAGGCATTTCACAGAACTATAAATTTGGTCCATACAACTTTAACTCAAAAGTCAATAATTTTTATAGATGTTTGCATATTTATAATCTCAACCCTATCTCTATACTAGTTTGGGGTGTGATACAGGTAATAAATACTAAGCCGATGCTAAGTTGGACCAGGAATTTGCTATGAGTTTTTAAGTGTATTGTTAGGCCAAAGGCAGCCTGAAGTGGAAGGTAATGTGTATGCCTTACTGAAGTTGAAGTGCAATATGAGGCCTTCCTTTCTGTCAGGCACTGATACATAAGATACCCTCTGGTCCAAAAGCTTGATCTCACTCTCCATGGTATCAAACCTTTATGTTCGAGTTTAAGTTTGCAGCTGCTCCTGCATTTGAAAGTACTGCATCCTTAACTGACTTCAAATGAATATTCTGTGATTGTTTTTTGGAGACAGGATTGCTGAATTCTACGCCCATTTCAAAAAGTTCACTTTCTATGAATGTTTTCAGTGTTTTTGTCAACATAGTGTCTTCCTCTTTAATGCCTTTTGAGTAACACATTTCCCTGTAATGTCTCTCAGCTTCTTCCATTGAAAGAATCCTACCTTCCAAAAGAGTCTCTACTACACTGTCAATAAACTCCACCTCACTTTCACATTCTGCCAGATTAGATGGTGTTTGAGCAGGCTTTTGCACACTTCACAAGATATTGGTTAAATTTCTCATGTAACATACTTGATGATAGGATGTATCATATGCATGAGCATCTTTTGGATCAAAGCACCCACTCAGCTTCAGTTTCCATATGGTATTCTCACTTAACTGAACGGCCTCATAGATCTTCTGACCCACATCCATCATGGAAACAAAGTGTAATGGTGGATGCTTTTGAGCTTTGGTCTATCGCGAAAGAAACAAACTTGTGCACCTTTTGATCTTGTTCAAGGAGGATCATTCCTGCTTACCACGCTTTCACTAGCCACTTTTTAAATTATATATTTCCAAATTACCTGTTTATGTGCACTTCTTGTAACAGGACAGATGCCACTTTGCTTTGTATTAGTATAATTCTTCTGGAGTTGTTTTTACAGAAAATTCTGCCACAGTTTGTAATTACCATCTTCACATTTATGTAGAAGTTTTACAGCATCCAGTAGTTTCTGTGTAGATTTTGAGTTTTCAACCAAAGCCTCTTTTTGTTGTTCTTGACACCACAGACACAATTCCAAGTCTATACCAGTCACACGTTTGCATTTGGATGATGAAGGCTGATCAATCTGCATAACTCCATCCATAGTTCCATTATATTTGTTTACCTGAAACATGCACAGAAAAAATTACAACACAATCAATGACACTACAGTATATGCTTGCAAATATAATGATATAATAAGGTACAGTGAAAATTATTGATTTTTGGGTTACACTTATTTTGTAGCTCTCTTAATTACCTTTAAACAGAGACCTTAACAATTAAAATCCATCTACTAGTTATGGAGATATTGATGGTTTTATGATGACATCATCAATATTATGCGCCACACATCAGTTACACCATGGAAATTGTTATTCTGCAGCTCTCTATTTTATCTTTAAATTGAGACATTATACATTAAAATCCTCCCACTATTTACAGAGATTATACAGCTATGAGAGTGGCTTTTTCACATTCTGCAATGTAAAATTGAAAAATACCCCCCTTGCCATTCTGATGCTTCCCATAAGCTCATTTCAAAACCTTACAAAACATATAGTCCTTAACTCAGAAAAGCTTGCTTAACAACCCTCTCAATTTTCATGGCGATGCACAAAACAGTCAGAAAGAATTGAGAGTTTAAAGTCTAAAGAGAGAGGGGCTTTCATTTAAATTTGGGTGTGAGGCTACATGTGCCTGTTGTAGAACAAAAAGGTGGGGGAAATGCTGAAAAGCAATGATACTGTTCACAATGTTTTCCTTTTGGAAAGGAAAGGGGCTTCCCCTCTGCCCAGTGCCCATCCACCCAATCTCCCCTCCCCCACCTCCTACCCTCCCTCCCCCTCCGCCAGGTCAGTGTTGGACTATGACCTGGGAGGCCAGAGTTCGATTCCCCACACAGCCATGAAGCTCACTGGGTGACCTTGGGCCAGTCACTGCCTCTCAGCCTCAGAGGAAGGCAATGGTAAAACCACCTCTGAATACCTTTTACTATGAAAATCCTATTCATAGGGTCGCCATAAGTTGAGGTCTACTTGAAGGCAGTCCATTTCCATTTTCAAACATGATTGCACAGAAATAAATCCCACTGAACTAAAAAAGTATGCAACTGATCAAACCCACCTTCCCTTCTCCTCCCTCGTATTTCTCCCTCTTCTCCCTACCCATGGTCAGTTTTACCTAGCTTAAGCATGATTGCATGGGAGTAAATACCATTGAACTCAATAAGCATGCAAATGATCAAACCTGCCCTCCCCTGCCCCTCCTGCCCCTCCCCTCTCCCCTCCCTTTCTCCTTCCCTCTCCTCTCTCCTCCCTCTGCTCCTCCCCCATGGTCAGTTTTACCTATCCTAACCATGATTACATAGCAGTAAATCCCATTGAACTCAATAAGCATGCAAATGATCAGACCTGGCTTTCCCCTCCTTCACTTATTCACAAAAATAGAAGCAAAAGAAAATGATTTCCTATAGGAAACTAGACTAAAATTACAAAGTAAATCAGACATATTTAAAGTGACTATCTGAACTATGTCAACTGTCTTAATAATGTTGCTTCATCCCTGCTAAAACAAGATCAGTACAGCACATGTCTTGTTTCTACTATTTGGGCTGATTGCTGGTATTGCCACCACTCACCAAATGCTCAGGGGCACATGTTACCAAATTCTTCCAAGCTACACAGGAAGTGGATTGGACTGTGAAAGACCAATCCAAATTGCGTTTGCATTTTGACAACTTTATAGGGCAGTCCAATATCTCAGAGAGGAGGTCAGGTCTCCTGCTCTCCTGGTGCATTCACTACAGCTGCCCAATTTCCCTGCTTTTTAAAGTTTGATAGAAATATATGTGGGCTATAGGTACATTCTTAAACTGCAATGTTTTTTGCCTATTAGTGAATCTTCATGGTTTTGTGAATTTTGATAGTGGCCATCTTGATGATGCCATCAGAACTATATGCCACCCATCATAAAGTTACACCATGGAAATGATGTGCCTACAGGTAGTTTCTGATCAAATAAAACCAACTGCACATTCTTTTCACTAATTCAGCCAATGGGCACAATTTCTTTACATATGCTCCATTAGATGAGTCCAGAACTTTCTGTGTGGTGGCCCTGGACATAGGAAATGCCTTCCCTGGATGGGTAGGCCTTTCTACCTCCTTTGTCTCTTTTCAGAGACATGTAAAAAACATTGTGTGTTCTCTCATGGTTTGGGGAGCTCAGATCTTAGATCTTTGACTGTTAATGTTGCTTTTTAGTTTTTATGACTCTTTCAATAATGTGTTAAATTATACCAAAATTTTATATGTAAGCCATTTTGAGAACACTTTCAACACTTATTGAAAGTTAGTATATAAAAGCTGTAAATAATTGCCTGCTTAAAGAGGTGGAACCTGGGAGTTCTCTTGTCAACATTAAGCAAATGTCATTTGGCTATATCAGCTCAATAAATGGAAAGTTGCTTTAGCATTTGAATCAGGAGTGGAGAACTTTTAGCATGCAGGCCACATTTGGCCCACCAGGCCTCCCCATTTGCCTGCAAAGCTATTTGGGGGAAGCCAAGGCCCCCCTACAGGTGACATCATACATGGCATCAGGTGCGGAGCCGGTAAATGTAGAGCTTCAAAGGAACAACTGGGAGCTTAAAGTCGGCTCCTGATTGTTTATTTGCTGGAGCAAGGAATGCTCCCAACCATCCATAAGCTGATGGGCAGTAGGAGCACACCTTGCTCAAGGAGGGAGAAGTGGTTTCCATTGAGTGGAAATCGCTTCTCTCTCCTAGCATGCCCTTTGATGCTGCTCCTAGAAACATAACTCTTGAAAAGCAGTTCATGTGTCTTCTGCTTATTCCAACACAGAGAGGTGGCATAAATCAGAACCACATACCATGGGACTAAACCACACTAGGCAAGTACCAGAGGACTGTTCTATTGAGAGGCCTTGAAGAAAAATTCAATATACAACACCAGTGTGTGTGTGTGTTTAAAGTCTGTGGCACAGCCTGTCTTAAAAATGGGTAGTTTTTCTCATGGCTCACAACTCTACTTCTGGGATATACATACCTAGGATCTAAGTGATTAGCTCCATCCTTATGTGAAGCTTGATACCGGTACTTGAGAGCAAGAAAGCATTTTGACAATCAGGGAAGGTATCTGATCAAGTGTCAAGACAGGCTTATGCTATGCTGCGCTGAAGCGGCTTCTTCGTGTTTGGAGAAGAGAGGTCAGTGCTAGATAAACAGTTATGCTATTCCAGTAGCCCTAGTCCTTCCATAACACTGTCACTGGGGAGGGAAGAAAAACTCTGAACAGCTGCAGTTTTTGCTTTTGAACCTAACCATACAGGAGGGGTCAATGGGTCACTGTTGTCAGTGCCCCTGGGAAGGAGAAAGCTTCTCCTGGAAAGTCTTTTAAAACCTTAACTAAATTAGTGTAACTGCATTGCTAACTACTTGAGAGATCCAGATGGCTACGGTCATCAGCTCCCTTGCAAGCAGATACACTCAAAGCTGTTTGCATTCCCATACCCAGTAATACAATGAATTCTGCTATATTCCAAGATGGGGGGGGGAGAGAGAGTGGGAGACATGCTTGCTGGTACCTGTGAAAAACAAACATTGGTGGGCCTGGTATGGGGGAAGAATCCTACCAGCTGTGTTGCTTCAGCTTTGTTTTTCCCCACAGACTGGCTTTATAACACAGGCCACAATCCTAAACACATCTAAATGGAAGCAAGATTCACTGCAAGTGGGGAACTTTGCATCTCCTATATTTAATGTCTAAGACTGCTAGGTAGGGGTAAGACCACTGAATTCAACAGGACTTACTTCTGAGTAGACATGGTTAGAACTGTGCCATAACACATTTTTTACAGTGCAATTGTAAGTGTGCTTACTCAGACATAAGCCCTACTATGTCTAATGAGGCCTACTATCAGGTTAATGTAGTTAGGACTGTAGCCTCAGTGTATAGACAGTTTGATATTGTTCATCCTCACAGCAGCCACGAGGTAGATTATTCAAATCATGTATACATAATGTATGCAAAGTATCTGTGGCCCTCTAATTTGCAATATGCTTTCAGTGTTGCTTTTCAGTGCTTGGACAAACCTCTCTCTCTCTCTCTCTCCTCTCTCTCTCTCTAACTAAAATAACCAAATAATGGTAGGACTTTTGACCTCTTATATATTTGCTATGGTATTAAAGAAAATAGCTGTGACATTTTGCTTACCAGGCTTTTGCTTCCCAGATTTCATTTTCCTATTTGTCACACAGTGAGTACAACCTGCAGTGTGCATAGTTGATTTATTATGAGATCCAAGATCACAATTCTTACTTCTGGCATCAGGTTGCAGCATCTGTGGAACTGTTGCCGTTAGGAAAAAGTCAGTGTCAACATACTAAACAGCTTTTGACAATTGTCCAGTGATACAAGCCTTGTCCAGAAAGAGAAACCTCCTCTTGAGAATATCCTGTGAGTGGTGAGCCAGGAGTCCACTATACAATGTAACTTATCTGCTATACATGAAATTTATCCTCTGGATCAGGAAAGAACTGTAGTCAATTGCCCTCAGCATCCCAAATTTTAAACTAATCATGCAGTATACTCCCAAGCTCCAGATGTATGTTTAGGGACATTAAAAAATATATAACTTTCACTTATAATTTTGTAGCAAGGTACTGTAGTCAATTTTCCGGATGTATACATAGTGCATGGAATTTTGATTACTTCTCAAGGAGAGAAAAAAAATCCTTACAAAACCTGAAAGGGGGAAAGAGGTGAGAAAAACTCCACTTCCTTAAGATATGAGTTACCATTAATACTAAAGGAAAATTTGAACTATGACATGACATGATGTATTAAAGAAATTTGAAATCCATACATAAAATCCAATTCTTTACCCCTTAGCCTTTCAGTGGTGGGTAAATATCAACAAATAACATATTTACTGATAACATTGTGTGACTGAAGGTGAAGAGCTCCTGGGGTTTTTTTTACAAGTGCTTATCAAACACTGTTTTGCTAAGATCAATGAGAGCTGCAGTTTCTTCCTATCTCTGAAAAGTCTCTGTGGTGTTTTAAGTTACACTTAACTAGCAGTAGGCAAGAGAATACCTTTCCCTTGAGGATTTGTTTACTCAACTATGAGGCCAGAGAGGGGAGAAGGCCAACTGGGTGGAGCTGAGGTGGCCCATCAGGTCATCAGGGTCATGGGATAAACCAGAAGGCAATGCTGGGGAACGCGCAGTGTTAAAAAGTCAGAAGAAGCTTTATGGCTTTAGACATGAGATCAGGTAACCACTTGGAGGGTTGTTCAGGCAGACCTACTTTCACAAGTCAGCAAGGCTTAATTTAAACCAGGACTCAAATCTGTTTTGAATCCCTGGGATCAGCATTGAAATGTTTAGGGAGTCCTTTTGAGTATGTTGGTTTGTGTGTGAGAAAAATAAATGAGCTGTAGATCAGCCAAATAACAAAGTCACCTTGCATATTTTGTGTATTTAGTAAGTATTATAAACAAGGAGGCAGTGAAGTTCATTGTGCAACTGAATCTACAACTGATTTCACCATCTGGCCACCAGCCATCCACAGACTTGCTATGTGTTTCTCCTGTGTATGTATTCTGCATGAAATTAACTCCAGACAAATTTTGAGTTAGGATGATTTCTGGAAGATAGAAGTGGACAAGGTTCTGTAGCAACTTTGTGTTTTTAGAGAAATAAGAAAATAAGACCTGCCCAGTTACCTGGGTAAGTGGAGGAAACTACTAGATTGGGACTTTTCTGGACTCCCATAAAGAAGGAGATATAGTTCTTTCAATTCTGTGAGGTAGTTCCCCATCTCTGGAATGCCCTCCCCTCTGAGATGTGCCTGGCATCAACATTATTAATGTTCTAATGAAGATACATTTGTTTGTCCAAGCCTTTGGGATGGGCTGAGTAGTGCAATGGGTTAGTCAGTTGTGATTTTGTATAATGTGTGTCAGTTTTATTTTGTTTATTGTAATACTGAATTTTAAAGTAATATGTGGGTGTAATTTGGTTCTTATTATGTATTATTTTAATGAAGTTATATATCTCCACCCATCTCTGGGACCTTTGGATGAAAGGCAGATTACAGATGCCATAAATAAATTCCCAGATTAGTGCTGAAACGGAAATTACTACTTTATATCCAGGCGTACCTGCACATTGTGAGTCTGTTTGGACTTAATGCTAAGTCAAATGATGGTGTAACATGAAAGAGTAAATGTGTGGGTTCCTGGAGCAAAGATTGCAGCCGCTGTGCTCTTCCACACTAACCAAAGTTAAGCCATGGTTTGGTTTAGCTTTAGGTCTGAACCCAGACTAACGACAACCTATAACCAAGATTTGTTCTACCACTTGTTGTTCGTATGGGTGAGACAAACCATGAGCCTGGGTTCAGAGACAATATTAAGACAAACCATGACTTAGCCCGGCTTAGCCCTGGCTAACACAGGGTAGCAGCACTGTAGGAGGAGCATAGCAACTGCAATCTTTGCTTGTTTGCAGTAAGCCATTGTTTAGCATTACTTCTGAGCTGGGTCCTAGGATCATTCCTGTGGCCAAGTTCCTGGAACTCTGGGTAAGAGACCTTTGCCTCTTATATCCCAGGCATTTTAGCATGTGTTTTAAATTGTTTTTATATTGTTTTAAATTGTTAAATTGTGTTTTAAATTGTTTTTAAAATATGTGTTTTAAATTGTATATTTGTTTTAATGTTTTTGGTTGCTGTAAACCACCCAGAGAGCTTCGGCTATGGGGTGGTATACAAGTGCAATAAATAAATATGCCAGGTACCCTGCCCCCACCCCACCCTTCCCAATCAGATCTAACTTGAGTCCTTTTTAATTTCTCATGACCACAGACATTGGAAGCGTGGTGAACCTGGCAACTTGTATCTCCTATCTGTTGCATACATTTTTCTTAAATGTTGGTAAACCTAGTCCAAAAGGCATCTTGCAGCTGCATTACTTCCAGAACACAGAAAGAATTTCATTATCATTTTAAACAAGTAAATGCTATCACAAGGTGACAAATAGTAAACTCCAAGCATCTTAAAGATTGCCAAGATTTTGGTGGAATTTTAAGGCTGCAATCTTATGCACATTTACTTGAGAGTAAGTAAGCCTCATTGAATACATTCATAAATATTCAGAGGACTATGCTGCACAAATCTCAATGTGTATTGTTTGCAAAGGTGGCAAATTTTTCAGATCATTTTTTTTGGTATGTTTCTAGATCAGGGGTGGTAAATCACCACTCCATAGGCCAGAACCAGCTTTCTAGTACTTTTTTAACGGCCTGCCAACACCCCAGTTTTGCCAGTAACAGTGGAATCTGTAGCAGATGACACTGTAGTACTGGGCTGGATGAAGAGGTTTAAAGCAGTCCTGGCTCAGTACTACAATGGGGAGGAAAATTGCACCTTCTCTGATCTTCAGATTCTACATCTGAAGAGGAGAGAGCACATGATTTTCCTCCCAATCATGGTGCTGGACTGGATGGAGACATTTAAAATGGTCCAAGTGCTTTAATGGGGATGACAATAGGGCCCTCCTTGCTCTTCATATCGCTTTGAAGAGCAGAGAGGGCATGGGTTTCTAAACTGTATACTCGTCAAGGAAGGATGATGTCTTCTATGGTACAACATATATCATCTGAACCTATCAAGTAACTAGGAAAGAAAAACAAAACAATTAAGATTGTTAAGTGACATTGTATATACATTTTGTCTTCTCAAGAGTCACCCCTCGCAGATAGTGTAAGCCTTAAAATATGCTACTCGTGTGTGTGTGTGTGTGTGTGTGTGTGTGTGTGGCAGGAAAGCATGGCTAGAGAAATAATTTATCCTTTTGTCTTATGGCTTGATACAGTGAAACTAGATGACCTGGCTCAGTATCCTATAGGATCATGCATAATAGTCTGGAGCAAGAATATATTTGGTGCCCTTGTGATGGTCCTGGGGTGGGGTGAAAAGTAACGCCCAACGCTGGCACAGAACACCAGTCCTACCATTAGATGGAGTGAGGTTGCCTGCCTCAGATGGCAGATTTTGAGGTGCCAGAAAGAGCAAAAATAGTCAATAATGTATGTTTTCTATGGGGGGACGGGACTGTTTGGGTTTTCTGTCTCAGGTGTATAAATGTCTTAGATCTGTGGCCCAGCTGCCATTCAACAAATTGATGCTCCTAATCCCCTGCTCCTGCCATCAGCATGAGAGATGGACCACACTGCATGCAATCTTGATGGCTCAAAAGACACTTACCCACTCAGTTTTGCTGAAAGCAAAGGGACAAATAAAAGTTGTTGTTTTTTTGCAGAGAGCAGAGTTGTCAATTTGCCATGTCAGGGAAGCTATTTTAGTCCTTTTCTATAATGAGAATGGGCCTGCTTTTTCCTGAAACCAATTCATGCTGCCTTCCTACCTGGTTCTGCCTTTCTTTAGTCTGTAGGATTTAAATTCCAGAATACCTGAAATTAAGGGCCAGCCCAAAATCTTTTGAGGCAAGGCTCAGTTTCTTTAAAATTCTAATCCTTAAAGGCTTTAGCAAATGACTGGAGTTTAGAAAACATCAAGTAGACACATTTCATTTCTGGCAGTTCTCTAAACAGATTATTTTTTCAAGCCCCCATGTTGACTGCTGCCAAGAAAGGCGACAGTTTTATGGCACCGCCTTATCATCAGAGGAACACAGACTTTTAATTATTTTTATGAAGCAGGTTTATCTTGCTGCATTCAACAGAAACCCCCTGTTGGCTTTTTCTTATAATCAAAGCCAGTGTGCAGCAGGGATTTCCCCTTTAAAAAAGCAGAGGTTATATTTTGTAATTATGGAATCTAGAATCTCTTAAACCAGAATGATTTCATCATCTTAACATTCTGATGTTCAAGTGGCTTTTCTGAACTGTTTTTAAAAACAGGCTTGTACTTTCCCTGCCATGGAAATAAACAATGTGGTCTAAAGAACCCAAAGAAGCCCTGGCCTTGAACTGACAACCACACATGTGCTTAGTTCTCGTAGTATAAGCATTGTAGTTGTTAGACACTGGCAAACAGTAGCAGTAGTATAAATTAAGAACTGTATTTCTGAATTTAATTTGAGCAAAATTGTAGCTCTAGGAATTCTCCATGCAAATACCAGTTTATGTTCACAAAGCCCAAATTTAGGGAGAACAAAAAAGGAAGGAGTGGGTTGTTGGAAGTAGTCATTTAAAAGTTACAAGTTTTCATATCTTTCAACTTTGTAGTGGATATCAATTTTGACACAGGACATCCATGATCAAGATCTCCTATAGCTTTTTCTTTTTCTCAGATCAAAGCAAGGATGTGTGTGTATCAGATTGGGGCTATAGTGTGTGTGTGTGTGTGTGTGTGTGTGTGTGTGTGTTGTGTGTGTGTGTGTGAGAGAGAGAGAGAGAGAGGTGTTTATATAATTATTTTGTTTGAGATGAGGATTTTACTACAAAAGAAAAAACAGTAATACAATTATAAAGAAACTTAAAACCGTGGGTGTTTATTTCCCCCCATTTTTTTTAGATAAGGATTTTGCCACATCAGAACAATAACACTAGTACAATTATAAACCAATAACAAAATAGCAGTGTCATTTTTAATCAACCCTCCCAAAACCTACTCTGTGTTTCATGGGGCAAAACCTTCAATGAATATTCAGGTACCTGAATGGTTTCCCTCGTATGACAAATAACAGCTTTGAGGGGGGAATTTAGATCAGGAAAACAATATGTTTAAAGAGTTAAACAATCCAACACCATTGCCTAATTCAATTCCTCTTTAGTCTAAAATAGCAAAAAAACCCAGCAGCAGCTGTGAGGATATTCTATAGCACGTCTTTGGTCCTAAGACTTTCACTGTGAAGACTCTAGTAGTAGGGAATCCCATAACTGCTTCTGGAACTTTCTCTGATCAATATGCAGTGCTGTAACTAGGCAGGTGCAACAGATGCACAGGCACAGGGCCCAGGACGAAGGGGGCCCTGAAATGGATTTGCTGAAATGAAAATTATTTATAAATAATTGTTATATCGTATTTGTTTTATTATTATTTCCCCCCCCAAAAAAAATTAAGGGCCCCAAAAATAAAACCTTGCACAGGGCACATGAAAAGCTAGTTATGCTACTGTCAATATGCTACTAGTATAGTAAGTGACTGATTCTCTGGATAGGCCACTCAGTTGCAACCATTGACTCACTTCCTGTGTTTTGCTACTGGCTTACATAGAAGCAGGATAAAACTTTAGAAGTGTATCTTTGTTGCAGGTAAAAATAAATGCGTCATCTGAATAACTGCCAGTAGTTCATGTGGCAAAGCAGGTTGTTTCCTTGCAGATGTTGGTAGTATGACATTAAAGCACTCCCCATGTGTTGGCTTGCAATGACTCCAAGTACATTGTTATCCAGTCACCAGTGGAATCCTAAGCCTTAGTTATGTCTGCAGCTTAAAGCTTGTCATTGTTCTAGAGCTGCTTTTTTATAGAGAAGGTAAGGAATTGAGGGTTTCCATGTTTTTATGGACATAGGAGACTCTTTGCTCTAAATAGTGACCTAACAGGCAGAAATTAACAGGGGCAGCTTCCCCTTTGCTGCACTTATTTTCATGCTGGAAAAAGCTTCACCTATTCATTTCTTCTTGCATGCAGCTGATGGCACAGAGCATCTGTCAGGAAAAGAGATGCCAACCATATCACTTAACTAGGTCAGCTGTGTATCATCTGAAGTTTGGATCTATATGGCTTTCTCTGGGGAGCCTTCGAAACAATGGAACGTGGAGAGCAATCCCAACCTGCCGAAGCTCTGCAGAGCTAGCACCACATCTGCAACCTGGCCACTCACAATGGTGGGAGGGGGCAGGCAGATAAGGCCCAAATTGGGCTCTATGCCAAGCTGGTGCCAGCTATGAGAGCAGCTCTGGATCTAGCAGATCCTGGGCCAGCTCGGCCCCACCCTTAGAACACACTGTTTTGGGGGCTCTTCTGGCAGGAATTCTGCCAGTGGGCTTTCCACCTGTCTGCCTGCTGGTGGGCAGAAGGGGAGGTCTACACTGATGGGAGTAATGGTGACCTGGCAGAAGCGTGTAGAGGGATGCTTCTGCTCAGTCCTCCCATTGTAAGGGGAGCTTGGATTGCAACCTTAATCACGGTACTGAAAGAGCTGTACTATTGGATTTTTTTTTCTTGTGAAGCTTTTGAAAAGCTATTAGTAATATTAAACAAAACTGAAAGCCAGCAATATTTGTGCCATAAAAAGGACAAGCAGGGATTCATGCCAAAGGAAAAACAAGATTTTTCTTTTAAAATGCTATTGGAATAGATCAATATTCACTGTCCAGGTTGGGGCTGCTAAAGTGAAAATAGCACTGGTTTAGCATAATGGGAGGCATGTGAAGGCTGCAGTGCTGTGTACAACTTATGCACATTTTGTGTTTGTTTTCTTCAGTTGAAATCTTTATTTAGATTGATAGAATAGTAGAGTTGGAAGGGGCCTATAAGGCCATTGAGTCCAACCCCCTGTTCAGTGCAGGAATCCAACTTAAAGTATACCCAACAGATGGCCATCCAGCTGCCTCTTGAATGCTCCAGTGCTGGAGAGCCCATAACATCCCTAGGTAATTGGTTTTCAGCCCAATGCTCCAGTCTATCAAGATCACTTTGAATTTTGTTTCTGTCTTCCAAGGTATTAGCTATCTCTTGTATCATCTGCAAATTTGATAAGCATTCCCTGCACTGCCTCATCCAAGTCATTAATGAAAACATTGAAGAGCATTGGAAGCAGGACTGAGCCCTGCAGTACCTCACTTATTACCTCCCTCCACTTTGAGAAGGAACCACTGATAAGCACTCTTTGAGTACGATTCTGTAGCCAACTGTGGATCCACCTGACAGTTGTTCCATCCAGACCACATTTAGCTAGCTTGCTAATCAGAATATCATGAGGCAAAGGCTTTGCTGAAGTAGAGATATAGTAAGTCAACAGCATTTCCACAGTTGACCAGGGAGGTCACCCAATCAAAAAATGAGATAAATAAATGAGGTTTTAACTGCTATATGTCACAGATGCATAAATAATCATATACTGTAAGACTGCACTCCTAAGTACGTTTAGTATGAAAAAGTCCCATTAACCTCTGTGTGATTTCCTGCTGAAGTCTTTAAAGAAGGTGGGCCTGAACTTACACAACAACTTCATAAGCTCATCGAAAAAATCTGGATGAGGGAGGAGATCCCGGAAGACTTTAGGGATGCCATAATTATCACCCTTTTAAAGAAGGGTGATAGAACAGATTGTGGGAACTATTGAGGTATCTCTCTTTTTGCTACTGCAGGTAAAATCCTTGCAAGGATCCTCGCAAATCACCGCCTGCCAATCTCAGAGGATGTCCTCTCCGAATCTCAAAATGGTTTCCACCCTTCCAGGGGCACAGTGGACATGATCTTCACTACATGACAGCTTCAAGAAAAATGCTGGGAGCAGAATTGACCTTTATATATGGCTTTTATTGATCTGACTAAGGCCTTTGACACTGTGAATTGAACCACTCTCTGGACCATCCTTCTGAAAACTGGATGCACTGATAAATTTGTGAATATTTTGCAACTCCTTCATGACAACAGGACAGCAACAATTTTGGACAACAATGGCTTTCAGAGCGATCCATTCAGAGTCGGATCAGGCATAAAACATGGCCAGAGATCATTGTGATGTACTCCTCACTAGGGCCATGACGAGTGCTGATGACTGCTGGACAGATCACCGATTAATTTGATCCACTATGGCCATTAATATTGTTCCTCAACATAGGCTCCAAGGAAGAAAACCAAGGCATAAAATGAACATGCATGCCCTTCAAGATCCTATTAAGCGAGCCTGCTTTCAAACAACTCTCAAGAAATATCTACCGACTGGACTCCTTGTAAATGTCGCGGAACACTGGATTAAACTGAAGACATACATTATTGCAGCATGTGAACAAACTATTGAATACCAAACTAAGAAACATCAGGATTTATTTTGATGAGAATGATAGTGAGATTAAACATCTCATTGACAAGAAAAGAAAAGCCTTCCAGATATGGCAGAAAGACATTAACTGTGCTGCTAAGAAAAAAATCTATGCCAGTGCAAAGGCTGAGGTCCAAAGACGAATTAGAGAACTTAAGAACGCCTGGTGGATAAAGAAAGCTCAAGAAATCCAGCACTTTGCAGATACTCACAATGCACGGGGCTTTATTAATGCCACAAAGGCCATCTATGGACCAACAAATTACGGTACAAATCCCTTACATTCAGTGGATGGTAGCAAACTTCTCAAGGATAAAGAGTCTATTGCACTGCACTGGAAAGAGCATTACCTCGACCTCTTTAATCGTAACTCTATCGTGGCTGATGAAGTCTTCTTGCAAATTCCACAACAACAAACTAGAGACGAGCTTGCAGTATCCCCTAATTTGGATGAAGTCAGTAAAGCCATCAATCAAATGAAGAACAACAAAGTTAGTGAACCTGATGGGATTCTACACTTTATTGAGGGGAAACTTCCTACTGGTGTGGAAATCATATATTGAACAGATGGAAAGCTTTTTAATCTCAGTAGCCTGAATGCAAAAAGTCAACCTCTGTTGTAGAACTTCAATATGCCAATGATAATATAGTCTCTGCACATTCAGAGAAAGATCTTAAAATTATCCTAAATGTCTTCGCAGAAGCATATGGAAAGCTTGGGCTCTCACTTAATATTAAAAAAAAAAAAGTGCTTCATCAACAGGTGCGAACTAGTCCCTCTGTAGCACCATCAATACAGCTTAAGGTTGTAATGTTGGAGAACGTTGATCACTTCCCCTATCTCGGCAGCCATCTCTCTGTAAAAGCTGACATCGATGCTGAAATTCAACATTGTCTGAGCTCTGTGAGTGCCGCATTCTCCTGAATGAAGCGTAGAGTGTTCAAGGATCGGGATATTTGCAGGGAGACCAAAATGCTTATTTACAAAGCCATTATACTACCAACCTTACTGTATGCCTGTGAAACATGGACCATTTATAAACGCCACTCCCAACTTCTTGAAAGATTCCACCAACGCTGCCTCCGGAAAATTCTGCAAATTACTTGGGAAGACAGACGGACTAATGTTAGCATTTTGGAAGGAGCAAAGACTACCAGTGTTGAAACAATGATCCTTCAACATCAACTTCGCTGGACCGGCCATGTTGTTCGAATGCCTAATCACCATCTTCCAAAGCAGCTACTTTACTCCCAACTTAAGGATGGAAAACGGAACATCAGCGGACAGCAAAAGAGGTTTAAAGATGTTCTTAAAGCGAATCTAAAAAAATGTAACGTGAACATCAACAACTGGGAAGTCTTGGCCCATGAACGTCCCAAATGGAGGTCGGCTGTTATCAAAGGTTCTGTGGACTTTGAAGAAGCACGAGTACAGGGCGAACGGGACAAACGAGCTAAGCAGAAGGCACGTCAAACCAATCCTCATTGCGACCATCTTCCATCTGGAAACCTATGTCCTCACTGTGGGAGGCTGTGTGGATCCAGAATTGGCCTCCACATTCACTTATGGGCCCACTGTTAAAGACCTTATCTTGGAAGACAATCTTACTCGGCCACAAATGATCGCCAATGAATGAATGAATGATTTACTTTTGAGAAAATATGAACAAGATTGGATTACACCAGCTTTTCCTAACCTGGTGCTCTGCAGATGTTTTGCACTACAACTTTTGTAAACACCAGCGATTTGGGGTGAATTTTTTTTATTGCTTTATTTTTTGGGATAAAATTTTCCATTCCATACATTCATTAGTAACAATGGATGTATTTGCCAATTGCAGATACAATATTAGGCAAGCTTGGTGATTTCAAAGCTTTTAGGTTTGTTTACTAAATACAGCATAAACATGCTAAATTAGTTTATTCTCTGGTTTATACACTGGTTGCCAGTTGTATACCGGGCCCAATTCAAGGTGTTGGTACTAACCTTTAAAACCCTATACGGTTTTGGCCCATTTTATCTGAAGGAACGCCTCCAGTATCACCAAATATGCCGCCAAACAAGATCAGCCTCACAAGACCTTCTCTCGGTCCCACCGGTGAAAACAGCTAGGCTGGTGCGGACCAGAGAGAGGGCGTTTTCGATCGTGGCCCCCACCCTCTGGAACTTGCTTCCGTTTGACCTCCGACATGCCTCCTCCCTGATGGCTTTTCGCCGAGCCTTAAAGACCTGGCTATTCAGGCAGGCCTATGGGATTTCTGGGGCGGGTTAGGTTTTTATACTGTATTAATTGAAGGATGGTTTTAGATGAATTGATGTTAATATTGTGATTGGTGATTGTATATGTTTTATATTGTATTTTATATTGTTGTACGTCGCCCAGAGTGTCTGTTAATTCAGACAGATGGGCGACTAACAAATAAAATTTTATTATTATTATTATTCTCTGTGCATCAGAATATGTTCTCATGCAAACAGAATTTTTCCATGCAAATTACTCTTTTTGCAAGGTAGTCTAATTTGCATCAATTTAAAATTTTATGGAAAGCCCACATTACTGGCTCTCACCAGCCAATAGTCAGGGAAAATGGGAGTTGAAGGTCAGTACCATCTGGAAGAAACCAGGTTAGGGAAGGTTGTGTTAAATAACTGCAATATATATGCAAGCCTACTTCCAACGCTCTCCCCTGTTATTAGCATAAGAAGATGAGTTCGTATATTAGTCAGCGTTAGCATCTAGTTCTGCAGCTAGTAACATAGAGTGCTATGGCTATGTAATTCCATTCCAATCAGATAGTTGATTGTCTCTTTTTACTACGTGGATGTAAATTTGACCTGATTTTGTTAAACTAGATTAAATGTACTACTCCAAGATATTGTCTGCATTAGAATTTCTAGCAATGAGAGAAGGAAAAAATAAGAAATAGGTATAACCCACCTCTGATTAATGCAAGTGAGAAGATTTATTATGACTACTTGCTGGGGGGGGCAGGGGCTGGATTAGATGCTTGAGTCTGAGACAAAGCTGAGAGTAGAACATTAATATCCCAACTCAAAACATATTATGGAAAGTATGAAGTCCACTGATTTCAGTGGAACATCCAGCCAATGATGTTCAGGTTGTATTTATTTATTTATTATTTGATTTATATCCCACCCTTCCAGCAGGAGCCCAGGGACAGGAGCCCTGTTACTACTCATTCCACTGTAGGCTGTGGAACAGAAGAAGATGATTCATGTTTAAAGTGCTTAGAAAGCATTTGTAGAGCTGGTTTTCATGTCATTTTTGTCTATGGAATTTTTGAACATCAAGTATGGAAGTAGCCAGAAAAGATCAGTCATCTCTGTAACCTGTGGGTAATGAAAATATCGTATCAAGGTGTGTTCAATAAAGGTCCAAGATGATGTTTGGTCAAACATCTTTGTGGTACTTTCTGAATGCTTGTCTGGTGTTCTGAGTGCTTTTGTCAGCAAGTTGTGTGTTGCAGGAGGTAATGTGAGATCTGGTTTTAGAAAAACTTTACATTCTGATTTTATTTTGACATGTTGGGTATATCTGGCTACCACTATTACAACCATCACACCAGACCTTTGCTTTTTAAAAAAGGGTGACATTGTTAAATTATGTCCATCATAGAGCACAAGGGTATACATATACTATGTGCTTTAAATCAGTCTGAAGTTTATTATGGCTCCCCACAACAAGAACCACTGCAATCATTGTAGCCGTGCCATCCTGGTCTATAGATGGAGTGTGAGGGAGAGACATTTTCAAAATAGGAACTGCAGAACAGCATCTTCTTAAATACTAGCTGATGAATGAGGCCAGTGGTGGCTGGTGGCTCCGTGTCAGCGGGGCAATGAAATCCACTCCAGGTTTTAGTCTGAATTTTCAAGGAGCAAACCACTTCTATCTTTTAGCAATGCTGTGGGCAGGGATCAGAAACATGGGAGTGTAGCTAATCCCAGCAGCACTTCAAGAGACTGTTGATCAGCCGATCAATGCCCTGGGCCCTAGGGCGGGCAATAAATATAATAATTGCAAGTCCCACTTTTGAAAGGGATTGTTCCACTTGGGAGCTCCAAAGTGGTCCTAATTCCAGCAGGGTTAGCATTTAAATGGCATTTGAATGCAAGCCCTGCTTTCCTATAAACAATCAGGAGTGCATTTTAAGTACAGTAGGGCTCTGCTCCCCGCCGTTCCGCTAATGTGGCAGCTTTCCTCCCCTCTTTTAAAGCCACTTTTGCGGCATTTTGCAGCACTTTCACGTGACGTGCCCCATTAAGATCAATGGGGTTCTGCTTTACGGCGATGTCCACTTTACGGCAGGGGTCTGGAACGGAACCTGCCGTATAAGCGGGCCCTTATTGTATCCCAGTTGTCCTTTTGTAGCTGCATGTTTACTTGTCCCAGACCTGACTGTGTATGAGATCAGGTGGTGGGTGTGGCTTGTGGAAAATGGCCTTGTAGGCCAAATTAGGACCCCTGCCAGCCTAATTAGGCCTGTGGGCAGGAGGTTCCCTGCCTCAGCTATATTCTTTCTGCTAATTCAGTTATGAAAATAATTTTAAAACCTTGGAAGAAGGAGAATGCAGACACTCAACTGAACCCTGCAAAAGGGATCTACCTGAGTTGTAGGGAGGATACCTGGTATGATCTATAGTCCGCTGTCACCAGGTTCCAAGCCTCAACTCCCAATGAAGATTCCTCGAAATAGGTAAGGACTGGCTTGATCAGGTGCTTGTTTTCTAAAGGCTGAGGGGAAAAAACCACGAAAACCTGCCAGTGCTCTGGATACAATGTGACAGACCTAGGTGGCTACTCCCCTAGAGCTGGGGAACGAATCCAAAACCCGCCTTCTGTTAAAGGCATAACTTTCAAAAACAAACACAACCTCTCGTCCTTCAAACTTTGGGAATTTGCTGGCTGGCAGAGCAATGAAAGCAAACGGTGGTTGATTGGCCGAGCTGCGCTCCTGCCCTCCCCGTCGTTCTTTTGTAGCTCTGCCCACACCTGGCATAGCAGGAGGACTCGGGGCGGAGCCTAGTCTAGGACAGGGGCGGCGGAGTTGACCAATGGGGTGAGCGTGAGCTGAGCGCTCCGGGCCGGGAAGCTGAGGCCAGGCTGCAGGTTGCAGAGGCGAAGGGAAGCGTCGCATTTCTGCCAGAAGCGCAGCTGAGAGAGGCGCGCGCTGTGTCAGCCAAACCGCTGCTCTGTCTTGAGGGAAGACGCGCGCAAGCAACTTGCTAGAAAACCGAAGCGAAATGCTGTACGGCACTGAGGAGCAAGTTCGCTCCCTGGAGGGTAGCCTCTGACCTTGTGCCGCAGAAGACAGTAGCAGTTGTGTGAGCGGCGAGAGAAGGCGGAAAGAACGCGGACAGCAGTTGCAGGAGGGGTTGGGCTGGATTGGCTGCGTTCAGCAAAGAGGATTTGTTTTACTGTTCCTGCCCCGGCTTATGGGAGTGCAGACCTGGGCAGGTAAGGGAGTGCGTGCAATGCACTCTGTGTCTATCCTCTTCCTCCGTTTCCGGATTGTCTCCTGAGTTTCTGTGGTTTAGTTGCCTTCTGCCTTTACTTTTTCAGCCCCAGAACCCTTTGTAGTCCTTACCATTCTCTAGTCCCATCTGTACTTAACACAAATATACCCCCCCCGCTTCCCTCATGCGATCCACATAGTAGTATTTTGAACTCCCATTTTCTCAAGAGACCCGCTGTGTGGCTTGGAATATTTCTCGCCTTTTATTTCCTTAGACCAAAATTTTCTGGGTCGCATCCACTGATGGTAACAGTGCTGGGTCACTTTCTGGGATAGACTCTGTCTTCCAGAAGTTGGGAATCACTCACTTCGCAAACCGGCATTTATTAATTTATTTGGCTGTGCCCCTACTTGGAAGGGTGGGGCCACCTAGCAATCTACGTCTCCCGTTTCTTTTTCTCGGGGAAAATCCACTCACTCTAAGTCTAACCCTTCTGTGGAGTGGCTTAGCTTGTTCTGTTGCTTGTCTCTCTCCCACCCCTGCGAGTCGCGCATTCTACTGAATACTTGAGGACCAAGTCCCTATTCTGTCGTTTGGCTGCTGGACTTTCAGATGATGCTCAGCCTGCTGTAAAATCAAATTATATGGAGTTCCTGGTTTTATTCTTCTGGAGTTCCTGGTTTTGTTCTTCTGGCGGTGGGGTGGGTTTCCTCTTCCAATGTAAAGTTAGGGTTTTGTTTTTTTAAATAAAGCGTGAGAAGGTCTTACTACAATGTCTACATTTAAGAAAGGGATGGCAATTGAAGCTTTAACTACAAGTGCCCACCTATATCTACCGCAGTGCATTGTGATTTGCATGTGGACTGTCAGCTGAGACTCAAATATGCATATGTATTCCTTGTTGTGCTTGATTTATAAGCATGTAGCCACTTCCGTGAACTCTTTCATTTAGCTGTTTGACCCACCCTATCCCTTAAGGCTCGGAGCATGTATCGACAGCTATAATGATATAGTATATGAACACATGTGAGTTACATTAGAAACATCTTAACAGTAAACATGCATAGCAACAGGCTTATAAGACTGCAATCCTGTGTATTTATATAGAAATACAATGTTTAAGACTAGGATGCAATATTTTCTTTGACCTTTTCCTTTGAAAATGTAACTGGCTCTTCCTGACAGAGAATTCTCTATCTGCTCAATAACTTTTTATATTAGAAACATTTTACTGCTATCTTCCAGTATCCAGCAACGATCAAAGTGATTGGTAGGAGGTGAGGATGAGTAGGCACAGATGGCACCAACAGTGCAGTAGGCTTAGTCTTAATTGCACAAGTTGTATTTACACTCAACGTGGCAACAGAATTTCCGCCTTCCCATGGCTCTGTCTCAAGTTAAGAAGATGAAACAAGCAGCATTTTTATGATGTAACTTTATATACTTCCTCCATTAACAAATCCATTTGCAACCAATGCCGAACTGCCAGTTGCTTTCCATTTGCTCGGAAAGCTCGGCTAATGCTGTACAACAACAATGCTGTAATATTTGTGACTTTTCAACAGGGATGGATTTGCATGTGTTTCCCCCCTGCACTTTTCCTTATGCCAGTTCGCAACAGCTTTCTAATCAGTCTGTAGAGTAGAATAAGCATTTAAGCTGCACTTCAAAAGTGATTCCTATAAGGAGATTCTGTATGTAAGGTAGTCATGTGTTAAACAGTCTTAAACTGCTATACCTGTTATGTAAATCTGGCTGCTCTCCATGGGCTTGTCCTATGCTCACCCCTTTTCCCCAGTGACTTCCTGTAGCATTGTTTGATTATGTGATTCAGGGTTGGAACCCTCTGAGTTCTTGTATTCAGTCCTCTTACTGACTTGGGTTGTGACCTTAGGCAGGTTGCTCTTGTGTTGACAAAAGCAATGCAGTGTGCATCAAAAGGATTAATTTGAATTACTCACACACTTTATTGGGTTCTAATTATAATCACCCAGAAGGAGGAGGCATGGCTGTTGCTATGGAAGGTTCAGTCAGTGAAAGCCTCAATACGACATGCAGTAGCCTTTTTTAAAAAAAGAGCATAAGGAACAGAATAAAAATTATTGAAGTACTATCCTGACCTTATGGAAATCAGAGATGTGTTAGTTCCTGGTGGATAATGCACTGGAATGTATCCCAGAAATCACTATGGGTTGAGTTCTACATGCATTGTTACTAGCTGCAAAAGAGTACAGGATTCATTGATATATGGAAACCATAGATGCACAGTTGTGGGGCTATAGAAACATGTGCTCAACCACTTCAGTTTTCAAGGTTTGGGATGGATTTTGATTTTGCTGAAAACTGGTGTTATCATACCAGTTTAGCAGTAATTGTTCTGGCTATAGTGATCTGAATAAAAGTATTCAGGGATGAGCAACTGAAATAAAAAAGCATAGAAAACAAGATAGTGTACTTGCAGTATTGAATGGTTACTGCTGTATAAATCATAGCTCAAAATTTTATATTTTTTAATGTATAAGAGGCATCTAATAAAAAGGAGTGATATCTTTAAATAATTTATTGTATATATTGTACAGAAATTACCAACAGCAATAAGAAAAAAGGGATTAAAAACAGATAATACAAACAGTTACACCAGGGATGTCTTTAAAATGTTGTCCTCCTTGTTTAAAGGAATAATTATAATATTTTGTGGCAGTGATGTAATTTCTGTAATTGTTAAGGAGTTGATCTTTATCAGATTACACTAGAATGCTACACTTTAGTTATGTACAGTGTGATTATGTGCCCTGTACCTGATCCTGCAAGTCATGATTAAGAAACAGGAACTGCTACGTTTTCATCAAGCAGCAGCATGTATCTAAATTTGAACTATATATGTGATATAGCTTATATGGTATTAAATACAGCCCCCTGTTATAATGGCTAATTATATGGTTTAAAGCTGACAGATAACAAGACTGCTAATTCTGTTTGCTGAGATACTGTATATTGCCCAGTGGCTCAGAGGGGCAAGAAAGGCACACACCTTTCCAAACCAAACACAACTGAACTGAATTTAAATTTGATCAGATTTTGCCAAACGTCTGAAATTGTTGACCAGTTTTCCTCATTTGGCCATAAAGTTATTCCCACTTTCATATTATAAACTCAGTATAGCAACTATGTCATATTCTGCAAATATCAGTATTGTGGCATCTGTATGTATCTCCTGGAATGCGCTCCAAAGGCCTGAGCAATGTCATTTAATGGCCTGATGACAACCTACTCCATATTTCATTATTTAAATATCCATGGCCATGTCTTGAACATGTGTTTGGAGGTTATGGCTGAGTTGTTGAGAGTTAATGGAGTGAGACTGAATCCAGACAAGGTGGAGGTAATTTTATTTATTTATTATTTTATTTATACCCCGCCCTTCCTTCCAGCAGGAGCCCAGGGCAGCAAACAGAAACATCAGAAACACTCTAAAACATCATAAAAAGACCTTAAAATACATTAAAACAAAACAACGTTAAAAACATTAAAAAAAACTTTAAAAACATCTTTTTTTAAAAAAGGGTCAAAGATATTAAAAGATATATTAAAAGCAATTCTAACAGACGCAGACTGGGATAGGTCTCAACTTAAAAGGCTTGTTGGAAGAGGAAAGTCTTCAAAAGGCTCCGAAAAGATAGCAGAGATGGTGCCTGTCTAATATCTAAGGGGAGGGAATTCCACAGGGTAGGTGCCGCCACACTAAAGGTCCGTTTCCTGTATTGTACAGAACGAACCTCCTGATAAGATGGTATCTGCAGGAGGCCCTCACCTGCAGAGCTCAGTGGTCCCGAGCTGTATAGGCCAGTTCAGCTGTACTTGAGCTCTTGTAGTTGCCACTGAAAAGCCCTTGTTCTGTGATGGTGATCCACATACAGGGAATAATTTTAGAATTCTTCTTGCTTCTTTGCCAGCCCAATTGCACTTAGTTAGCATGCCTTTGTGTGAAATTGGATTAGTGCATGAGAAGAAGGATTTTGATGGGGATCCACAAAAGGGAGCAACAAGCATAGGTAAAGGCTTTTCAATAACTGCTATGGAGGGAATATGTTTGTTTAGGCCTGCGTAGTGGAAGTCTTTACAGAATAAGACAGTGATCTGTTCTAGCCAATAGACTATTTCAGCATGGTCCACGTCAACTTACTAACTACATGACAAGTGACAGAAACTACTCCAAGTTCATATTGATTTGCTTAATGCTAATGGTATATCTGGAATGGTGTGTGACTATAACATATAGGAAAGGTACTGTTTTGAAATTTGTGGGATTTAAGTGCAGTAACAGCACAGTTCTAACCATATCTACTCAAAAACAAACTCTACTAAATTAAGTGGGGCTTAATCCTAGGTAAATAGTTAGGATTGCAGCCTTACTCACTGAATATGACAAGTTTTAGTTTCACTTCAATGTGATAGGGATGCTTGACTTTCACTCGGCTGAGCCTTGTCTTCCTAACGTTATGTTTTTCCATGAGATGTTCAAAGTACCTGTTGGATTTTTCATGTTAAATGAGATTTACTGTGAACATTTATACATGCCTACTCAGAAGTAAGTCTCATTGAGCTCAATGGGGTTTAGTGCCTGGAAATTGAGTATAAGATTGCAGTCTTAATTACCGTTGAAACTGACATAACGCAAACTTTCCACAAGTAAGAATACTTTGGTGATTACTTCTTATAGTAAAATGCTTCACCTGATAGTCACATTTCCACTGAAACTAAATTAGGCAAGACCGACTATGCTTGAATTCAGATTCTGCTTGTGGGCTTCCCACAGGCATCTTGTTGGCCATTTGAGAACAGGATGCTGGACTAGATGCGCCATTGGCCTAATCCAGCAGACTCTTCTTATATTCGCCTTGTGTTGTCATTCCATAGGCTTTAGTTAACTGCTAAAATTTTGCCTTGAGACAAGTGAGTACTTGGATTTCTATCTAGCTTATTATTATTGTTAAATTTATATTCCACCCTTCCTTTCAGAAGGAGTCCAGGGTGGCAATTTAAAATTTAAAAATTAGAATTTAAAAGCAGCAACTCTTAACAATTTTAGCTTATTCCCTTCCTTCACTACTAAATTTCTCCAGTACCAACTCACCTCTTATTGCGAAATGCTAGTCTCCACCTCCCAAAAGCTGTGGTTTTAGGTATCTGATAATAAAGTTTAATAAGCCAAGAAAGTGTGTCTCTGAACGCTTGTTGTATGCACTTGCCACGAGAAGTCAAGGGGTGCTTTTGGATATTGCATTGAAAACAAAGTAAGGATGAGTTGTCCTTTTTAATGTATACATAACATAAGACCAACTTATGGCTCCTCTTATCACTTCTGCTAACCACTTGTGCAGCACTTGTTATAAAATAATTGCTTGGGCTGGAACTTGGTATGGTTTCTTTTTAGTGTAGTGAATAGACACAGATACTTATGAGGCATGTAGCTGGAAAAGTATGGTAGCATCGTTTAGAATAAACTGTTTGGTAGTGTTGCATAAGTTTCACTATGTATATGTCTGTGCTTTCTTGAAATGTGTGGGGTTTAAGTTTAAGTGTACTACAACTACTGGTGTTGTTTATTCAGTAATAGTTGGATGCTTTGCAGACCATTGAAGTGGAACAGCCCCATGTTATATCTGAAAGGCATTGGGTGATGGATTCCTAAAGAGACATGTTGACATGGATTCTTCCACAATAAGTGAACTCTGCTACAAGCTTTGATAGCATTGTTGAAAAGATTAAAATTGCTGTTCTTGGTAGATGTTATGCTGGATATCTCTCAGTGCACAAATTACTTACTAATTCTTGTTTATACTAGCCGACCATGTTATGTGATGTTAACATGATAGTGTGCACTCATCTAGTTTTCTTTGCCATAAATATTTTGGTAGTATGATCTTAATATTACTTGTGAACCCTCACCAGCTGCCAACCTCCTTGTATAGTAAAATATATCGACATTCTAAATGCCTTTTTGTGGTACCTATACTGTTAAAGACCATATTGTTGAAGAATTGCCAGTTCATGAATAGTTTCTCATCACAAAAACAGCCTTATCAAGCCATATTAAAATATTAACTGTTATAATAATAGAAGAGAAACAACATTTGTTACATCATTTGGGGCTTTTTAGTTTAGAGAAAAGGCGGGTCAGAGGAGACATGATAGAAGTGTATAAAATTATGCATGGCATTGAGAAAGTGGATAGAGAAAAGTTCTTCTCCCTCTCTCATAATACTAGTACTCGTGGACATTCAAAGAAGCTGAATGTTGGAAGATTCAGGACAGACAAAAGGAAGTACTTCTTTACTCAGCGCATAGTTAAACTATGGAATTTGCTCCCACAAGACGCAGTAATGGCCACCAGCTTGGATGGCTTTAAAAGAAGATTAGACAAATTCATGGAGGACAGGGCTATCGATGGCTACTAGCCATGATGGCTGTGCTCTGCCACCCTAGTCAGAGGCAGCATGCTTCTGAAATTAGTTGCCAGAAGCCTCAGGAGGGGAGAGTGTTCTTGCACTCGGGTCCTGCTTGCGGGCTTCCCCCAGGCACCTGGTTGGCCACTGTGAGAACAGGATGCTGGACTAGATGGGCCACTGGCCTGATCCAGAAGGCTCTTCTTATGTTCTTATTCTAATAAACATGGAAATGTTCCCTTTCTTCCTTTTTAAAATCCTCATGCTGCTATAAAATTTTACATAAAAGAAACCATGCAAAATGAATCTATTTTGGAAAGGGTTATTCTGTTTATGAAAAAGAGTTCTGAGGAAATGAAGAGCAAGTATTCTGGCCCCTGCCTTGCCTTCATGGCCCATAATCTTAAATCTGTTTTGGGCATGGAGGCAAATGTACAGGGGAAGATTGATAAAGAAGTACAGGTGGGCAGCGTTCTTGGCCCCTTCCCATCACCCCCTACTTCTGCTCTCTGGGTGTCTCCCCTTAGTATAGTGCCCAAAAAGGCAGCTGGGCGAATTTCGCCTGATTCACCACCTGTCATTCTTGCGGGGTCAGTCAGTTCATGACTTCATATCAGATAGTTTATGAACAGTGTGCAACACCTCATTTGATTTCACGGTGTGCATGGTGTGTGCCTGTGGCAGAGGTGCCCTTATGGGCAAGTGTGACATCAAGTCAGCCTTTCGTCTCCTGCCTGTACACCTGATGGATTTTGAGCTGCTGGGTTTTGCCATTTTAGGGCAATTCTATGTAGACAGCATTGCCTATGGGTTGCTCTATTTCTAGTGCAGTATTTGAGCATTTCAGCTCCTTTTTGTAGTGGGCAATCAGGAGATGAGCAGGCTTGGATGCAGTGGTGCACTTTCTGGATGATTTCCTGTTTGTGGGTAGGGGCAGGTTCAGGTGAATGCCAGCACCTGTCACAGTTTTATAGCCTGGCTATGGAATTGGGGGTTCCATTGGCTACTGAAAAAAATGGAGGGTCCTGTCCCTGTGTTAACCTTCCTGGGTATTGAGATGGACTCTGAGGCTCAGTGCTGCAGGCTGCCCGGGGAAAAGCTTGGCCTGTTGCAGATCAACATAAGAACATAAGAAGAGCCTGCTGGATCAGGCCAGTGGCCCATCTAGTCCAGCATCCTGTTCTCACAGTGGCCAACCAGGTGCCTGAGGGAAGCCTGCAAGCAGGACCCGAGTGCAAGAACACTCTCCCCTCCTGAGGCTTCTGGCAACTGGTTTTCAGAAGCATGCTGCCTCTGACTAGGGTGGCAGAGCACAGCCATCATGGCTAGTAGCCATTGATAGCCCTGTCCTCCATGAATTTGTCTAATCTTCTTTTAAAGCCGTCCAAGCTGGTAGCCATTACTGCATCTTGTGGGAGCAAATTCCATAGTTTAACTATGCGCTGAGTAAAGAAGTACTTCCTTTTGTCTGTCCTGAATCTTCCAACATTCAGTTTCTTTGAATGTCCACGAGTTCTAGTATTATGGGAGAGGGAGAAGAACTTTTCTCTATCCACTTTCTCAAGATTCGGGAGGTTTCAGGGGCCAGGAAGGTTTCCCTTTCTGCCCTCCAGGAGCTGGCATGGCATTTGAATTTCACATGCAGGGTTATTGCACCAGATCGTGCGTTTATGAGGCAGGTTTATGATGCCATGGCAAGGCTTACATGACCTTACACAGGTTCAAGGTTATGGCTGCCTTATGCGCCAAGGTCCTCTTTCCTACAGGATTGTATTGGTGTTTCATTCTGGAGGGACAACTGGCTCCTGGATGCAGAACTGCATTTGGATGCATTGGGGGCATTCGGCTTTGGGGTTGTTTTAGGGACTTCCTGGTGTAGTGGGTGCTGGCTGCAGGCAAGGGTTTCATAGAATCATAGAATAGTAGAGTTGGAAGGGGCCTATAAGGCCATCGAGTCCAACCCCCTGCTCAATGCAGGAATCCAAATCAAAGCATTCCCGACAGATGGCTGTCCAGCTGCCTCTTGAATGCCTGCAGTGTCGGAGAGCCCACTACTTCTCTAGGTAATTGGTTCCATTGTCGTATGGCTCTAACAGTTAGGAGGTTTTTCCTGATGTCCAGTCTAAATCTGGCTTCCTGCAGCTTGAGCCCATTATTCTGTGTCCTGCACTCTATTTGGGAGAGGTTAACTAGGGATTTAACCTTTCTTGAATTCTTTCCCATCGTGGTAGTGGTCTACTTATGGGTAGAGGCTGAGGAATTCTACTGGCCATTTTTGGTGTAAAAACATGGCCGTGGTCCAAATGATCAACTCCCTTACATTCAGGAACTCTAGGGTTATGGGCCTTGTCCATTCCTTTGTTCTCCAGTGCCTATGTTTTAATGTTCTTTTTATGGCATGGCACGCACCAGGTATTGACAATAGTGTTGCTGATGCTGTGTCATGGAATCAGATGGTCTTGGCAGCTGATGCCGCTGGCCAGGACTCAGCAGGATGCAGTGCCACCCACATTTTGGGAGATTGGGGAGCTGAGTTGGAGAGGGCCATAAGCTTATCCTTTGCCCGCAGCACACTCACCAGCTATCAGAGAACAGCTGGGGAGCTCCAGGAGTTCAGAGCCAGCAGGGGCTACTCGCCAGTGTGATCTGTTCTGGTGAGTCACTTGCTGGTATTCCTTGTGGAAGGCAGGAGGAAGGGTCTATCTGTCAGGACACTGCGAGGTAAGCTGGTGGGGCTTTCCTTTATGGCCAAGGCAGGGGGCTTTCAGGACTACTCAGAGGACTTTAGGGTATGCCTTGTGCTTGCCGGCTGGACTAGGGAACACCTAGCTACCCCTGATCTCTTTTTTGCCTGACCTGCTACTGGGATTGTTAGATCAGTGGGATGCGCTATGCTCATAACCCTTTGAGGTTCAGTTCTTTCATGCAGTGGTCCTCATGCTATTTTTTGGAGTCTTCTGGATTGCAGAGGTGGTCGCTTGGTCCAAGTCGGGCTCTTCCCTATGTGCCCTCCTGTGGTCTGATGTTAGTTTTGAAGGAAGTTGTGTTAATATTAAGTTATGTTGTTGCAGGATGGACCAGTGGCACAAGGGTCGCACCATCATTTTATCTCCTTCCCCCAAACTAGACATCTGCCCTGTGAGGGCATTGTAGCATTTCTTGGAGGCTCCAGGCTCCGGACCTGGTTATTTGTTATTCATGAGGGGGAGTCTTCCCTCACAATGTTTCAGTTTTGGGCACTCACCAAACTAGCACTTCAAGGCCTGGGAGCGGACTGCACATGGTTTGGGACCCACTCTCTTAGAATCGGAGGTGCCTCCATGGCAGCTCATCTTGGGTTTTCACAAACGCAGATGCAGGCCATCAGATGGTTGAAATCTGGGGCATACAGGAGTTAGATTTGCCTGTTTGGGCAAGCCTGGAGGTCTGGGAGCCTAACTGTTGGTAATTGTTTTTGGCAGGTTGCTGGATGGGGACGGAGTGGATGTGCATCCTACTCTGCGGCTCTAGCATGATCTTCTGGGTGGCTGTAGGGCTGCAAAGTCACGTTTTGTTTCGCAGCTGGGCCTCAGTCAGTGAGCCACGGTTCAATGGCTGGGCTGACGGGTGATGTACTGGGATGAGCTCCTACCATGTTATTCCAGCAAGGTTTGGTGCAGACGGTTCCACAAGTTGTGGCCATTCACCTGGGGAGGGAATGACCTTGGGTTACTTAAGGGCAAGGCCCTCAGTTTGCAGGCATGCCAGGACCTGCAGGTTATTAGGCAATATTGGCCTCAGTTTTATCTGATATGGTCAGACATACTCCCTTGCAGGGTTTGGCATTGTTTGGGGGACTTGAGAGGTATTTATAGCGCCCGCAAGAAGGTCAACCAGCAGCTTCAGTTGGCTCTTCTAGTGCTTGGGGGTTGGTTTTACATCACCCTGATATATGGCACGCCAGGGTTGAACTTTTCAGGGCAGATGGAGTTCACCTGACGAATGCAGGGAATGACATTTTTCTGTCTGACCTGCAGAGGTGTCTGTGAGAAGAGGTTTTCAGCAGTGGGGGAGAAAGGAGATTAAATAGAGATTTGTCCCCCCACAGTGGGGAGGAGAGCCTGGCTGGGAGTCCAGTGTCTGTGAGTTCAAATCCCCACTCGTGTCTCCTGGGTGTCAAGGGCCAGCTAAAGATTACCTCACAGTGAGTGGCTCAGGGGTTATGTGCCCTGCCACCTGTGCAGCTGTGGCCAAGCTGCATAGTCCCAAGGAGCCCAGTTGCCCCCCAGCTGGCAGTTGCGGACAAGGAAGCGGCAGGCTTGTGCAGCTGTGGCAAGCTGAGCAGGCCCTAGCCAGCTGGGGAGGACTAGCCTCAGAGGGAGGCAATGGTAAACGCCCTCTAAATACCACTTACCATGAAATCCCTATTCATACGGTCGCCATAAGTCGGGATCAACTTGAAGGCAGTCCATTTCCATTTTCAAGGACATCAAACAATGTAAAAAAGGCATTCAATATGAACAATATTTGCCAGTTTACAACTTTGTTGAAAAGTTGTACAGAAACAGAGCATTTTATGATTTTTAAAATGTTTTATACCCCAAATAATGACCATTCATATCCTTTAAATATATAATAATGGTCACATCTGTCATTAGGAGGTAATTATAAATATAAAGATTAAAGTGACAATATTATTTGGTATTGTATTTTATTTGCCTTTAGAAATGACAGTGCACAACTATTTTAAGTCATAACTGAAAATACTTGGAAATGCAAGTGTGCAATCAATTTTATTCCCTCCTGTACAGCACCTAGAGAAGTTGTTTATCAGGTCTTTTAAATATTAGTAAACAAACAAAACAAACAAACCTATATTCAAATAGCAAAGTGTCCTCTAGTGGATCCCCTCCTAGGTCAGTGGGCCTACAGCCATAGGCTTATCTGGTGGCAGTAGTGGGTGGCCACAAGCCACCATTTTTAATTTCCCACAGTGCCCCAGAACAACACTACACCAGGGCACTATGGAAACCGAGAAGAGCTAAACATGACAAATAAGTTTTATGAGGACAAGGAAGGGGCTGGCCTGTGCAGCCGTGGGAAGCTGAGCAGGCCCTAGCCAGCTGGGAGGACTAGCCTCAGAGGGAGGCAATGGTAAACCCCCTCTGAATACCGCTTACCGTGAAATCCCTATTCACAGGGTCGCCATAAGTCAGGATTGACTTGAAGGCAGTCCATTTCCATTTTGGTGGAGGCAAGGCACGGGAAGGGAAGTAGGTAGGGACAGGTAGGTGGCCTCCTTAGGCACCTTTGGAGGTGCTTGGTGGCTCCAGAGGCCTGCAAGTTGGGCTCTAGGGCCCAGGGGCAGGGTATGGGCTGCTTTGGGGACCAATTTACCTCATATGTCCTGAGTTGTAGGGCCCCGGGGGGGTGACATGGGAAGACCCCCCTGCTCACCTACAGAGTGTGGCAGGGGTAAGAGGTAGGCAGAATGGCTTGCCCTTGCCCCAGCAGTGGCTGGTCGCCCTATAGCTGCATTTCAGCTACTTGCTTATAGACAGCTCCCACACCTATGTTTCCCCTCTGCAGGTTTAGTTGAAGGGGCTTGTTTGAAGTTTAATAAAGTGGCCCTTTGTTCAACCCAGCTTGCTGTGTCAGTGTATTATTTCAACTCTCGGCTGCAATTTTCTTGCTGTACTACTCTTTGTCATTGTCTCTATTGAGCTGTTCCTTAAAATTATCTTCCTTTTGCAAGATGAAATCTTATTGAGGTTTTTTGGGGGAGGGTTAGTTGTGGGTTTTAGTAAATATGTTCTCACTCTTTTTTTTTAAATGTGGGGAATTATCCTTAGTGACTGGTGAGCATGGTATAAATAGGCAAACTTTTATCTTTCACTGCATATGCTTGAAATACACTTTGTGTCCTCATGAAAGTTTCTGTACCCCCTGCATTATTAGCAAGTTTTCACTCTGCAATCCAAATGCTATAGTTCTCCTGACTTTGTTTTTGTTATGTGCCTTAAAGTCGATTACTACTTATGGCGACCCTATGAATCAGTGACCTCCAAGAGCATCTGTCATGAACCACCCTGTTCAGATCTTGTACGTTCAGGTCTGTGGCTCTTGTTTGGCCTTCCTCTTTTTCTACTCCCTTCTTTTTCCCCACAGTATTATTGTCTTTTCTAGTGAATCATGTCTTCTCATTATGTGTCCAAAGTATGATAACCTCAGTTTCATCATTTTAGCTTCTAGTGACAGTTCTGGTTTAATTTGTTCTAACACCCAATTATTTGTCTTTTTCGCAGTCCATGGTATCCGCAAAGCTCTCCTCCAACACCACATTTCTCCTGACTAACAGTTGCTAATCTTGCTATATTACAACATTTGGGATATGTAGAGGCAGGGGTGTCACTACCAGGGTGCGGAGGGTGCAGATCGCACCTGGGTGACACCCTGAGGGGGGTGACACCCAGAGCCACCCCACGCCATTGCCTGGCAAAGGAGCCGAGAAGCGCTCTGGGCGGCGCAGCCAACTCCTCCTCGGAGGGGGGCAGGCGAGACCGAAAGCAGGTGCCCACTCGCTGGCGGTGAAGTCAGGACGGGCCTTCCACCGCCAGCCTGGAGTGCGTGGTGAGTGTGTGCACGCGCATGCACACAAAACCAGCCACCCCCGTCCACACACCTGGGAGGGCGCGCGCCGGAGGTCTGCACCCCCCGCACTCCCGCTAGTGACGCCGCTGGTAGAGGTGTGGGCGAGTGTGTTCCCTTTTGGTTTTCTGTTTGTGCCCCGAAGAATGTTCACACAGCTAGTGTGTGAAAAGGTTAAAGAGTGAAACAAGTTCTCAAAGTAACAAGCAAGTTACAGGTGGAGTTTTGGTTGGGGAATATAGTTGTCAATGTTCCGTTTCTGCAGAATATTCACACTAATGTCAAATGTCTTTTTGACATTTGTACATTCAGAACAACGAGTGCACCTTGGCATTTGACTAAATTATCAAAAGAAGCAGTAATATCTACTACTAGGATATATTGTAATGTTTCTCTCAACTGGTGGGTTACGATCTGGCACTGGGTTACTCATGACTGGCCCTGTGTGGTCTGCTGCATGTAGTTCTCACAAAAGCAGGAGAGCAAATGACATTTTAGAACAGTCCTAGATGAAAGAGGAAATCCTTCCCAAAACATGTTGGGCACCAATAAAGTTTCCTTTTCTCAAGAAGTGTCAGCCTGCCACCACTATTGTTGGCTGCTGATTTGCCATGAAAGAAGAAACAGGAGCACAAAAGAAGAAAGAAGTTGCCTCTGAGCACCCACAAGCACTATTGCAGAAGTTCTGACTAGGCTGCATAAGAAAAAAGTCAAAATGGGAGATAGAAGCTTTAAAAAATAAATAAATGTAGGTGCCATGTCGAAGGTGGTTCCAAAAGATTGCTGTTAGATATATCAGATTAACATCCAGATAAGAAATCAACTGATCTAAATATTTGTTTGGTTCTTACAAGCTTTTTCTTCTGCTTCACTGAGAATTAGGAGAAGGGAAATATGAAATTCACTGCAATGAATTATGTGGGAGTAGTGGGTACATTGCCAAATCACAATATATTAGTAATGATTTTCAGGTTCTAGCTGACTGCTTAACTCTTGATATATAAACAAGTATAAACTTTTTTTGTTAAACAAAACCAGCATGCTACGCTCTTGGTATGGAAGGGATATAGTCAAGAGTGCAAATTGTTACTAGCAACTTAAAAGATTGGGCCCAGGACTGGGCACCCATGTTGCTGCAGAGGAGAGCTTTCCAAATGTTTATCAATGCTCTGGCTTGGTCCTGAAAGTTATGAAGTACTTGTAAATAAGAATGATTGTGGATATATACAAAGTAGCTGCAACCAGGAGACATTGTAAAACAGGAATGGGGAACCTGTGGCCCCCTACATGTTGTTAAACTTTGACACTCTGATGGTTGACCATGCTGATCAGCATTATGATGGCTGAGGCTGATGGGAGTTATAGTCCAGCAACTCAGAGAGTTACTGAAGGGCACCAGGTTGGCAAAGACTACTAATAGTATTTTAGTCCCTCCTTGGATAGCTAGCTGAAGTGCTGCAAATTTGGACAAATGTTCAGTAGAGCTTTTGTTGTGTGTGGGCAGATCTGTGCTAAAAGCTTGTCTGAGAAATACATTTTAGTTTCAAGAGGCTGCTGAGAACTGAAATCCTTGACTTCCCCCTATTCCCCTATAATGAATAAAGATTTCTGTACTCCAAGGAGAATAAATTGTTTCATTTAATTCCATATTGCCATTTTCTCTGAGCTTATAACATTAGTTTTTGAAGACGTGGTTATCAAGGTAGCCATATTCCCTGTGGAGGTAATACTGACAGCAAGTGTTTGTAGTTAGATGAGGCACATATGCAAAAGGTGGAAGGAAAAGCTGAGGCATAGGGAGAAGCATTGTCTTAAGGCTTTTATGTTTAAACAGTAATAACCAATTACTTTCCACTATGTTTATTGTGGGCCCTTTCTGGGACTTATTCGATGTTACTCTTGAGTTCTGACCCAGAAATGAAATCCTGCCTCTCCCCTCCCAATGACTCCAGTAACTTACAGTGAAAAGCTCCTTGAACCATAAAGTATTCTTCATTAATGCATAAGTGATTGTGAATGTTGGACCATGCCCATTTAGTTGCCTTCTGGAGCATTTTAGGAATGTGAAAAAAATTGCCTAAAATTCTGATATGGTGCAAGTTTTAGTTTTATCTGCCATCTTATCTGCTCTTTTTCCAGATATGACTTTTAATGTATGCATGTTTTTAGTTATCTATCAATGGGCATTGAAGCTTGAATTTACTTGTTCTTTGATTTGTTTATTACCCCTTTTTAGGGCTTTGATGCACTATCAAATATTTGGGATGTTGTGAGTCAATGCAGTGTCCTTATGTAAAGATGGTGACTTATGGGGTTGTGGGTGGATGAAATTATGTATACATCTTTGAAATTGAATGCCTGGGGATGGTTCATTGGCTGATTACTAAGCTGTGGAAGTGGTCAGCAAATCTCCTTAGGATTTTAATATCTGTGAAGGTAAGTGCTACCATGTCAGTTTCATGCACACAGTCCTCTAAGATTCTGGCAGTCATAACATTCCTCACCTTGTTATACTGCAAACTGAGCTGGTCTTTGAATGTCATATGCCAGTGAAGTCCAGATTGGTTTTTGACATCTGATTGAAGTGGTCTCTCTCTCTCTCTCTCTCTCTCTCTCTCTCTCTCTCTCTCTCTCTCTCTCTCTCTCTCTCTCTCTCTCTCTCTCTCTCTCTCTCTCTCTCTCTCTCTCTCTCTCTCTCTCTCTCTCTCTCTCTCTCTCTCTCTCTCTCTCTCTCTCTCTCTCTCTCTCTCTCTCACACACACACACACACACACACACACACACACACACACACACACACACACACACACACACACACACACACACACACACACACACACACACACACACACACACACACACACACACACACACACACACACACACACACACACACACACACACACACACACACACACACACACACACACACACACACACACACAACACACACACACACACACACACACACACACACACACGAGGTTTGATTGGCTGTTAGAAGCAAATTCAGCATTGTCAGTCAATATACATAGAATTATGTTTATGACAGTGTAGCTGGAAGTCATCAAAACAAGCTATGTAGCATTTGATGTGTACGTAAGCCTCCACCTCCACTCAGTTGAATTGCAAGATAATACCGGTTCAGCATTAAGACTTAATGTGACAGGTAGACATTGACCAGAACTGGTTTGTTTGTTTCAGGAAAGAATGCATGCTAAGTCCTAGGAGATGGGAGACATGTAATACATTATGCTTGGTGTATCTTTCTTTATTGCTATTGCATAAATCTGTTCAATTTAGAAAGACCATCCTGCTGAGAAGCAATGATTTAGACTTTACCAGTTGAATGCTGGCTTGTGAAGGTGAGATAAAGCTGTGAGTTTTTCTGAAAGATAAGAGACTGAATTGCTTAACTTCAGGTATGGTTCAGTTTGAGCTATAGAAAAGACCCATTATGAATGTTTTGTGGATATGATTTATATTACCTCTAACTAATAACATACACTGCTCCCAAAAGTGGCAACATGCAAAACACACCAGTATCCTTATCAAATATTTATCCTGAACTTGTTCAGTTGATTTTCACTTCTCTGAAAATGTTAATTTAAGGCTTTCAAAACCTTAAATGTTGTAAACAAATATTAATGAAAGTGTCTGTGCATCATTATTGAAAAAAATGTAGCAAAATATCTTCTTCAAACACGCATGAAACTTAATGTTTTAAAAAAGCATTGCCCTCTCCTACAAAGATCTTGAATACAAGGTTTTGAAGCTTGCAAACGACATGCTTTTATTTTTCCAGCTGTTAACGAAAAAAGCCCCTACATTTTTACAGATCTGAGAATTTATGGTAATTTGTAAGAGGGACAGGTAAACATTAGTTTGGGATATGTTTTTTAACTGCACAGTCATCCATTTTGGAAACCTGACTATATGCATATTTAACTTGGAAGTCCCACTGAGTTCAGTGGCACATACGTTATATAGCATGGATGCACAAGAGCTACAACTACTGCTGGAGGCTGACACAGAAGAGAAGGGTGAGAGACTCTATCATCTGGTTCCCTCACCTGCTCTGACCTTATAACATCTCAAGGAAGCTTGGCTCAATGCCAAGCCTGCTGAGTGGCTGAGACCGTTGTGCATATCCCCAACCTAGAGAAAGTGTATCATCGGCACCTTGTGAGATGCCCCTGTTTGGGCTATAAAACCACAGCTACCATCCTGTCAGTTTGACATGAAAAGTTTGTGCTGTTCCTCCACCACCACCATCTCTCTGCCTCTGTATTAAGCTGTGGTAAGAGGCCTGGTTTGACATTGGGGTTTATGTGCTATGGTGTGGCTTTTTATCATGTGCTTGTTGTTTGTTATGTGCCTCCAAGTTGACTACGACTTATGGCGACCCTATGAATCAGTGACCTCCAAGAGCATCTGTCATGAACCACCCTGTTCAGATCTTGTAAGTTCAGGTCTGTGGCTTCCTTTATGGAATCAATCCATCTCTAGTTTCGCCTTCCTCTTTTTCTACTCCCTTCTGTTTTTCCCAGCATTATTGTCTTTTCTAATGAATCATGTCTTCTCATTATGTGTCCAAAGTATGATAACCTCAGTTTCATCATTTTAGCTTCTAGTGACAGTTCTGGTTTAATTTGTTCTGACACCCAATTCTTTGTCTTTTTCGCAGTCCATGGTATGCCCAAAGCTCTTCTCCAACACCACATTTCAAATGAGTTGATTTTTCTCTTATCTGCTTTTTTCACTGTCCAACTTTCACAACCATACATAGAAATTGGAAATACCATGGTCTGGATGATCCTGACTTTAGTGTTCAGTGATACATCTTTACATTTGAGGACCTTTTCTAGTTCTCTCACAGCTGCCCTCCCCAGTCCTAGACTTCTTCTGATTTCTTGACTATTGTCTCCATTCTGATTAATGACTGTGCCAAGTTATTGATAATCCTTGACAAGTTCAATGTCCTCATTGTCAACTGTAAAGTTGCATAAATCTTCTGTTGTCATTACTTTAGTCTTTTTGACGTTCAGCTGTAGTCTTGCTTTTGTGCTTTCCTTTTTCACTTTCATCAGCATTCATTTCAAATCATTACTGGTTTCTGCTAGTAATATGGTATCGTCTGCATATCTTAAATTATTGATATTTCTCCCTCCAATTTTCACACCTCCTTCATCTTGGTCCAATCCTGCTTTCTGTATCATATGCTCTGCGTATAGATTAAATAAATAGAGTGATAAAATACACCCCTGTCTCACACACCCTTTCCCATGGGGAACCAATCGGTTTCTCCATATTCTGTCCTTACAGTAGCCTCTTGTGCAGAGTATAGGTTGTGCATCAGGACAATCAGATGCTGTGGCACCCCCCTTTCTTTTAAAGCATTCCATAGTTTTTCATGATCTACACAGTCAAAGGCTTTGCTGTAATCTATAAAACACAGGGTGATTTTCTTCTGAAATTCCTTGCTCCGTTCCGTTATCCAACGTATGTATGCGATATGATCTCTGGTGCCTCTTCCCTTTCTAAATCCAGCTTGGGCGTCTGGCATTTCTCGCTCCATATGTGGTAAGAGCCTTTGTTGTAGAATCCTGAGCATTACTTTACTTGCATGGGAAATTAAGGCAATAGTTCGATAATTACTGCATTCCCTGGGATCCCCTTTCTTTGGAATTGGGATGTATATGGAACACTTAGTATTAATTTATTGTGGTTAGTTCTTCTCTTGGCTTCTGCTGATTCGAGGATGAATTTATCATCTTTAAAATTATGTTGAAACAGTTTTGTATATTGGTTGCTTGAGCAGGGATATAAGTATTTTTGGCAAAAATGTGAGTTGCTAGGAGGCCCCAAGAATGAAGTTGTTCTGAGGAGCACAGAGCAGTATGTTTCTCTTCAGCCTCATAACAACTTTGGAGGTGAGATGAGGCAGGATAAGTGAGTTGCCCAGGGTCATGGAGGAAGCCTCCCACCTGAGCAGTGATATGAATCTGAGTTTCCCATATCTAAGCCAATTGCAGTATATCGCATTGGCTTGCTTTGTCTGTAATAGCAGGAAAAGGTTTATCATCTCTAAGCATGGTTTGTGACAATAAAAAAGGAAGCAAGTATAACAGTTTTTCTTAAGTGGTATTCCTTATCACTGAATAAGTAAAACTGTACTGTTTGTTTATGGTCTAAGTATAAAGGTGCCTGTGATTTTGCTTTGCCTCCTTCCTAGTTGGTTTGTGGCATGTGTTCTCCAAACGTGGCATGTTAAAAATCTGCTGTATTTGGAACATGGAAGGAACTAGTTGAGTATCTGTCTCAGTCAGCTGCCACTCCTAGAAACTAGCCTGTGGCCCTCAAGATGTTGTTGGAGTCCAACTCCCGTGAGCCCAAACCAATATAGTCAATGTTTAAGGATGGTGAGTGTTGTGTCCCTCCAGACGTTGTTGGACTACAGGTTAGCCACTCCTGGTCTGTAGCAGGAACAGGGCCTGCTTTTGTCTATGTAAGTGCATGACTGCTGCTTTTCTGCCTCATCAGTAGACTACATTACTAGGTCACTGTTCAGACAATATTTGTTGGCAGTGTTTTAAAATTCTGTTTATAAAGTTTGAATTTTCTTCTAATTTATCTAATTTCAGTTTTATAAATATTAATTGTTTGTGTAACTTATCCTATCAAGGCTGTGAGGAAATCAGTGTGAAGTGCTACATCCTGATAGGAAAACTGCCAAAAGTAAAAGGGTTAAGAACCTTTTTCTCTTTTCTCTTCTCTCCTCCTCCCGCCCTCCTTCCAGTCCAGATTGCATCCTTTGCAGCTACATATTGAGAAAGGAAAAAATGGAAAATTATACAGTATGCAATTTAAGTGTTGCATGCAGTGTGGCCTTTAATTCTTAAATATCAGGGATTCTAACATAAAAGTCCTAAAAACGCACCACATAAACTTATCCAAAGCATCCAATTAATATTTTAGTTTTACAGTTGTGGAACCCTGAGGCTCAGAAAGAACCTGTGGACCAGACACTTAAACAATAGCAGAGAATTCTTGTTTTGAATTTTCAATTTTTAAGAGAACAGGGGTTCCCCTCTGCAGTATAAAGCAACATGCTCCTATTTCAAGTTGGGGAACATGAACATGAGTTCAGTGGAGCTTACTGTACTCCCAATTAAGTCTAATAAGGATTGCAGCCTGAGGCTCAGATGTACAACGCCCAATCAGGCTGATTTTCTTTTTTGTTCAGGCCTACCAGGCAGTTACTAAAAATGAGCTTCATATTGCAGATTGTTTTGAAAAATAATCATGTATGGTCTGAAATACAGGGTGTATTTCCAGTTTTCATTAAGGAGAGGTGGAGGGGAGAGAGGTTCACAAGATTCAAAGGCCTGATGGATATACTGAAGTTTAGATTGCACCCCTTTCTTACACTACAGTCTAGCTGGGTGGTCTAAAATAAAACTGATATTGCTTAATATTGATTCAACTAGACACACATACAAAAGTAGTAGCACTTGCCTGCCATTTTTTTTTTAAAACCAGCACGCCACCTGTCACTGCCTTGCCCTAGAACAATTATTTCCTAGCTACCGTTGTGGGTTTTACCTCATGCAGCCTCCACTGGCCATCCTCAGGTCAACATCAGCTGCTCACAGATGGGTGGCTGTCAAGTGTGCAATGAACTTGTTGTGTAGCAGGCAAGTAGGCAATAGTTGCACTGAGTGGGTTGTTGCAATAGTGATAGGCAGACATGTCAGCGGCCAACATCTGGGATGGCAACCATTCTGGTGTGTGGCTGGGCAAAGTTTGAAAATAAAACATCTGCCTGCATGTCCCTCCCTCCCATATAGGAGGAGATAGGACCTGAGGTCAACCCCCCACCCGCTGCCGCCATTTACAACAAGCCCTATTTTGGACAGGCATTAGCTGCATCTGGTCACTGCACAGCTTGTAGTCAGCTCTGATCAGCTGATCTTTTATCTTGTATGCTAATCCCTGGTTTAATAGTAACAATGAGTTAAATATTCAGAACCTTTTTACAAATGGTGGGGTGGGGAGAATGCTCAATGGGGGCATTTAATTTCTCTTGGGGGTTTTTTTGGTTGTAAATTACTGTTAAAACACCTTTTGGATTTCAGAAATAATTCATTGTAGTTGCAGCATTATTTCCAAGCCAGTTCTATGTTTCAGGGTCCTCAAACATGAAATCTCAGATTTATTGAAACTTTAGCATAGCTCTTATCTGTGGTTAACCAGGCAGGAAATAGCTAATCATTTATTTGCCTGATTCTTACATGGCAAGGACATTGCGATTCTTGCTGCAAGGATTAGTCATACATAAGAGGACAAAACTACTTTCCTAACTATCTACCCTATCATCCTGATAGTATCGATGTGCCATTTCCACTAGATGACATAACCACCCCTCGTTGCACTTATGCCTGTTTGTTGAAAGTAGAACAAGTTAAACAAAAATGCAACACTGCTAGTGCTGCTCACTCTTCAAATGTTGCCAAACTCCTCTGTGTTGGAATCAGAATTGTGCCAGTGCTTTTGATCAGTTCTGACAAAAGAGGGCGAGGAGTAAGGGTCCACTTGCTCCATGTATAGTGACTTCTGTGTTCTGGGTACTGTTTGGGGTTTGAATTCAATTTAGTTAAAATTTCAAGATTACACCCATTTAAGAGTAGAGGACAGAATAGTTTGAGAGACGAATATATGAAGCTTGTTAGCTTCCAATTAGACAAGATATTTGATTAAAACATTATATTTTACAAGGTGTGGTGGACAGAGAACAAAATACAGACTCAAAGTGGGCTGGCTTGTGTGCCTGTAATTATACAGCCACAAGAGTGGTTGTATACTATAAGCATGGATTTCTCGCATTTTAATTGAAAATACCCCCATGCCATTTGTATGCTTCCCATAAGCTCATTTCAAAGCAAAACCTTACAAAACATATAGTCCTGAACTCAGAAACGCTTGCTTAACATCCCTCTAAATTTTCATGGCAATAAACAAAACACTCAGAGAGAATCGAAAGTTCAAAGTGTAAAAAGAGAGAGAGAAAACCCAGACCCCTTTTGGACTTTTTCTGTCAGAGTTCTTATAATGTGTTGAAATTAATTAAAAATCAGCCATGTTCACAGAGTACCTGTAATCCTATTACTGACCTTGCCCCATACTCTGACCTTCATCTTCTGCAGTTTAAAAGTTTTAAAAAATAACTAGCTGATTTTTAACTAATTTTAGAAATTTAGTATTGTACTCAATGATAAAGCCAGGCATGCTCAGTAAGGCCCAACACTCAGTGTTCTAAGCACCAGACTCCCAGCTGCTTGGGTTGACTAATCGGGGCCACACCCACACCAGACCTTTATTTCACTTTACACAGTCATGGCTTCCCCCAAAGAATCCTGGGAAGTGTAGTTTGTAAAAAGTGCCGAGAGGAGACTCCTGTTCCCCTGACAGAGCTCCAGCGGCTAGAGTGGTTTAACACTCAGCTGCTCTGATTAAAGCTCTGTGAGGGGAACAGGGCATCTCCTAGCAACTCTCAGCACCCTTCACTAACTACACTTCCCAGGATTCTTTGACAGAAGCTGTGATGGTCTAAAATGAAATAAATGTCTGGAGTGGATGTGGCCAGGGACAGCTTTGGTTTAAACTTGGGTGGGAGGCTACATGTGCCTGTTGTAGAATAAAAAGGTGGGGAAAACCCTGAAAAAGAATGATACTGTTGACAATGTTTTCTTTTTGGAAAGGAAAGGGGCTTCCCACTGCCCACCCATCCAATCTCCTCTCCTCCCCTCCCCCTGCCCTCCCTGCCCCTCCTCCAGGTCAGTTTCACCTATCTTAAGCATGATTGCACAGGAGTAAATCCCACTGAACTCAAAAAGCATGCAAATGATCAAATCTGCCCTCCTCTCCTCCTCCCTCCCTTCCAATTGCCTCCTTACCCCCTCCCCTCTGCCCTCCCCCTCCTCCTTCCTTATGCTCAGTTTTACCTACCGTAGGCCTATGACCTGGGAGACCAGGGTTCGAATCCCCACACAGCCATTAAGCTCACTGGGTGACCTTGGGCCAGTCACTGCCTCTCATCCTCAGAGGAAGGCAATGGTAAACGACCTCTGAATACCAATTACCATGAAAACCCTATTCATAGGGTCACCATAAGTCAGAATCGACTTGAAGGCAGTCCATTTCATTTTAAAGCATGATTGCATGGGAGTAAATCCATTGAACTCAATAAGCATGCAAATGATCAAACCTGACCTCCCCTCCTCCTCCATTACCTCCCTTTTGCCCCTTCCCTCCCCGCTCCCCTTCCAATCCCCCTTCCCCCTCCCTCTCCTTCTGCTACCCTCTCCCCTTTCCCCTCTACTCTCCCCTAACCCTCCTCCTCTCCCATGATCAGTTTTACATATCCTAGCCATGATTGTATGGGAGTAAATCCCACTGAACTCAATAAGCATGCAAATGATCAGACCTTCCTTTCCCCTCCTTCCTCCTCCCTTCTTCCTCTCTTCCCTTCTTCCTCCTTCCTGCCCACTCCAGGCCTCCCTCCCCATGGTCAGTTTTACCTATCCTAAGCATGATTGCAGGGGAGTAAATCCCACTGAACTCAATAAGCATGTGTCAGGCCCAGGATGTGACTCAGGAACCAGACCAACGGCTGTAGTTAATTCGTGTTTTATTAGGGTAATGTCCAAACAAAGACTGCGTTTTCTCATGAAGCAATACAGGGATACAGGTCCTGCGGCATTGGGAGAAAGTTGACAGAGCAAGGGACTTCTTCCCGCCTGTTCTTTAAGAAGGGGCCAAACGGGCGCGCAATCTTTCGCTCCTCCTTAACTGCCCCTCAGGTACTGCCCGCCTTCCCCCCTTCTCTCCTGTCTTTTCAGCTGTCTGCGTGTGCGGGGTGAGGGGGGAAGCATCACCCCCTCCTCTTCTGAAGTTTCCGATTCCAGGATGGGGGATAGGGGAGGGGCTGATGGTAAACTGCCTCCCCGCTTTTCGGCTGTGAGCAGCCCTCCCTCTTTCCCCTCTTGCTCTGAGCCTGAAAGAGGGGGAGGTGTGAGAATGTCCAGGGAGGGCTCAGGCTCCCCGTTGCTAAGCGACCTTATCACTGGCAGTTCCTCTGTTTCGTCTTCGCTCCAAAGGGGGGGAAGTTCCTCCCCCTTCCCTCTGCCATCCATCCGAATACTCTTCTCCCAACTCTCCGGGATCCAGCTCCCCGGGATTGGGACCCCAGCTCTGCCTTCCGACAGCATGCACATGATCAATCCATTCTAAGAAACTTGCACAGGATCCCATTTCTTATCTCCAGGATTAAAAAGCAGAGGAATTCACTAATAGGCAAAAAACCATTTAAGAACATACCTGTAGCCAATAGATATTTCTATCAAACTTTAAAAAGCAGGGAAACTGGGCAGCTATAGTGAATGTACCACGGGAGCAGGAGATCTGACCTCCTCTCTATTGTACTGCCCTGCAAATTTATAAAAATGCAAATACAATTTGGGTTGGTCTTTCACAGTCCAATCCACTTCCTGTGTAGCTTGGAAGAATTTGGTAACATGTGCCCCTGAGCATTTGGTGAGTGGTGGCAACACCCGTAATCAGCCCAAATAACAGAAACAAGACATGTGCTGTGCTGATCTTGTTTTAGCAGGGAAGAAGCAACAATATTAAAACAGTTGATATAGTTCAGATAGTCACTTTAAATATGTTTAATTTACTTTGCAATTTTAGTGAAGCTTCCTATAGTAAATCATTTTCTTTTGCTTCTGTTTCTGTGAAGTTGTAACGCACAGCAACACTTTGCAACATTAAAAAAAAAAGCTCCAGAAACCATTGTGGAACAATGGCACTGATTGTGCTGCAGAATAGTTTCTAGTGGACATGAGGAGTGTCTCAATTTGAATAAGATAAAACAATGGGAGGTGAAATATATTCTTGCAAAATTCTAGGTGTACTCTATGTTTTTAATTGACCATGCCCACCTTTGCTTAAGTGGAGTAGTTTAAGCATAGCAGGCTGGGTTTTGCCATCAAGCAGAATGGCGGCATAGAGCAGTCTCTCCCACACTCACGGAACATCAATCGCATGTAAAACCCTGTAAATCGTAAGTAATTTTCTTCTAACCTTCAAGATCAGGTGGGTGATGTTTCAGAAAACTCAAGGATCCCCAGCAAAAAGTTTTAAATACAGACTCCTCAGACCTGTCAGATGCAGAGAGTGGTGACCTGGTGCGGGGAGGCCAGAAAGCCCTCAAAGGTGAGAAACAGACAAGCGCTATGTCAAACGAGTATGACCCAGATTACATAGATAAAATAAGAAATGCTCTCTCAACTGATTGGACATAGGCACTGCAGCCACTGGAGGGGAAAACAGAAAACCTTTCAACACAAATGAAGGAAATATCCAAAACGGCTAACGCAGCCATGGATCTAGGTTTAAGGCACAATAGAGAGGTTAAAAATGGTGACTAAAGAATTAGAGCTGATAGTGGCGGAACTGGAGGATTGGGCCCGACGAGGAAACATTCGGGTGAGAGGGATCCCAGAAAAAGAGGAAGGGGCAGATATGCCCAAGTTCATTACAGACTGGTTTAATACGCTCAATCTGGGAGTAACTCTCTCAGCCGAGGATGTCGAGAGAGCACACAGAGCATTAGGAGCTTGCCCCAAACATAACGGTCCTCCAAGGGACATCATCATAAAACTTGAGTGTTTTAAAATAAAAGAGAAAATCTACAAAGCACTATGCAGTCTCGGGGAAATAAAGTACAATGACAATATAATTGATATCTTTCAAAATCTTAGTCCTGACACGCTGAGTAGGTAGAAAAATTTTAGACCGTATTCAGTCACATTACAAGAGGTGGGGATTAGATATTGTTGGGGATTTCTTTTTAAGCTAGTGGTGCTCCATGGAGGGAAAAATTTTACGGCAAGCATAGGAAAGCAAGCAGAGATATTACTCTGCAATCTTCATATTTCATCTGTTCAAAATAGACAGCAGGACAGCCAAGTCTCAGACCTGGATGAAGGGAACAAACCATGGGAACGTCAGAGGGATAACGGAAGTAAGAGCAACAAAAAACAAAAAGACACTACAGCACAGTCGGAAGGGGAGAGCAGCAGAAGCAGTGATCCTACTCTGGCAAACTGATGGTTGAACGCACTTATCTACACCTGCATCTGATTCCAATCTATATACAAGCATGCAGGGTTAATTGAATAAATTATATAGGCTATCATGGCTACATCTTTCTCATAAGACCATGAAGAGAGAAGACCTATGTATAGCTATGGTCCCGGCTAACCTCCCATTACCCGAGCGGGTTGAGCCAATTCTCGGCAATGTCTCATAGTGGTCAACTAATGGTGGGCTACTCCTGTCAGTTTGTTTGTTTCTGTGTTGTTTAGTTTCTTTCTCATGTGGATCTATAAGGTTTGGAGTACAGGCAAAGCACCCTCTCTATGGCATAAAAAAAATGAAACAGCATTTGAACATCTGTGCTTTCTCCTCTCAACTGATGAACACGAGGATTAGTATGCTAAAGATACTCTCTCTTAATGTTAATGGCGTAGGGTCCCCCATCAAACACACTAGAGTAGTAACAGCACTCAAACGCGAACTCCCAGATGTAATATGCCTACAAGAAACTCACCAGGCTAAAAGATTTCAGGGCAAACTTCTGAAAGGGGGTTGGATAGCTGAGCAAATTTGTGCTGCAAGAACTTCAAAAGCAAGGGGGGTGGCCATTGTGATGGCTAAAAAATGCCCCCTAGTAGTGAGTGATGGTTTATCAGACCCTAATGGTCACTATGTAATAGTAAATGGTATGACTGAAGGGGAGAAACTAACTTTCTGTTCCATATATGCTGCTAGTAAAGGACAACTGACCTATCTAAGAACAACACTATGGACTATAGAGAATTTTGCCCATGGCCCAATCATTATAGGGGGAGATATTAATAGCTGCCTCAATAGCAGGTTGTATCATAGTAATAGTAAACGAGTGGAGCGCAACAATGGTACTGGCATATCAGACTTATTTGCTTCTCATAGCCTGCTGGATCCTTGGAGATTGCTTCATCCATCAGAAAGAGATTAACATTTTACTCCCACAGGTTTCATTCACATTCAAGACTGGATCACATTTTCATCCATAAAGAGGCATGGAAGTGAGTAGTAGAGGCTGAAATAGGAGTTAAAACTGTATCGGACCATGCTCCAATATAACTTACACTGTACAAGAAGTCAACCTTGAGGCAGACTATCTCATGGAAATTTAATTCCAATTTACTTGTGAATGAAAACTTCAGCTCCAATGTGAAGGAAATAATTGATTACTACTTTCAAGAAAACAATATTCCAGAGGTTGGGATGCTATGAAAGCAGTCGTGAGGGGACATTGCATCAAGGACGCCAGCTTCCTCAAGAGAGAACATCAAAAACATGTCAAAATTATCCTGGACAATATAGATAAATTTGATAAAGAGTTTCAAAGGACTGAAGATAGGAAAATAGGCCAAACATTGAATAATAAAAGAAGGGAACTTCAGTCCTTGGAAACAGAAAAAGTACATGTGGCAGTGGCTTATAAAAAAAGACAATATTATGAATTCGGTGACAAAGATTCAAAACTACTAGTGCATGCCCTCAAAATGCAACGATCTCAAAATCTCATCACAGGAATTAAAAATGAAGCTGGATCTTTGCTTCTAGACTACAGGAAAATTAATGAGGAATTTGCAGCGTACTACTCGAAACTATATAAATCAGATAAACCAAAATAGAGGAGTATCTGGCAAAAATAGAACTGAAAACTCTCTCCTCAGAGCAGGTGTCTTATTTGAATCAACCAGTGACGACTGAAGAAGTCACTGAGGTTATCAAGAACTTGAAAATGGCAAAGCTCCAGGAGATGATGGATTCACTAGTGACTTCTATAAGGCATTCAAAGCAGATCTTGCTCCTTGGCTGACTGAACTATTCAATAGCATTCTGTCAGGAACAATACCGGACACTTGGTGTAACTCAAAAATAATAGTACTACTAAAGCCTGGCAGAGATTCTCAGTCACTAAACTCCTATCGCCCCATAGCACTTTTAAATCAAGATGCTAAATTGTTATCTTCAATAATGGCTAAATGACTGAATGCCTTTATCAGACAATTTATATCCCCAGATCAATCTGGGTTTATGCCAAGAGGTAATATTGCAGATTCAATATGCAGGGTTCTGAACATTATACATGTTATCAATACTAAACAATCTTTCTGCAGCTTTTGTATCTCTTCATGCATTTAAAGCATTTGATAGGGTGGAATGGGAGTTCCTAAAAAAGTTGTCACATAAGATGAACTTTGGAAAATCATTTTTGCATTTGATTGAACAGCTATATTCAAATTCATCAGCAGTGATTTGCACTAATGGTCTAGAATCTTCCCATATACAATTGGGAAGGGAAACTAAACAAGGCTGCCCTCTATCCCCATTATTATTCGGTCTCACCATAGAAGCCTTAGCGCAAGGGGTCAGGCTCAACCCAAGGATAGAGAGCATCCATGATGGAGGTAAGGATCATACCATCAACTTATTTGCCGATGATGTGTTATTAATGCTTAAGAATCCATACAGGGCCATCCCCTTTATAAAAGAGATTCTAGAAGAGTACTGCAATGTAGCAGGCTTGAAGATCACATACTTAGAATCTGTAATGTTATGCTTTCATATATCACTGGCTGAACAAAATAGGTTAAGCACAACCTCAGGCTTTCAGTTAAGCCATGGTGGTTTTTGCTATTTGGATATATTGATCTCTAAAGATCTTAATCAACTTAGGGGCACAACTTCAACAAAGTCACGAAGGCAATAGTCAAAGAACTGGTGGGTTGGCAGCATTTGAAACTGTCTTGGATGGGCAGGATAGCTGCCATCAAAATGGCCATTCTACCGAAATTATTGTTTCTTTTCCAGATACTTCTGGTTTCAATACCTAGACAGTGGTTATATATAGCAAGCTTACTTAGGTTAATGAGGCACACTGCTGTCGATGTATCCATAACTTTAATAAAAAGAGAAAAAAACAGACACGTCTGCAACTGAGTCTTTCGATGATGGGCACAACACTTTTCTATACAAATATGTGCAGTCAAAGGGACTTAGTTAATGAAAATTACAAGTTAAAAAGTAAAATATTTATAAGTTTTTATTTATTTATTTATTTATTATTTTATTTGTATCCCACCCTTCCTTCTAGCAGGAGTCCAGGGCGGCAAACAAAGTGCTAAAAACACTTTAAAACATCATAAAAACAGATCTTAAAATACATTAAAACAAAACAGTGTTAAAAACATTTTTAAAAAAACTTTTAAAAAGGGTTAAACATTATTAAAAACATATTAAGCAATACTAACACAGACACAAACTTGTATAGGTCTCAACCTAAAAGGCTTGTTGAAAGAGGAAAAGTATATAAGGCTGTGGAGCAACCCTTTTTAGGAAGGCTGCACAACAGAAGCCTTCCAAAATTAAGAAGCAAATGCCTGGGAGAAGAGAAATGTTTTTGATCCACCTTGCCTTAAATGAAGTGGTTTAAACATAGCAGGCTGAAAACATGCATCTTCAGGAGGCCAAGTTTGTTTTTTCCAACCGCTAGAGTCATTCCTGAAGTAGCAACCTATTGTAATCAATCTGATTTTACATCAAACTGCAGTTTCACATTCAACTGTTAATACACCCAAAACAGAAATAGAACATAACCTCCAATTTGAAACACAAAAGGCTGTCTTCATCATCATATGACACTGACCAATAAAAAGGCTTTGAAATTAATAAAAATAAATTTGACACAGGTTTCTAGGATGAATGAGAGAAATAAAATTTTCTAGATTAGATTCTCTGTAGAAACAATAGTAACACGGGAATGAAGCAAAGTAAGAACACCAACAAACATACAAAAATGTAATTCTCTATCTTTGGAGATGGCAGGTGTTGAAGACTTCTTTGTGTTCACAGAAAAAAATATTGTATGGGGGAGAGAATAGCCAGATAGAATAACCTTCAGCTTGAGTAACTAGATAAACTAGAGTGAACATGAGCTGAATGAATGCTTTGTACCTGAAAATAAATTATGCTGACCTCCCAGTATATGAGCAAGACAATAGCACAGACACAGAGTGCACAGAAACATTTTGCTTCCAGCTTTTTGGCCTGTATGTAAGTGTGCAACATTACTGCAGTAAATATCTAGACTGTTCCTGATACAATTAACACAGACCTGTTAATCAACCATCTGTCTTCATCTTAAAGCATAGCCAATTTGATCAAAGTAACAGTCTGCCATGTAATGTAGCCTGCACAAATTTGGACTATGATACTTGTTCATCCAGCCACTGCTGTAATTGGATCAAGTGCAAGTATTATAGCATGTGCATGCACATTTGCTGCCTGAGCTTTAAGAGGCAAGTACAGCTTTAAAACTGGAAGTTTGTGTATGTAAATGAGAGACATACACATTTAATCACTATAATGCTGCACTCAGTTTTTTGGATTATGTTGCTGCTGCCATTAAAGGTGAAGTTGCAGGATGGGTTTAAAATTAAACTTTTTGTTTTCAGCTCCTGTGCCCAAACTAGTTTGATGCAACTGCTCATATTGCAGCATCCTCAAGTTTACTTGATTCAATAAAAAGTATAGCCTCTCTTGCTTTGAAGTATAAGGATGGTTAGAAAAATAATTGAAAAACTTGTCAAGGATTGTCAATACCTTGGCACAGACATTAAACAAAATGGAGACAATAATCAAGAAATCAGAAGAAGGCTAGGACTGAGGAGGGCAGCTTTGAGAGAACTAGAAAAGGTCCTCAAATGCAAAGATGTATCGCTGAACACTAAATTCAGGATCATTCAGACCATGGTATGCCCGATCTCTGTGTATGGATGTGAAAGCTGGACAGTGAAAAAAGCAGATAAGAGAAAAATCAACTCATTTGAAATGTGGTGTTGGATGAGAGCTTTGCACATACCATGGACTGCGAAAAAGACCAATATTTGGGTGTCAGAACAAATTAAACCAGAACTATCACTAGAAGCTAAAATGATGAACTGAGGTTATCATACTTTGGACACATAATGAGAAGACATGATTCACTAGAAAAGACAATAATGCTGGGAAAAACAGCAGGGAGTAGAAAAAGAGGAAGGCCAAACAAGAGATGGATTGATTCCATAAAGGAAGCCACAGACCTGAACTTACAAGATCTGAACAGGGTGGTTCATGACAGATGCTCGTGGAGATCACTGATTCATAGGGTTGCCATAAGTTGTAATCAACTTGAAGGCACATAACAAAAAAGGCACAATTACAAATAATTCCTGTAAGGAAAAAAGGGGGAAAACAGCAGAAGAAACAACAACATGGCCTTTAGAGATGACCGGAAAACAAAAAATGACACATTTAGGAAGTGGAAGAAAGGCCAGCCACAAAGCAAGAATACAGACAGGTAACACAGAATTGCAGGAATGGTGTCAGAAAGGCTAAAGCTGAGAATGAACTAAGATTAGCAGAGAAAATAAATGGTGGTTCAGCTACTCAGTGAGGATAACATAATGATAGCTGATGATAAAAGGCAGAACTGCTCAGTTTCCTACTTCTCACAAAAGAGCTTCCGTGATTCTCCTGGCAAATGTAAAGTTCAAGTTGAAACAGCAGGATTGCAGCTTGAGAGTGAATACTTAATCACTTTGAACGAGTTCAAATCTCTAAGGCCCAATGAACTGCATCCTAGAGTAATGAAGGAACTGGCCGAAGAACTCTCAGAACCACTGTCTATTGAAATCATGATGAGTGAAGTGCTGGATGACTGGAGGAGGGCTAATGTTGTCCCTCTCTTCAAAAAGGGCAACAAGGAGGAATCTGGGAATGACATACTAGTCAGCCTGGCATCAATCCCTGGGGAAATTCTGGAACAGATTATAAAGTGGTCAATCTGTAAGCACCCTGAAAATAATGCAGTGATTATTACAAGCCAACATGGATTTACCAAGAACAAATCCTGCCAGACAAATCTTACCTCATTTTTTGATCTGGTAACCCCCCTGGAAGCCTGTGGGAATGCTGTGGACATAATATATCTCAACTTCAGCAAAGCTTTAGACAAAGTGCCCCATGCTATTCTGATTAGCAAGCTAGCTAACTGTGGGCTGGATAGAACAACTGCCAGGTGGATCCACAGTTGGGTACAGAATCATACTCAGAGTGCTGATCAGTGGTTCCTTCCCAAACTGGGGAGAGGTAATGAGTGGGGTACCGCAGGCTGAATCCTGGGCCCAGTGTTCTTCAACATTTTTATTAATGACTTGGATGAGGAGGTGGGGGGAATGCTTATCAAATTTGCAGTTGATCCAAAATTGGGAGGGATAGCTAATGTCCTGGAAGCCAGAAACAAAATTCAAAGTGATCTTGATAGGCTGGAGCATTGGGCTGAAAACAACAGAATGAAATTGCAAAGTTCTACACCTACAAAAAAAGAAATCAAATGCAGTTATAAGATGGGGGTTACTTGGCTCAGCAATACTACATGTGAGAAGGATCTTGGAATTGTTGATCACAATATGATCCAACAGTACAATGTGGGTGCAAAAAAGTTAAATACTATTTCAGGCTGCATTAACAGAAGTATAGTTTCCAAACTCTGTGAAGTACTAGCTTCCCTCTATTTGGCATTGGTTAGGCCTCATCTTGAGTACTGTGTCCTGTTGTGGACAACACACTTTAAGTGACAGTTGACGCAAACAAACTGGAACAGGTTGAGAGGAGGGCAACAAGGATGATTAAGGGGCTGGAAACAAAGCCCTATGAAGAAAGACTGAAAGAACTGGGCATGTCTAGCCTTGAGAAGCGAAGACTGAGGGGAGGTATGATAGCACTCTTCAAGTACAGTACTTGAAAGGTTGCCACACAGATGAGAGCTAGGATCTCTTCTCAGTCATCCCAGAATGCAGGACACTGAGCAATGGGCTCAAGTTACAGGAAGCCAGATTTTGGTGAAACTTCAGGAAAAACTTCCTAACTGACAGAGTAGTACGACAATGGAACCAATTACCTAGAGAGGTGGTAGGCTCTCCAACACTGGTAGCATTCAAGAGGCCACTGGATGGCCATCTGTTGGGTATGTCAAGAATGTTAAAACTATATATTGAAAGCCAGCTGAACAATAAATACAACCCCTCTATTGAGTGACAGCAGTAAAATGCCATATAGGGAATTGGTTGTCAGATATTTAGGCTGCTTATGAAGGTATGATATCACAGTAAATTCTGCGCATCAAATTAGCAGGCTGTCTCTTCTATTTTTATATATTTCACATAGACAATTAGTGTGTGCTCTTACATGCATGCACCTCCTTGTTTTCCAACTTATTGCAATGGCAATGGAATGCCTTCAAGTCGATCCCGACTTATGGCAACTCTACGAATAGGGTTTTTCTGGTAAGCGGTATTCAGAGGGGGTTTACCATTGCCTCCCTCTGAGGCCGAGAGACAGTGACTGGCCCAAGGTCACCCAGTGAGCTTTGTGGCTGTGTGGGGATTCGAACCCTGGTCTCCCAGGTCGTAGTCCAGCACCTTAACCACTACTGGCCATTGCATTTTGCAGAGCATAGTGTCATCGTGCCATCTGCCTCAGCTGTCCCTGTCTTATGTATCCATATTTGAAGGATTTATGAAAAAAAGAAATGTGCTGTTAGATATTGTTGGTTCCCAAAGCCAAAGCCAGAATGCCCTGCATAAGTTCTGGATTCAGAATCCAAATACTGTTGGCTTAGGGGTTAGGTCTGCCTTTGCTTGAAACCTGAAAACACAGGTGTTAATGCCTTCAGGTGCAAATGTTTTTTCCATTTGTGGACAGTTCAAATGCTGGCCCCAAACAATACTTCATGAAAAAGCAAGCTGCAGATGCAGACAAAATGAGACTTGCTTTGTCCTATTAGTCAGTGCTGTGACAAACCTTCCACTTCCAGGCACTGCATTCTGGTAGAATGAAATCAAGCCACTAAAGCCTCTCCCTCCCATTTTATCTCATACATCAGCAATCTGGAATGCTGCTTTTATGGAAGGTGAGCCAACATTTGATATTTCTACCTAACTTTGTTTTGAGCACTCTGTTCAAAATAACTACGCTTAGCACCAAACGATCAAGATCTTTTGCCCCATAGCCTTTTTAATAAGGTAGAATTGTGAACACACAACCACCTTAAAAACTGAACTGGCTATATGGTGCACATTCGTTCTGCTAGAGTGCACTGCCTGGCAACAGAAGGATACTCATTGTGGACATCAATATGATTTAACCAGATTTTGGAATGTTTACCCTGAAGTTTGCTTTTTCAATTAAATATAGTGTTTGTCCTCAGTTGCATCCGAGATCACCAGAGCCAAAGGATTCTCTTGAACTAAATGACATTCTTTTAGGTTGTCACTCCACGTATCCAAAGTAAAACCCATTCCAAAGCTCTGCTCAAGATCAGACCAAATAAAAGTGCAACTCAATGATTTTAGTCCATTAGTACTATTAGTATCACTATTACTATTACTACTTTAATTACCCACCGTTCACCCTGAGGTCCCCAGGTGGGTTGCAACAGTTTAAAAATCTCATTGAAAGCAATTTAAAACAACTTAAAATCGCAAACATCACAAAAACAGGGTGGATCCTAAAAATATAATTCTCAAGCATCAAAGGCAAAAGAGGTGCGTCTTCCACTGGCTTCCTAAAGTTAGCAGTAGGGATGCAGTTGTTGTTTTTTTGCCTGCCCCCCTGCCAGTTACCTTGGATTTGTTGTTAGTCTTGCACACTATTGGCTGGAATCTAAACTGGAATAGTTTGAAAGAGAATTTTTGGGAGTGTGACCATCTTGATTGCCTAGAGTCATATCACTTAACTAAGGTTCCATGCTCTCCATGTAGTGGTATAGTGGAGGAAGAACACAGGAGAGTGTAGCCCCAGGATTCTTTTTAGAGCAAGTGTGATGGTGTCATCCACCACAGTTCCAGGATAATTAATGAACCCTCCCAATGAATTGTGGAAATAGTTAGAAGTAAATTACAGTGCTGAAGTTTCAGAAGACTACCATGATAAGTGATGCTCCTGCCCCCCAAAAAAATTGCCCCTGAAATGCATACAGTAGGTTACCCCTCGTTCTCTCATGAATTTGCATTATTGAGAGAGTTTTTCAATATGTATTTTTAAACAAGGGCTGTGTAATAATCGACTTGGACTGCACCATGAAGAATGAAATGGGACTGGGGGAGGAATTTCCATTCTGAAAAGGCAATTTTAAGTTTACTTTGAAAGTGTGCCATTTTAAGGTGGGGGAGAACATGAGTACCTTGTATAATAGGTGAACCTCTCTGGGGATTAGGGATTAACTATACAGAAAGTGACGCAGCTGGGCAAGATAAAGAAGTTTGTGTTGCCTGTGATCTGGTGGGTTTTTTTAAAAATAGAGCCTATCTGAGATGACTTGAGGTTTCCCAGCAACCTGAAATACCTGTTCTTTGAAGCAAGGTTGTGGGCTTTTATCTGTATAAGAACCTGTTTCAATGTAAACACACTAGCTCATCTGGTTTGAGTAATACTGCCCCATATCTAGCTGTTGATGTAACTGGCTGCTAAGAATCACAACATAATGTACATGTGGGGAATGTTGGTATGGCTTTTCCTGCCTTTTGGGAGTCTTTTAATTAAACCCCAGTGATAAAAATGTTGAAGATAAGCCATGCACATGCTTGCAAAGGGATTAATGGGTTTTGTATTGTAATTGTTCTCCTCCTGATTTTAGTTACAAGGGAGGGGAGAAAGGGGAAAAACACAATAGCTTGGTGGAGGATGTCTGATAATAACTGTCTAGACAAAGGAAAAATAAGAGTACCATTTTGTAGCATGTAGCTAGACTCAATCTATTGTAATGCCCTCATGGCTTTAATATTTACAGATATGCACGATAGTTAGTGTTGTAGAGCCTAATCAGTTTATTGGGTAGTGGAAGGATAAGGCAGAATGGAAGCCACATATGTTAAGCATTTTTCATAATCCCTTTAAGTCGCAGCTTTGCGTAACAGGATTGAGAATGTGTGTTTTACAGTGGGTTTCAAACTCGCAAGTGCAGACTGATGGTAGAGTAGGGAAAAATAAACTACAGTAGGGCCCCGCTTTTCGGCATTCCGCTTCTCGGCATTTCGCTAATATGGTGGTTTTCAATTATATCCATGTTCATTATGTTCGGCACTTGTTCTGCTTTTTCGGCGTTTTTGCGGCATGATGCGCAGAGCTTGGAAAAGTTACTTTTTTGAAACTGTAGTTGCCCTGATGGGAGTTGTAGTTCAAAAAAAGTAACTTTTCCAAGCTCTGACGACGTGCTCAGCAGCTGAGTCCAAGAAGGGCGTCGGGCGCCCTTTTATTGTCAGCGATTCAGTCTGTTTACAGCATTTGTGTGCTCTGCATCTCTCTGTATTCTGGCAATCTTCCAAACTTTCAAAGGTTAAGGTTATTATATTATACTATATTATATTATATTATATTAATTATATTATATTATATTATACAATACTATTTATATATACTGTATAGAAATATATATAAAAATATATAATAATTTATAATATATATGTAATAAATATAATATAAATATAATAATATATATAATATTAAATATATAATATCATAATATATTATATAAAATATATAATATTAATTACAATGGCATCTACATGTAGTACTAGTGATAAAAAAGGAGTTGTAAGCCTCTTACTTTAAATGCCAAGATAGAAATGATTAAACTAAGTGAGCAAGGCATGTCTATGGCTGAGATAGCCAGTAAGCTAGGTTTGGCTCACCAAACAGTTTGTACAATTGTGAACACTAAGGAGAAAGTGTTGAAGGAAATTAAAAGTGCTACACCAGTGAACACTAAAGTTATAAGAAAACGTGATAGCCTTATTGTTGACATGGAAAAGCTTTTAGTGGTGTGGATTGAAGATCAAACCAGTCACAATGTGCCTTTAAGCCGAGCCATCTTCCAGAGCAAGGTCCTAAGTCTCTTCAATGCTATGAAGGCTGAGGGAGGCAAGGAAGCTGCTGAGGATAAATTCAAAGCTAGTAGAGGCTGGTTTAAGGAAAGAAGCCATCTCCACAACATCAAAGTGCAGGGTGAAGCAGCTAGTGCTGATGCAGTAGCTGCAGAAAGTTATCCACATGAGCTTGCAAAGATCATCGAAGATGGTGGATATACTAAGCAACAGATTTTCAATGTGGACAAAACGGGCCTACATGGGAAGAAGATGCTGTCTAGGACTTTTATTGCTAAAGAGGAGAAGTCAATGCCTAGCTTCAAAGCTGCAAAAGACAGGCTAACTCTCTTGTTGGGGCTAACGCAGCTGGTGATTGCAAGTTAAAACCTATGATGATTTATCACTCAGAAAATCCTAGGGCCCTAAAGAACTATGCAAAAGCTAGCCTGCCTGTTTATTATAAATCCAATTCAAAAGCTTGGATGACTGGCAATCTTTTCTCAAATTGGTTCATGGACTATTTTAAGCCCACAGTTGAGGCTTACTGCAAGGAAAAGAACATTCCTTTTAAGATTTTACTTCTTGCAGACAATGCCCCTGGCCATCCTAGAGCTCTAATTGGTTTGTACAAGGAGATAAATGATGTTTTTCTACCTGCAAATACAACCTCATTGCAGTAGCCTATGGACCAAGGTGTAATTGCAGCGTTTAAATCCTATTACCTAAGAATAACTTTTGCTAAGGCTATAAATGCTCCTTCACTAACCTTTGCATGCGGAGAACACCTGCATCAGCTCCCACCCGCTCCTCAGTGCCATGCTAGCAGACCTGGCAAGGATAGAAGCGCTGCAGCCAACACTCAAAAATTTTAAGGTAAGCAATGTGTGTACTGTATACTGTACATATTCATTTTACTTTTGTGTCATTTTTTAGGCCTAGCTCTATTGCGTATTGTATAAAAAAGTGGAAAAAAGCTATGTTCCGCTTTACGGCGATTTTCACTTTTCGGCTGGGGTCTGGAACCTAACCCGTCGTATGAGTGGGGCCCTACTGTAGTGTGCTTCCCTGTATTTCGTTAGCAGTGTCAACTTTAATTAACAATTAACTTAATTTAACATATTCACAAGTGCCACTGCAAGGTATCAAATCCAGATTTGCAATCTGAAGAAATCTCAAATGCCTATGAAAAGTAGAGTTGCCACCTCCTTGCCCTCACTCACTGAGCAAGGTCTCGGTGCCTTTAATATCTGCATGTCAGATAAAATACAGCAAGTGCACTTTGTTTCAAAGATGATTAGTGATGGGAAAGGCTTCACACAGTAAATGTCTGCCTGGAAAAGGGTTAATCTGGCCAGTGCTGTGACCCCAACTTGCCCCCCCTGCCCATGGCATGGTTGCTTTTAAGAAAACCATAATTTGGGAAATCTAATCACAAAGTAACATTTGCCATGCTGGGGCTCATAGTGGCTTTGGTCTAAAACAGTGTGGCTTCTCAAATTTGAAGCTCATCAAAACACACTTGTGATGTAAAGAGGCTCACATCACTTCCTCTGCTATCTATTGAGAACGACATTGCTCAAACTCAATACACAAGGCAAAGCTTGTGGAAAGCCACATTCTGAGCAGTAGCAATGCACTATGCAACACAGCAGAACTGTCACAGGTTTCTTTTAATTTTTGTTTTGTAGCAGTTCCTATCTTTTGGTAAACATTCTTTATTTTAGAATTATCCATCATTTTTATCTTTAAAAATAATAAAGAAAAGTTATAAATAAAAAATGAATTCAGCTGACATCTTACAGCTTACGGCTTTATTTTGTTATTATTTATATAGTGCTTATAACATTTGAAGTACAATCAATCAATCATTTATTACGGTCAATGACCAGCACTTGTTTGAAGAGCTAAGTGCTTGGTAATGTTGCCTCAAAGTTAAAGTGTGTTCCACTAATTTTCAGCTAGCGCAAATGACATCAAGGTAGAAATTGATAAAGAAACATACTTTAAAACTAATTAAACTAAGATAATTTTTGTAGTTAGTATCCAAACAACCTGTAGAAAAAAGGGTTAGACACTTGCTTTTTGCCATCCTAGGTCACTGCAGACAGTACATTAAAAAGCATAGTGAGCTGAGTTCGGCTTCCCCCTCAGCTCAGTGCCCCAGGCGACCACCCAACTCACCCACCTCTAAAGCAGGCCCACAGCAACCACTGTGCAGACTCGGCACAGGATATTTTTATACCAGATGAGCAGCCATAGCTTTTCTTTGGATAGCAGCTGGTTAAAAAATAGGATGTGGCCATTAACCATATTTATTTATTCATTACATTTGTATCCTCCCCTTCCTCCCAGAAGGAGCCCAGGGCGGCAAACAAAAGAAACAAAAGAACAAAAGGCAAAAAAAAGAACTTCTGGTCATTCAAATTGTAGGGTGGTTTTGGTGGTTATTTTTTTCATAAGGACTGTGTGTGAAATGTAGCTATAGTTACATCTATTTTTCCTTCACTGTGCTTGCAGAAAGTACTACATAGAAGTTTTTGGTTAATGATTGCCAGGGATGAATGAGTGGGGCAGGGCAGTAGCAAACATCAGTTAAGTGGGATAATTTTTTTTCTTCAAAAAATACTCGGAACAAACTTGGCAGTGTAAGCATGCAAAAATGTCTGTTTCTTCATGCTTGATCATACTGAAAGTGTGCTGCACTTTGGAGCAGAGTCTGCATTCCTTTGTGGAGGTTTTCCCAGGCCATTTATGTTTGTATTCTCTTAACTACTAAATGGACTCTTATATTTTGCTTTTTTGCTTTCAGGAAATGCAAGTGTTCTTGACTTTGGGTGTGCAAAAATTGTTTAAGAACATAACCTGCATTTTAGAGGAGGTTGATTTAAATGGTGGATTAGCTTAACAAGTAGGCTGGAGGGAATAAAAAGCTGTCTATCTGAATTGTTTTCTGCAAGTTGAATTTAGATTGAGAAATTATATTGTCCTCAGAACGTGAATACCTCTTAACACCAAGAGAAATTCCTTGCTGCTGCAGTAGACGAGACAAACAACTTTCCACCATATTTTATGCATAGTCTATTTAAAAAATGGACAAAGAATGGGAGCAATAGTATATTCTAATGTTTTAGCTAAACAGTATATCCCTGGTGGCAACACAAAATTAGGATAATGTAGCTTTTAATGGTGGTTTCTATTTTGTTTTAATGGCAAGCTTGTTGCTGCGTCAATTTTACAAGATCCACAAATTACAAAGATGTTGGGATGTGTACTAATATTTCTTCTGAGTGTGTGTAGTATGTTCTTGGGTGCAGTCTGAGCTGCTGTGGTGCAATCTGTGTAAATTCTTTGGTATGTTTTAACATCCTCTGAAAATCAGCATGGTGTAGGCGCAGAAACTGATAATTAATGTCAATATTTTCACACCCTTAGAAGACACTGTGCTTTATGTGGGAGCTCAGTCAGAACTTGTGGGGGTTTCTGCTTCTCTGTGCTCTAGATATTAAATGTTGTCATCCTTTCTCCTTTCTGCCTTGCCCTTATCAACTTATTCTTCTTTGGATTCATAGACTCGTTCCGCATGATGATTTTCCCCACCGTGCCCACAAATCAAATAGTGAGATTATGATGGGATCTGGCTTCATTAAAGGATTTAATAAGAAAAATTACTACACAGAAGGTGAGAGGTAATAGTCATGTGACTCTGCCCCAGAATGATCTCTAGGTGGCCTTGAGCAAGTCACTATTTCTTAGCCTCTGCCCTCCTGTCTACCTAGCAGTGTAGTTGTGAGGATTTCTGAGATAATGTGTATGAAGTTCTTCGAAGATGTTGTTAGACTATCCTCTCACTACCCCTGACCACTGGCCATGCTTGCTGAGGATGGGAGTTGTCAAATAACATCTGGAGAGCTGAATATTAGTCACCCCTGATAAAAGGGCTAGATATTACTAACATAATTACTAACAAAACAATAATAATGCCAAAATACAATTTAAATAACATCCCATAAGAATATAAAGATAAAATAAGGAACAGATTTGAGGCTTTAAACTTAGTTGACAGAGAACCAGAAGAACTATGAAATGAAGTCAGAGATATTATCAAGGAAGAAGGCAAAAAGACAATACCTCTTGTTAAAAAAAAAGACCTCAATGGATGACCAAAGAAACTCTTAAAATGGTTAAAGAGAGAAGGAAAGCAAAAGCAAAAGGAGATAGAAACAGGTTTAGAACCCTAAATGCAACAATACAGCGACTAGTACGTAGGGACAAAAAGAATGATTACAATAGTTATTGTATAGAAATAGAAGAGGACAACAAAAAGGGTAGAACAAGAGCCCTATTCCAAACGATTAGAGAAATTAAAGGGAAATTTACACTAAGAGTAGGGATGTTAAATAATCAACAGGGGAACACACTGACCAACCAAGATGAAATAAAATGAAGATGGAAGCAATACACTGAAGAACTCTATAAAAGAGATGCAAGGATGACAGACTCATTCATGGAGGAACCGTATGATGAAGAACCAGACATTTTAGAATGTGAGGTGAAAGCTTCTCTTCAAATACTTGGAAGAAACAAATCACCAGGAACAGATGGCATACCAATAGAATTGCTATAAGCTACTGAGACTGAATCTGTCCAAAGTTTGACAAAAATCTGTCAAGAAATATGGAAAACTAAACAATGGCCCACAGACTGGAAGGGTTCAATATACATCCCAATTCCAAAGAAAGGAGATCCCAGGGAATGCAGTAATTGTCGAACTATTGCCTTAATTTCCCATGCAAGTAAAGTAATGCTCACAATTCTACAACAAAGGCTCTTACAATATATGGAGAGAGAAATGTCAGATGTCCAACCTGGATTCAGAAAGGGAAGAGGCACCAGAGATCATATCGCAAACATGCATTGGATAATGGAATGGACTAAGGAATTTCAGAAGGAAATCACCCTGTGCTTTATAGATCATGGCAAAGCCTTTGATTGTGTAGGTCATGAAAAACTATGGAATGATTTAAAAGAAATGGGGGTGCCACAGCATGATTGTCCTGATGCACAACCTATACTCTGGACAATACTGTAAGGACAGAATATGAAGAAACCGATTGGTTGCCAATGGGAAAGGGTGTGAGACGGGTGTATTTTATCACCCTACTTGTTTAATCTATATGCAGAACATATCATACGGAAAGTGGGATTGGACCAAGATGAAGGAGGTGTGAAAATTGGAGGAAGAAATATAAGTAATTTAAGATATGCCGATGATACCATAGTCTTAGCAGAAACCAGTAATGATTTGAAACGAATGCTGATGAAAGTTAAAGAGGAAAGCATAAAAGCAGGACTACATCAATTTATTTATTTAATTAATTAATTAATTACGCTTTTAAACCGCCCTATAGCAACAGGCTCTCAGGGCGGTGTACAGCAAAATAAAACCACATTTAAAAACAAACAAGTGTGGATTAAAACATACAATATAAAACATATTTAAAAACAAAATTAAAATACGAATAAAATAAAAATACAGTTACAGTTAAGTTTAAAATAAAATTAAATTTAAGTTTAAAATGCCTGGGCGAAGAGGTAGGTTTTTACCTGGCGCCGAAAAGATAACAAAGAAGGCGCCAGGCGTATCTCATCTGGGAGGGCATTCCATAATTCGGGGGCCACCACTGAAAAGGCCCTAGATCTAATTGTTGTTCTCCGGGCCTCCCTATGGGTTGGGACCCGGAGAAGGGCCTTAGATGTCGAGCGCAGTGAATGGGTAGGTATATAGCGAGAGAGGCGTTCCATCAGATATTGCGGTCCGATGCCGTTAAGGGCTTTATAGGTAAGAACCAACACTTTGAATCTGGCCCGGAAACATATAGGGAGCCAGTGCAGTTGGGCCAGAATAGGTGTTATATGGTCGAATTTCTTCGTCCCAGTAAGAACTCTGGCCGCAGCATTCTGCACTAGCTGAAGTTTCCGAATCGTCTTCAAAGGTAACCCTACGTAGAGTGCATTACAGTAATCCAATCTAGAGGTTACCAGAGCGTGAATAACTGAGGCGAGGTTCTCCCTGTCCAGATAGGGTTGTAGTTGGGCTACCAGCCGAACCTGGTAGAACGCATTCCGTGCCACCGAGGCTACCTGAGCCTCAAGTGACAGGAGCGGATCTAATAAGACCCCCAAACTACGGACCTGCTCCTTTAGGGGGAGTGTAACCCCATCCAGAGCAGGTCTGACATCAACCACCTGGGCAGAGTACCCCCCCACCAACAGCATCTCAGTCTTGTCAGGATTGAGTTTCAGTTTATTAGCTCTCATCCAGTCCATTATCGCGGCCAGGCAGCGGTTCAGTACATTGACAGCCTCACCTGAAGAAGATGAAAAGGAGAAGTAGAGCTGCGTATCATCAGCATATTGCTGAGAACGCACTCCAAAACTCCTGATGACCTCACCCAGCGGCTTCATATAGATATTAAAGAGCATGGGGGACAGAACTGAACCCTGCGGGACCCCATATTGGAGTACCCAGGGACTCGAGTAATGCTCCCCAAGCATCACCTTCTGGAGGCGATTCCCAAGATAGGAGTGCAGCCACTGCCAAGCAGTGCCTCCAATTCCCAAGTCCGTGAGTCGCCCCAGAAGGATACCATGGTCGATGGTATCAAAAGCCGCCGAGAGATCAAGGAGAACCAACAGAGTTACACTCCCTCTGTCTTTCTCCCGACAGAGGTCATCATACAGGGCGACCAAAGCCGTTTCTGTACCAAACCCCAGCCGAAAGCCCGATTGAAATGGGTCCAGATAATCAGTTTCATCCAAGAGAGCCTGGAGTTGGTGAGCGACCACGCGCTCTAGAACCTTGCCCAGGAATGGAACATTTGCTACCGGTCTATAGTTGTTAAAATTATCAGGGTCCAAGGAGGGCTTTTTTAGGAGCGGTCTCACCACTGCCTGTTTCAGGCAGAGTGGGACCACTCCCTCTCGTAAAGAGGCATTAATCACCTCCTTGGCCCAACCGGCTGTTCCATTCCTGCTAGCTTTTATTAGCCATGAGGGGCAAGGGTCCAGAGCAGAAGTGGTCGCCCGCACCTGTCCGAGCACCTTGTCCACATCCTCGAGCTGTACCAACTGAAACTCATCCAATAAAACCGGACAAGACTGTGTTCTGGACACCTCATTAGATTCAACTGCTACAATATTGGAGTCAAGGTCCCGGCGGATGTTAATGATCTTATCTTGGAAGTGCCTCGCAAACTCATTACAGCGGGCTATCGATGGTTGTATTGCATCCGGAGGACCAGAGTGTAGAAGTCCCCGGACAACTTTATAAAGTTCCGCTGGGCGGTTACAAGATGACTGAATAGAGGCAGCAAAGTACTGCTTCATTGCTGCCCTCACTGCCTTCACATAACGTCTGGTAGAGGTCTTCACAAGAGCATAATTACAGCCGTTGGGAGTTCGCCTCCATTTGCACTCAAGCCGTCTCCTTTCTTGCTTCATCACTCTTAGCTCCGAGGTAAACCAAGGAGCCAATTGAGCTCTGCAACGGAGAGGGCGCACCGGGGCGATTGTGTCAACTGCCCGGGTCATTTCCGTATTCCACAGAGTGACCAGGGTTTCGACAGAATCGTCAGTTTTATCAGCCGGAAAATTCCCTAGAGCCCTTTGAAATCCCTCAGGATTCATTAGTCTCCTGGGGACGGACCATCTTAATCGGTCCTCCACCCTTGCAGAGGGGAGAAGACAATGTGAGTCTAAATCTCAATAGGCAGTGATCTGTCCATGACAAAGGAATAGATGTAAGATTCCTCACTCCCAGATCACCATCCCCTAACCCAGTGGCAAAAATCAAGTCTAGAGTATGTCCTGACACATGCGTAGGGCCAGTAACAAATTGAGACAGCCCCATGGCTGTCATGGAGGTCATGAAGTCCTGAGCCGCTCCAGACAAAGCGGCCTCGGCATGGATGTTGAGATCCCCCAATACCAAAAGCTTGGGGGATCGCAACACCAAATCCGAGACCACCTCCGTCAGCTCAGTTAGGGAAGCTGTTGGGCAGCAGGGTGGACGGTACACCAACAGTATTCCCAGTCTGTCTCGCTGACCCAACGCAATGTGCAGACACTCCAGGCCATTAGCCACCTGGATAGGGTGCCTAACGAGAGGAATGGAACTTTTATAGACCACAGCGATTCCCCCTCCCCGACCCTCGGATCTACCCAGATGCTGGACCGAATATCCAGGTGGGCACAACTGGGAGAGATTAATACCTCCCAGATCGCTCACCCAGGTTTCGGTAATACATGCCAGATCGGCCGCCTCATCCATAATTAAATCATGGATGAGGGAGGTTTTATTATTTACCGATCTGGCATTAAGAAGCAGCAACTGGAGATCCGAGGGTTGGCTGATAAGACTACCAGCAATCCTGTGGGTGTGAGGAGGACCGGAACACGGCACAGCCACCAGTTGTCTGGGTCGAGTTCCCCTTAACTGGCATGTCTTCCTCACAGCGCTATACCTCCCATTACCCGTCACTGCACTGATTGGGGCCCCCTCTGGTCCTCCCTCCCAGCACACTATCCTCTCGCCCAGGCACCTAATAAAAATAAAATAAATAACAAAGCACATGCTTTATACACAATCACACACTCATTCATACAGCCACACAAACTTCCAAATAGCACAGCAGCAACAGCTAGTTGACAGCTAGTCAAGAAGACTAAAGTAATGACAACAGAAGATTTATGTAACTTTAAAGTTGAAAATGAGGACATTGAACTTGTCAAGGATTATCAATACCTTGGCACAGTCCTTAACCAAAATAGGGACAATAGTCAAGAAATCAGAAGGCTAGGACTGGGAGGGTAGCTATGAGAGAGCTAGAAAAGGTCCTCAAATGCAAAGATGTATCACTGATTACTAAAGTCAGGATCATTCAGACCATGGTATTCCCGATCTCTATGTATGGATGTGAAAATTGGACAGTGAAAAAAGCTGATAAGAGAAAAATCAACTCATTTGAAATGTAGTGGTGGAGGAGAGCTTTGTGCATACCGTGGACTGCAAAAAAGACAAATAATTGGGTGTTAGAACAAATTAAACCAGAACTATCATTAGACGCTAAAATGAAGCTGAAGTTACATGATTCACTAGAAAAGACACTAATGCTGGGAAAAACAGAAGGGAGTAGAAAAGGTGGAAGACCAAACAAGAGATGGATTGATTCCATAAAGGAAGCCACAGACCTGAACTTACAAGATCCTGAACAGGGTGGTTTATAATAGATGCTATTGGAGGTCACTGATTCATAGGATGTCTATAAGCCATAATTGACTTGAAGGCATATAACAACAACAATTGACCCCAGACTGTGGTGTTCCTGCCCCCCAAAATATATATATATGTTTGATGGATATGGAATCATCAGTCTTATCACTACAAAAATAATTAGGAATCCTTTTGTTTTCAATTATAGTGTTACAACATCATTTCTATCTATCTAGTTGGCTTTGCTTCGTTAAATCAAAGTTGGTTTTCTTAAGCTGATTTTCCTTTGCTGGAGAATTTTGTGTGTCTTAATTTTGAGGAAGGCAGATAACAAGAACAACAATTACTATCCTAAATATGTGTGTTCACCTACCAGTTGCCATGACTATGCAGTTAAACCCTTTCCAGACACTATTAAAGTGTGTGCAGTCAATGAATATAGGGCCTACACATATACACCATGCAGGTTCCTCAGTTGCAAGGAAAGAAGGCTTTGTTCAGCAGAGCTATTCCAACATGTGGAATAGTGGGTATGGGAATAGTGGGTGCAATCCTACTCTTTCCTTTCATTGTTTATCAATGCTTTATCGATGTCTTGAAAAGGGCTTTAATTTCAGCCAATACAGACTGATAGTTATCTCTGGTTCAGACACATCATTGCAAATCTTCAAATCAGTCTGGAGAGGGGGAATGAGGAGTTTCATGCTGCCTCCTCCCCATGCCTTTCGCACATTAGTGTGGCTAGTCCTAGAACTAGCTAGGATTGCAGCAGAACTATGATTTGAAGTCTAAATAATATTAAATGACGACTTACAGCAAACCATGGAAGGGATGCAGGGTTTTGCAGGAGAGACCATATGATGCTGCACTACATTTCCAAATGATGGTTTTGTTAGTTAGTCCAGTTGAAATGTGACATTCCCAGCATCTGTTTTTTTTTAAAGGTTGATGCTGATTCTTCAGAGCAGAGGTCATCCATGTTGCACAAGTTTTCACACACAATTAGCTGTACATGTGCTCATGTAAATAGTTACACTGCTAATTCTGATATAGGCTGACTGGGGACTGGTATGAAATGTGCCTGGCTCAACTTTATTGAGAAGCATATGGTTTACACAGTTTGTGGATTCTTTTTGTGTGTGTGTGGAAAATGTTTATACTGTGCTAAAAGGGGGCTCACTGTCAGGTTGTAATGTTGAATGTGCATGCCATAATGATGATGGTGGGCCTTTAGGAGATGCCTCTCTCCCACACCCCCAACTCTGCAAGTGCCTGTGAAAAACTGGGCACTTAACTAGAGTGACTGAAGTGTGCAAGAAGTATCCTTGATTTACAAGATACTGTGCCAATCTGCTTACAAGATCTGAACAGGGTGGCTCATGACAGATGCTCTTGGAGGTCGCTGATTCATAGGGTCGCCATAAGTCGTAGTCGACTTGGAGGCACATAACAACAACATGCCAATCAAGAATGTGAAGGAGAGCATGGGAATTGCCATCAGATAGCTATCTGAATGCATCAGGCTATTCATATCAGTTTATTTGAAGATGTCACACCCTTGGGAAATCTTGCTTACCAGTACAAAGAAGGGATTAGTACCACTAAGATTATCCATGAGAGAGGGAGAGAGGAATTGGTGGAAAACTAGCTGCCTTTGTCCTTGCTAAAGAAGACCAAATAGTCTCAGATTGCCACTTAGCCCTTTCTTTCTGTGACAATGCTATTGTAGAACTAACCTTGATAACACTTCTGAAGATGGTATGCTTACAGAACCGCTAAGGAACCAGCTGCGTTTCAAGGTGTATCCCTATTTTGATTTAGCAAGCAAGCAACATTATGGTTATGTGCTACTTTGAATCCCAGACTTGAGTGTTGCTATTGGATAGCTGCTTCCTCCCTCCTTCAGGAAGTTGTATTTGTTTTTTAAATGCATTTGCAATTGTCTAGTCTTTTAAAGACATGCTTATTTATTTATTTATTTATTTCCTGCCCTTCCTCCCATCAGCAGCCCAGGGCGGTAAACAAAAGCACTAAAAACACTTTAAAACATCATAAAAACAGACATTAAAATATGTTAAAACAAAACAACTTTAAAAACATTTTTTTAAAAGCTTTGAAGACTTTTTTAAAAAAGGTTAAAATATATGTTTAAACAAAAAGGTTTAAAAGCATATCGAAAAGCAATTCCAACACAGAAGCAGACTGGGATAGGGTCTCAACTTAAAAGACTTGTTGAAAGAGGAAGGTCTTCAATAGGTGCCGAAAAGATAACAGAGATGGTGCCTGTCTAATATTTAAGGGTAGGGAGTTCCACAGGGTAGGTGCCGCCACACTAAGTCCATTTCCTATGTTGTACAGAACGGACCTTCTGATAAGATGGTATCTGCAGGAGGCCCTCACCTGCAGAGCGCAGTGATCGGCTGGGTATATAAGGGATAAGGCGGTCTTTCAGGTATCCTGGTCCCAAGCTGTATAGGGCTTTGTAAACCAAAACTAGAACCTTGAACTTGGCCCGGTAGCAAATGGGCAGCAATCCTTTCAGCAGCGGGGTGACATGTTGGCGATACCCTGCCCCAGTGAGCAATCTTGTCACTGCATTTTGCACCAGGTGCAGCTTCTGGACCAACCTCAAGGGCCCCACCCCACATTGAGCGCTTTACAGTAATCTAGCCTGGAGGTTACCAGTACATGGACAATAGTGGTCAGTCTATCCCTGTCCAGAAATAGCCACAGCTGTTTTACCAGCCGAAGCTGGTAAAAGGCACTCCTAGCCACTGAGGTCACCTGGGCCTATAGTGACAAAGATGGATCTAGGAGCATCCCCAGACTATGGAGTTGCTCTTTCAGAGCGAGTATGACCCCATCCAAAGCAGGCAACTGACCAATTATCTGAACTTGGGAACCACCAACCCACAGTGCCTCCATCTTACTAGGATTCAGACTCAGTTTATTGGCCCTCATCCAGCTCACCACCGAGTCCAGGCAGTGGTCCAGGGCTTGCACGGCCTCTCCTGATTCAGATGTTACTGATAAGTAGAGCTGGGTATCATCAGTGTACTGCTGACACCTTGCCCCAAATCTCCTGATGACCAAGGGCTTCATATAGATGTTAAACAGCATGGGGGACAAGATGGTACCCTGCGGCACCCCACAGCACAATTGCCAGGGGGTCGAAAGACAATCACCCAGTGCTATTCTCTGAAAACGACCCTGGAGACAGGATTGGAACCACTGTAAAACAGTGCCTCTGATACCCATCTCACCAAGTCTGCTCAGAAGGATACCATGGTCAATAGTATCAAAAGCCGCTGGGAGATCAAGTAAGAGTAACAGGGTTGCCCTCCCCTTGTCATTCTCCTGATAAAGGTCATCCATCAGGGCTACCAAGGCCGATTCAGTCCCATAACCAGGCCTGAATGCAGACTGGAATGGGTCAAGATAATCTGTTTCATCCAAGAGTACTCGCAATTGCTGTGCCACAACCCTCTCAATCACTGTCCCCAAAAAGGGGGTATTTGTGACCGGTCGGTAATTGTCACAGACCAATGGGTCCAGGGTAGGCTTTTTCAGGAGCAGTTGGATCACTGCTTCTTTCAGGGTGGCTGGAACCATTCCCTCTTGCAATGATTCATTGACCACACCCTGGATCCACTTGGTCAAACCCCCTCAGCAAGCTTTAATAAGCCAAGAATTGCAAGGGTCGAGAGGACACGTTGCTGGCCGCATCATCGCAAACACCTTGTCTACATCATCAGGCCGCATCAACTGAAACCATTCCCAAGAAGGTGCAGCAGACGTTGCACTGGACACCTCATTGGGGATTACAGTAGATGTGGATGGGGCAACAAGACTGCTATGGAGGTGAGCAACTTTACCTCGTGCCTTTCAGACAAATCACAGTGGACCTCAGAAGGGTCTAAGGCTCCATTTCCTTGAGCTGATGTCAACAGATCCCTGACAATACGGAAAAGCTCCACCGTACGGCTATTTGAGGATGCGATGGAGGCAGAGAAGTGGGCCTTCTTCGCCACCCTCACTGCCACACAGTAGGCATGGTTATGATGCTTTACTCATGCCCGATAAGCCTGGCAGCGCATCTTTTGCCACTTACACTCTAACCATCGTCCAGTGTTGCTTCTTACTACACCATGTGCAGCTTTAAAAAGTTTTTTGCACACTACAATTTATATAGTAGGACTAAAAGAAAATTTAAAAATGCATAAGTTCTAATTTGATAGCAAAACATAAATACCTTTGTGGTGGTCTCCAGCCAATATTCCAGCTTGTACTTCCTATTTATTGCTTAATTATACACCCAAATGAAAGCTCTGTGAAGCAGAGGAGATTGGAGAGATTCGTAAGTACCCCGCACATCCATCCTCCTTGAGTTGCCTCTATCTATCTCTCAGGAAGTGGCTCACTGCATCCATACATTTAGACCTCAGCTGTAGACAAAAATAAGCACAGTTAACAAGTCAGACATGTCAGGATTTACAGCCAAACCTAAATTATAGCACCTGAAAGCTACAATATCATGTCAACCTCTTAACAGGTTGGCATGCTTATGGCACCACTGATGCCAATGCCTAATGCAGCCAGAGGCAGCATTTTAAGTCTACTACCCCAAGAAATTTTAAACTGGGAGTTTCATTTTGTCACATTTCTCGTTCCTCTTCCTATAGGAATAGAATTTAAGCCAAGCCATTTTGCTAAGAATGCTACATTTCCCCCAAGAGCTACAAGTTGTATTTCTGGAGAATCTGCAAATTATTAAGGTTGTGTGGCTCTTCACCAATGTCACATGTTGCTTGCTTGTTCCCATAAATTAGACAGATATACAAAGATGTGTTTTCTGAAAGATAAGCAGTTTTTCATGCAGAAACATCTGAAGTGCCTTATGACCATTGGGAGTTAGCTCCCTTTGTTTGAAGGAAGCCATTGGGGCAGTTCCAATCAGTGAAGTGCCGTGAGGACAGTGCACTGAATAATCTGACGACAAACAAAATTACTGGAGATATTAATGTCTTAAACTCCTAAATTAGGCATTTCTAAGACTAGGACTTGAGTATAAAAAAGAAATGTTTGACAAATGATGGATTGGGAAAATGTGAACCAGTACTTTTTTTTGGTAGCATGTTGCTTACATAACACCACATTTGATTAGATACTCTTCACACAACTCTCTTAGCCCCTGGCAGATGTCTGTAAGTCAGCCCATGATGACTTTAGTCATGTCAAGCCATGCTGGGCCAGTTGTGTTTGTGCCAGCTGCTACTGTGTGCTGAATTTAATCCAGGATTGGCTTTTTAACACATAAATTATGAATAATCAATCCCTTTGCCATTCTAGTAATTCAGGATTTAATTCCAGGATACAAGCCCTTAATGTTAACTGAAGTTACTTTCGATATTTATAACTAAGCATATACCAAGGTCAAACAATGAAAAAATGGAAATGGACTGCCTTCACGTCAATCCTGACTTACGGCTACCCTATGAAGAGGGTTTTCATGGTAAGTGGTATTCAGAGGGGGTTTATCATTGCCTCCCTCTGAGGCTAGTCCTCCCCAGCTGGCTAGGGCCTGTTCACCTTGCCACAGCTGCACAAGCCAGCCCCTTCCTTGTCCGCAACTGCCAGGTGGGGGGCAACTGGGCTCCTTGGGACTATGCACCTTGCCCACGGCTACACAGGTGGCAGGGCATGTAACCCCTGAGCCACTCACTGTGGGGGTGATCTTTAGCTGGCCCTTTATACCCATGAGACACAAGCGGGGATTTGAATTCACAGACTCTGGACTCCCAGCCAGGCTCTCCTGCCCACTGTGCTATACTAGCTGTAGGTTAAACAATATTAGTTCAATATTACTGATGGAAATCTTTCCAAGTTACATCTGTTTCTAGAACAGCATCAATAACTTCAGCAGCTGTATCACATTTGCTTCCTAGATTTTTTAATCAGATGAAGAAATAAATGGTCTTCTTCCAAATATCAATATCATATTGCTTGCTCTTCATAAAAGCCAATTAGATTGAATGGAAGTCCCCATTAGTGATTAGGAAATGTTAGGGTGCAATCCAACTCATATTTATGCCAGGCTGAGGGGAGTTGGATGTGGTGGACCCCCATCTGGACTGGCAGGGTCTGCTGGCAGAAGCCCCTTACCCCAGCTCAGCCATAGAGCCAGGACTCTGCCAGCTCTGCTGGGGGATCCAACGGGGAAGCCCAGCCCAGCATAAGGAGTGCTGGCAGAAGCCAGTGTAAGGCCTGAAAAAGGGGCATTCTGGGGGGTGGTGTCCAGAGGGGCCGAGGGAGGACTTACCCAACATCCAGCTCCTGTTGGAGCGGTCCTACAGGTCCCAATCTGGGCCAAAATTACACTGAGAAAAAGTTCAGTCTAAGAAAATAAGTATAATGGGATCAACGGAGAGTACTTCCTCTCCTGTAGGGTTATTCATAAGAGCTGCCTTTTTCTTTTCCATACATGCATGCAGCTCCCAGCTGACTCAGCTCCCACATCCTGCCAGCCCGGCAGCTCCCAACCAGCAAATGGATGCCATGGACCTCCCCACCAGCTCCTTCTGCTGGCTTCCCCTGAGTTGTATTGCTCTGATATTTATTTTTACTTTTTTTCACTGATGCAAGCAGAGAAGCTGACATAAAATGTATTCTTTTATATGCAAATGCTCTTTTTCTTTCCTTTAACCTTTTCTCCCAAAAGCCACAGTGCTAAATACTGATAAGATATATGGTGGTTTTGTTTTGTTTCTGATTGGCAGCTTATTTTTGGTTGTCCTGGCCCACTGAGATTGGGATATAGGGAAACATGGAAAAGGTGGAGGGACAAAGAATAAAAGAGAGCAACTGTTTATTATTATTATTATTATTATTATTATTGGATTTATTAGTCGCCCATCTGGGAGGTTGTCCAGCCACTCTGGGTGACGTACAGCCAAAAATATAAATTACATTAGACAATAAACGTAAAAACATTAGCACATTAAAATCACAACCAACAGCTACAGAACCTAACCCACCTCAAAAGCCTGTTTGAACAGCCAGATCTTCAAAGCCTGGTGGAAACTCATCATAGAGGGGGCCTGGCGGAGGTCATTTGGTAGAGAATTCCATAAGGTGGGGGCTACAGTTGAAAAGGCTCTCACCCTAGTCCTCACCAGTCTAGCTGCTTTGGTGGGATAACGAGTAGGCCTTTCAAGGCCGATCTTGTTGAGCGGCACCCATGATGCTGCTGAAGGCGTTCCTTTAAGTAAACTGGGCCGGCACCATATAGGGTCTTAAAGGTTAAAGCCAATACCTTGAATTGGGCCCAGAAAACTACCAGTAGCCAGTGCAACTCCTTCAGCACTGGAGTGATATGATCTCGGCAGCGGCTGCCTTTAATAAGGCAAGCCGCCATATTCTGTACCAGTTGCAGTTTCGGGACCATTTTCAAAGGTAGCCCCATATAAAGCACGTTACAATAGTCTAGGCGAGAAGAGACCAGGGCATGTACCACCGAAGGGAGCAGATGGTTGGGAAGGTTGGGGCGTATCCTCCGTATCAGATGGAGTTGATATAGTGCCGCCCAGCTCACAGCGAAAACCTGAGCCTCCATGGACAGCTGGAGTCGAGGATGACCCCCAGACTGCGGACCTGGTCTTTCAGGGGCAATTGTACCCCATTGAGCACCAGGTCAGTATCCCCCAATCTTCCCTTGTCTCCCACCAACAGTACCTCAGTTTTGTCAGGGTTCAGCTTTAGCTTATTCCTTCCCATCCAGTCACTCACCAATTCCAGGCACTTGGATAGGGTTTCTACAGCCAGCAGCAGTGAAGATTTAAATGAGAGATAGATCTGCGTGTTATCCGCATATTGGTGGCATTGCAGGCTGAATCTCCTGATAAAAATGTTAACGGATAGATGAACCAATCAGAATGGATGGAGGTAACCTACTCTTGGATTCCAAGTGTATGCAGAGGTGATGACAGAAATGCACTCTGCAGATGATCAGGGGTACTTTCCACAATATAGGACTTTTTTTAAGGGGTGCTTGTTTTTGATAAAAGTTGCTGGGAGAAAGTGAGGGTGGGAAATTCAGAACTGATTGCTTAGAGGTGAGTAAAAGCATGTATGTGTTCTTGGGTTATTGTTGCCAACAACAGTGCTTCATTTGTGAAGGGATGTACTATTGTTTTTAGATCTTTGGGAGATTTTCTGTCAGTTTGTGTATCTTGCTCCCTAATTCCAAGATGTGGATGAGGCTATAGGTGCTCAGGGGGAAAGCATTCCATATATGTTCAGGTATACTCTTCCCTATTAATCTGTCTTCAGAGTTCTCTGCTATGGAGTTACTGAGTGACAAATTGCTTGTTGTCTCAGCTTGTAAAATGGGACCAGTGTCCTCTCTAAATCGTGTAAATGCAATATAGTTTGCATGTGTGTTTTGCCTTGCCTTCTAGTATGTGGCTTGCCTTGCTGATTTTGTCATCTGGAATTAGAATGTACTTTTTGGTTCCCAATTTGTTCTTATGGCACATTTGACTCTAGCCAACCCCAACATTTGCCTGCCGGCTATGCTGCTGGACTTTGCCCCTAGCGCTACCCTTTAATGTACAGAAGTGTTCCTGTTCTCATCTGTGAAATGTTGGAGGAGGATGTGTTTACACTGGAAACTTTTCTGTCCATAGTTACTGAGTATAAGCAATACACTTTTTATATAAAACATTCCTGAAATGTTTAGTTTACATATTGATGGAAAATTGGTACTCAGGAACATCTGCCTACTTCATACTTCATTTGAAAATCTCTAGCAATTTGTTGCCCATGTGGATGGAATGTAAATTTTAAGGTTTTTCGTTTGGCAATGGTGGCAGGTGCTGAGCACATGCTCTTTCCTCCTGCAGTGGAGGGACGAACCACTGGGACGCAGAGGTGTATCATGCCCAGTGCCAGTGCCAGGCTTTTTCGCACCCTAGGCAAGGCTAACTACTTGCACCCCTCAAAAAAAATTGCTAACTTCAATTTTCAAAAACAGATGGCTTGTAGAAAAAATGAAAAGCACAAAACTTGAAACTGCTAAATTTATTTTAAATTGCAATAATAAGTAATAAAACAATATTTGATTATCTTTCTCAAATACAAAAGAAAATGTTTTAGCACACAAATCATTTTGAATAATCTTGTGAATTGTGATGTTAAAATTTAAGTCTCTTAAAAGTTTCAATTTCAGGCACATCAAAATCTCACTTTGCATGCCTTTTCCTTTGCACATTTTGTCACCAATTCCTTCAGGTCAAGTGCTGATGCTTGGGCATGTTCAATTGATATAGTTGCCAAGCCAACTAGTCTCTTTTGCAACATCGTTGAGCGTATGTAAGTTTTTATATGTTTGAGCTTTGAGAAACTGCGTTCACCACTTGCCACTGACACTGGAAGTGTGAGAAGGATCCTTAGAGCAATAGAAACATTAGGCACATTATCCAGGAGTTTTTGTTGTAGTATGAAGAGAAGTACTCCTTGTGGCAGCATAGACTTTGGAAATCTTCAAGCTATTGCTATAAGTTCACAGCACAGATCTTCAGCATCAATATCTTTGTTTCCATTGTGCATCAATGATTTTTCCAAATTCTTGCAGGCCTTAAGTACATCTTCAGTAGATTTTTTGTTGATACTATATATATCATACAGGAAGCCAAATAGGGAATTATATTGTTGTAGCTGTTGGAATCTCTCTTCAACAGATTGTATGGCCATGTCTAACACAGCATATTAGAAACCTACTTTGAATTTCTGCTTTGGATCTTGCGGTGCCTCTTCTTGGGCCTCATACTCAAACTGCCATTTCTTTCTCCTTTTTCTAACCTGTTCTGTCTCAAAGTTTGGTAGTATTTCTAGCTCCTTTGCAATCTCAGAACTATTTATCAAAACTTGTTGAAAACTCTCATCACACCTGCAGCCCACAAGGTAATTCTTGGTCACTTGCAATTGGCTTGTAGCTGAATTTAAATCAGCTTCCTTATTTTGTAGTAGCTTGCTTTGTAAGATTGACTTCAAAAAGGATGTTGTACCATGTAACAAGGGATACCACAAACTTGAACTTACAAATTGCATCAGCAAAGGCATTAGTTTGAATTCGGGAAGTATTTCCAGATAAACCTTAGGCTTGTGTCATCAAAGATCTCTAGTAAAGCATCATATATACTACCAAGATGATATCTCAGTGGTTTCAAAGCATCAATCCGATTCTCCCATCTTGTTTTGCTCAATGGCTTAACGGTTATGCCCAAGTCTGATACATGGCTAGTTAGAATTTGCCAACGCTGAGTTGATGCAGAGAAATAATTATAGAGCTGTTCAACCAAACTGAAGAAACTAGTTGCTTCCAGACAACACTTAGTGGCATCATTGACTACCAAGTTTAAAAAGTGTGCATTGCAGGGCACAAAAAAGGCATGTGGGTTTATGTCCAGGACTCGCTTTTGTATGCCATTTTCTTTGCCTTTCATGTTACTCCCATTATCATAACCTTGACCATGCAGATTCTCAATTGGTAATCCCATTTGCTCAAGCTGTCCAAGAAAAGTCTCTGTCATAAAGGCACCTGTAGTCTCCTTTAGTGGAACAAATCCCAAGAAATGTTCTCTTATGATAACCTCAGGCTCAGACATCTCATTATCTGATGGTTTGATTACATCAACATAATGTACAATCATTGTCATTTGTTCAGTATGACTAACATCAGGTGTGCAATCCAGAATAATTGAGTGGTATTTGGCTGAGTTTGCATGTGCTAAAAGTTTATAGCACCTGCTAGAAGCTGTATAAGCTCATTTTGGATATCTTTTCCTAGGTAGTGAACCATTGTTTCTTGATCTTTAACTCTGCGCAAATGTTCATTCATGATAGGATCAAAAAGGGCTAGACATTCTACAAACTTCAAAAAATTTCCATTGCTAGCACTGTACAACTGTTCAGTTGTACCACGGAATGCCAAGTTTTGCATGCCAAGAACTCTGACCAAAGCAATCAAGCGTTCCAAGATTTGTCGCTAATATTGTTTTTCTTGCCTAATTTTCGGCTGGTTAATATCATCAATTGTTTTTCCTTTAGATAAGTGCAATTCAAGTTCTCTCCAGGTCTGATAGTTTTCTAAATGGTCAGTATTCCTCTCATGTGAAGAGAGTATTGCTCCAACGTTCTTCCAGTTTTTTGAACCTGTTTCTTGTAGGGTTGATGCACCATTTAAAAAAAACTAATCTGTATAAAACTATGCCCCTCAAAGGTTAGTACTGAGCCCCTCTGATGTCTGCGCCGTAGGCCGCTGCCTAGTTGGCCTAATGATAGCACCAGCCCTGATCATGCCTTGGATCTGCTGGCCCTACCTGCTCCTGATGGGGTGGGTAAGATGAGGGCTCCGTCTCATGCTTGTTATGCTAGAAGCAGTTGGCCCAGCCGGACCCTGATAGGGTGGGTGAAGGTTAGTTGTTATGCATCTGAGTGCACTGAATCCTGGCTTGAGGGCCAGGCCTCTCATTAGGTAGAGTGAAGCATTTGTTTCAGGCAACACGCTGGGGAACTGGAATGAGGTGTTGGGAGGACAACATTGTGTGTGCCATGCAAACTACCCTTTGCCCCCTAAATTAGATTTCTGCCTTTACTAGGTATGGTAGAGGACACTGTTCTACCGCTACCATTGAAGTAAGATTCAACAGCCAACCTGGTTGACTTTGGTACCTGGGCTTTTGGGGATGGGGAGAACCATCCTTTCTGCCACATGCAGCAAAAGGTGACATGCTTTCAATAATTGCCAGTCCCACAGTTCCTTGTGCCTAGGCAAGAGAAGAGCCCCAGCATGGGTTATGGCGTAATTTTAGAATTAAAATAGCAACTTTTATTTAATTAACTCAAGATGATGTTATGTACAAAATGGGACTGTGTTATGTAAGTGTCAGGGGGGCTGTTTTTTAAGCTTGTAATGTACCAAAAAAGGGGAGGAGGTTGGTCCTGCTATGCTTATGTTCTACCATTCTCCTGTGCAACACGTCGTAAGTGGTTAATCTTAGGTGTGACTTGAGAAATCTGAAACACACAACCAACAATGTCAGAACTAACCTTTTTTTTATATGTTGTAGCTATATTTTTTGTGTGTGTGTTTTCTTTTTTCTTCTCCTCTTCCGGGTAATGTACTTTTGCACCTTACTCTGGCTATGAGAAAAGAACATTTTTCAGGTGTGGCATTGTCAGCCAAAGGTGGTTTTCTAAGGAGGACTGGAATCCAACAGGCTGATACCCAGCCAGTATGTTCCAACACTTCATTCTTTTCATAGTTTTGGTAGGCAGCTGATTCACACCAGATTAACATTGTTTAATATTTGACTAGCAGAATTCTTGTTCTCTGGTTCATAGCTGCTGAAGCATTGCCAGCTGTGTTATTAAAGTCTGTTGCACACAACTAAAAATGAGGAAAAGATATATTAAATAGACAATCCCCAAAATGCTTTTTGTATAGAGTAGACAGTTCTCTGAATTATCCAAATCTTAATGCTTGCTTCCATTATAGCTTCATGTCAGGATAACAATGATAAATCTGGTTATCTTCTGATTTCTCTGGAATCCTGATAAACTGAATCAACTATGTTTCTCTAAGTGCTTCTGTTGATACATGTTGGATAATTCTTAAAAGGAACATGTTGATGAAGTAAGAGGGTGGAAAGAACAAGAGTTGTTTAATGTATGCGCAGCATATCATTTCAGTCAGGCAATTTTTGAAAAGGGCAAAGCAACTTCACTAATCTCTTAGCTAGTTAGGCTAAACACATTATCTCCAAGAACTTGTTTCAGTCAATTACTGGTGCATAGCCTAATGCAAATATTTATTCGGTATCATATGATTCAAGCTGCATGACTTCAGCATTTTATATGCTATGTATTGGATGACTGTCATGTGATTTGCAGACTTTATATACCTGAATATTACCCAACAGCAAATAGAAAGTAAAATCACTATATATATATATTTGTATGGCTACTTACAGATGCTGTGGCAGCAGTTCTACCTTTTTATGGCCAGCACAGTTTTCAACTGAGTAGTTTCTGATCTCATTTCACTTCTTGCATGCTGGTTAGCTACATTCAGGCAAGGTGTTATGCTCATTACTGGATTGACTGAGTGGTTATGAAACAGAACCATGCTTTAAACTCTTGTTATTCTTCATTGATTCAATCAACCCAGTCCAGTCTGTCTTTGAGAAGTCAAGCATGAACAAGGACGGGGTAATTGTAGTTAGCTATAAATTTATTGCTTACTGAATGTTGCTTCATGGCTAGTGGGTGGCTGTGTTGCTGACCTATTTAGAATGGTGAACTCTCATTGCTGTATTCTGAATTGTTATAATTATAACCCTTCATTTTGGAGAGATGGACACAAGATATAGAAAGCTGTGAAACTAAAAAAGAAAACAGAATCTTTGTTTAACATTTATTTTTGAGCCAAAACCTTCTGCTAAGAATCAACTACAGGAGTAAACATACTAGAAATTGGAGGGATGGAAAGAAGAGAGATATAAACATCTCATACTTCCTTGAATTTCAGCCAATTAACATTCTTGTTCCTGAAGTAATCTGGGGCAAAAAAAAAAAACTTGTGTGAGTGAAATCAGACGGCACACTAAAATTCCTGTTTCTTTAAAACATTTCTGCAGGGAAGACATACTGCAATGATCCAGAAAGTCTAATCCTCTACTGTTTTGGTGATGGAGCTGAAGGTTTGGGTGGATGGTGTCCAGCGGGTTGTATGCGGCGTCTCGGATCAGACTACATGCCAGGAGGTTGTCATAGCATTGGCACGTGCCATTGGTAAGTAATATTTATGCTTATTTAGTCTAAAAGTAAGCTTGTAGCCCAATACTGTACATTGAAGCAAACCCAAGTTCAACTGAAGTTAATGAAACTTATATTAACAAGGTTTGTTGTTCTTGTGCAAAAAATGAAAAGCACTGGTAGCTACATGAATGTTAGCTGCTTTCATGTTTGATATGCATAGCTTACAGCTCAATTTTGTCAACATGTTCATTTTTTAGAAGTGATATAACAGAGATTTGTATCTTAATGGTTATTTCTGGTGTGTTTTGCTAGTGTGAAAATCTAGGCGTACCGGTAAGATTCATGGCTAAAGGCTTATTTCCACAATTTTATGCTGCTGCAACACTTGTGAAATTTCTTTCTTCCTTCCTTCCCCTTTCCCTCTTGCAGTTTTGCATCTTCCTTGATGTCTGAGCACTCCTGTGTCCATCTGGGGAAGCTAGTGGGTTTGATGGATGAGGGGAGGAAGAAATACAGAGTAAAGGGATAGGATGCAATTTGCGTTGGGGTGAGGGGAAATTATGGACAGATGGCTGGTTCTGTTGCAATCACTAACAAAGCTATTAAACACTTTGTATTGTCACTGTGTATACATTCCTTGGTGAACTCATCTTTCCAAACCCACATTTCCTGAGCTAATGCAGGTGTAGAAGTGGCATTTGGATGGGGTGGGAGTAGATAGAGTTGCTTAACCCTTCCTGCCACTTCTTCATTGCCAGTGCCTCCTGATCAGCTTCCACCCCAAATGGGCTTACTTTCAACTCCAGAACCAGGCTGGAGGGAAAAGTATAAACAAAAACTGTCAGAAGATACTTGGAAGTGGGAAACTTGCTTGGGATAGAATTAAACAACTACCCTGTCATGCTCCCTTGCAAATGACCTTCCTGCTCCTATACTTACCTTATAATGAAAATATGAAGTTGGGAACCCTTTCTTTTCCTTGTGCAGCTCTGTCCGAAGGTGAAGGTCAGTACAGAATTTTCTCTGCCCTACTTAAAAGAAAATAAAAGAGCAAATATTGCCTTCTGTTGGGCATATAATGCATCATATAACTGCCACCACCTACCTGCAGCTGTGGCCAACTAATAACGTACATTTTAACATCTGAAAGGGATGTCTTGAGGAAAGCCGTGTACATGCCATACTGCTTTAAATAGAGCAGGCATCATTTTCCTCACCTTGAGAATGATGGTGGAAGGGATGTTTGCCCTACTGTACCATTTTTACATGCAGGTACAACTTTCCACAAAAAATAATGCAAGAACTGTGGTCCAGGCCAGGAAGACTGGAAGTAATACTCTGTTAAAGAGAGATAGAACCTTGGAACCTGGTCTGGAGGTGGGTGTACCTCCTATCTCAGTTAGAGAGTGGTATGAATGGTTCATTTGCTTTATTTTAAAAAATTGTAAAACGTCATCCAAAAATGGATTTCACAGTGATACATATGAGAACTTAAAGGCTACAGTGCAATATTAAAACAACATAAAGCATTAAACAACAATATAATAAAATTGAGAGGAATAAAACTATTTCCAACTAGCTGAAAATACAAGAATATTTAAATCCCTGGGTAAATAAAAAAAACACGTTTGAACATGGAACCAAAAAGAATACAATGTTGTAATAAATCCACCCTTAGATAAACCTGGTTTAATATGAAGCCACTCTGGGGTAATTTCCCGTGATATATTTGCTCAGTAATAAAACACTGAGTTGGGCAATTTCCGAAGTCCAAGCAAATGGCCACCTGTCTTTGTCAGGCAACAAGGGAATCATCAGGTATGTGGAAGAAAAGCCCAATGAAGCTTTGGTCTTAGATAGGTATTAGCAGATTTCTATGATTCCTGGAAGCTCCTTTTCAGAAGTAACTTCCTGGGTGAATTATAAAATAGGTGTTTTGAAACACTGTGCAACAAACCTTGGAGACTAAACCAGGGAACTGAATCCTGAAAGTGTACATAACATAAGGGCTGGGGGAACTGCTGTAGATCCCCCCTCTTGGTATTGCTGATTAAAAATTACTACTACTACTTTATATTTACAACACACACTTCCCTAGACATTCACAGTTCTGCTTGCCAGAGGCAAGTGCCTATGGCAGGAAGGACTCCCAGCAGTCTCCAATTGCTTCTCTTATGCTGCAGTTTAGAAAAGGTAAAACATAGCAGGAAAAATTCCTGCTCTCTTTTTGCTTCCCTCCAACCCAGCACAAATGAGAGAAATGTCTGCATTTCCCTGTAACCTTCTGCACATGCCAGAGGAATCTGTGGGACACATGGATGTGAGTGTGAGTTACTAGTGAGAACAATACTATCTGACATAAGAAAAGCCAATATTTTTGGACCTCTGCCGCCTCCCCACAAATTGTAGATGGCTGATATTTCTGAATGGGAGGACGTTCTGCAGCTCATTTATCCTCTTTTGTTTGTTTAAGGTCATGGCGAGACAACTCTCTTAAAATTGTCTTAATGTGATTCCCTGAATAGATCATGAGTGATGTGGCAATTGGGTATCTCTAGGATTTGATCATTAAGCCTTCTGTCATACACAAGAAGCTTGAGTATTGCTTGCCACCTTCCACTTTCAAAAACTGTGCTGCATTTTAGGGTCAGAGCACAACCATGATTTTGATCTGTGACATACAAGTATGACTCAAAGCCTGCATATTTACATTCTTTCCCTTTTACATTCTGTCTTGTGAAGTGAAAATGCATTACAAAGCAAGCAAAGCTTGAATTATGCTCTGCTTCTGCCCTTTAACCAGATTTAGGGATATGTGTGCCCTGACTTCATAAGATAGGGTTTCATCTACAATTAATGTTAAGCACTCTGTGAACTGGTAAGGAATCATCAGGGCTTTCAAGGCAAAAACCTTGTGGGATAGAAGCTTATAGACTCACTGCTGGAAGTTATTGTAGTTGCTAGCTCACAAAATATTGCTAATGATAACTTTGTCTAAAAGCGGTTAGGTTCCTACATTAAAACACTCCTGAGAACTGCAGCCAGAAAAATGTTAATAGAATTTGAAATAAATCTTCCAAAGCCATTCCAGATACTAAGTAAATGCGCGTGCACTAAAAAGTCAAGCTGTAGAAGGGAGAGGAAAGGAGGCCATGGGCGGCAATGTTGCAGGGGTGAGAAGTACAAGGAGACTTTCTGGCTTCTGGGCTTTCAGCAGATGCTGCTGTGCTTCTGTGGTGGCCCCTTCCCACCCAGAAAATAATGGGTTTCCTCATGTTCCCTCAGACCCTTGGCTTCCTGTTTAGATTACACTTCTTGAGGTGCATAGCCATATGGTACCTGTAGACATCTCCATCATCACTTCCAAACGAGTCTATTTTTAGCAAGAAATCTAAGCATGTTGCTAGATTGTACTGTGTGCAAATGAAGCTCAAATCCTAGCTCAGGATACAAATTAAGATGAGAATTTTGTGTTAAGTCTACATTTGAAATGCTACCTAAGTCCTTTTCTAGTAGTATAAATGTTGAAGTTCATGTCTAATCTTGAGGTAAGAAGAGATGCTAGTATGAATGCCCAAGCCACATTCTAAACTCCCAGGCTATGGTCTGAAGGCACATAATCGTAATAGGTTGTGGGATGTTGTGTGTCCTCCTTTCTCATAAACAGAGGTGGTTGAGGAGGCATTGGTAGCTTTGTTCCTTCTAGCGGTTGTATTACTGTTATCCCTGGGCTTAGCGCTCGCTGACCCAACAAAGAGGTTGGGTGATGTTTCGGGGGAGAATAGTTCTTCCTGGCCATACCACTATGTTGGTTTACTCTTGGAAACCATGTTTTGTAGACCAATACATTCTCAGCTGGAGTGGTACTCGAAATAATCCTGGGATTGGACACAGACCGGCCAGAGGCGTTCTGTTTAGTCTCACGATTGTGATTATATAGATTCATAAGGGTGTCTTTCAGCGGCATCAAGCAGAGCAAAATCTCATGTTGTTCCTGATCGGGTAACGATCCAAAGCTGTTTAGAAGTAGGACTTCTTCAGGACAATAATCCCCAGTAAGTGGAGCCCGCCCGTTCTGGACAGCGTTCACCCAGACAGCACTGTCTGCTATAGATGTTATCTCTGGGTTAGCTGACTTCAAACTTCCAGCTGTTGGATTTGCGGGAAAGTTAGAGCGATTAACAGACATTTCAGTTGGGACTTTCTTCTTCTCCCTGATTGGGGGTACGAGATGTTTCCCCAAGCCTTGTGTGATCAAGGGGAGAGGGGGAGAATAGTCTATAAAGTATCTTTTCACCTCAATGCCTCTGTAGTGAAGTCCCTCCTTATGGGAGTAAACTAGGTTCGCAGCTGAGGTGGAGGTAAAGGACACCAAAGCTCGAGCTGTTATTGTGTTGTAAAAGAAATATTCAATCTTCTCGACTGAGTCAAAATCCAGCATGGGCTGGGTAGCGGCTGGTAATAACTTCAGTAGATGAATTTTACAATCCCTCTGGGTCAGCCAGCCGGTCTGTTTAGGGTAATTGGTAAGTACTAAGCTCTGTCTTCTAACTGGAGACACCACATCTTTTTGTCCGCGGAAGCTAACCCGAAGTTCCCTGGGCTCTTACAGGCCTCAACTCCAATCAAGGGGACAGCACCCCTGATCGGCAATTTGGAGTTTATCTGGTGTTCCTGATGGGCTGTTACTGCATCGTCCGGGCGCATGGCTTCAGGCCTTCGCATCATAAGGATCTGTCTTTGTTCTGTCTTCTTGGATGTAGATGTATTACTATTTTTAATTACTTGTCGTAAAGTGTCCAATGCTACTTGTTCATTCTCTTTCGTGTCCAGCACCTTAAAGAGTTTATTGAAGCTCATTTTAGAACCCTTCCTGGCATGGCCAGTAGCTTTAATATTTTTCATTTTCTTTTTTAAGTTTGTTTGGGACTTTGTTTGAATCTTGGTGGACTTCCGTTTAGGGCCCTTTTTTAAAGATACTACGACTTGGTGCCCAAGCCTCGGGTGGTTAGGGACCTTGATTCCTGGCGAGAATTTAACCCTACCATAGAGCTCTCGATAGGTGAAACACAACAGCTGGATGTAAGGTGCCCTAGCACAGCAAGTTCGCATTGTCTACATGCTGAGTGCGATAAAAAAAAAAGTCATAGAAGCAGGGTCAGGACTGGTCAGTGCCTGGATGGGAGACTGCCTGGGAACCATATGTAAGCAGTCTTGGGTTTCTGTCATGAAAAGAAAGGTGGGGTATAAATGTAATTATTATTATTAATAATAATAATAAACTGCAACTGCTTCTGATGTAGTAGTAGTTGTTGTTGTTATGTGCCTTCAAGTCAATTACAACTTATGGCAACCCTATGAATCAGTGACCTCCAAGAGCATCTGTCATGAACCACCCTGTTCAGATCTTGTAAGTTCAGGTCTGTGGCTTCCTTTATGGAATCAATCCATCTCTTGTTTGGCCTTCCTCTTTTTCTACTCCCTTCTGTTATAGCACAGTGGGGAGGAGAGCCTGGCTGGGAGTTCAGAATCTGTGAGTTCAAAGCCCCACTCATGTCTCCTGGGTGTAAAGGGCAGTGAGTTGCTCAGGGGTTATGTGCCCTGCCACCTGTGCAGCTGTGGGCAAGCTGCAGTCCCAAGGAGCCCAGTTGCCCCCCCCTCCAAGCTGGCAGTTGCGGACAAGGAATGGGCTGGCTTGTGCAGCTGTGGCAAGCTGAGCAGGCCCTAGCCTGCTGGGGAGGACTAGCCTTAGAGGGAGGCAATGGTAAACCCCCTTATCATGAAATCCCTATTCATAGGGTTGCCATAAGTCAGGATCAACTTGAAGGCAGTCCATTTCCATTTCTGTTTTTCCCAGCATTATTGTCTTTTCTAGTGAATCGTGAATAATGATGGAGTAGTAGCAGCCTCCAATTAAACATCTACATTTCTAAGGGAAGACTCTAGTTCTCAGCAAGTGAATTTCCATGTTAAATGTTGAGTAAAACTGCGTGTGCCCCAACTAAGGAAGGAATGGGAGCTGTGTATGCTGAAGGTCATTGGCAAGACTGCCTATTGTTTTAACTTGTTGACAGATCTCTTTTCCTAAATGAGCAACATTTCCCTGTATCCCACCTCCCAAAAACAAACATTCAGCTTTCTGCTGTAATTGACTTGTAAGAGGGATATTACTGTGGACTGAGAGCTTGATGTAGCTGGAAGGGAGCAGGGAAGGTTACTGGCAATGAAGAAATATTCCCCATTAATGCCTGTCCCTCTTCTTAGGTCAAACAGGTCGGTATGTCCTCATCCAAAGATTACGTGAGAAAGAGAGACAGCTTCTCCCGCATGAATGCCCTGTAGAGTCTATGGCCAAGTGTGGACAGTATGCCAATGATGTGCAGTTCTTACTGCAGCGCACAGGCCCCAGCCTCACAGAGAGACCTTCTTCAGATAGTGCTCCACAGGTACCCGAGAGGACGTTTGTCAGGGCTAGCCTGCCCATCAAACCTAGGCCAGTCGGCACAGAAGTGCCCAGGCCCAGGCAGCCCAAAAAATCCTTAACCTTCAGCTTGGGTCCTGTGGCCTCCAGTGACCTGCTTGCAAAGAACAAGCTGAGGCAGCACAGAAAGGACATTGTGGCCTTGAGGGATGGTGCCAGTGGGGGACGACTTTCCAAAGAGGAGCTGTTCAAGACTGTACTGCACCAACAGGAGCATCTTTACTCCCTGGAGATGCAGGGGGATGCCTTGGAAGTGGATCTCAGGCACTGGGAATGCAGCAGAGGCTCCTGCCAAGAGGGTGAGATCCTGCATCTGGAGCAGCTGATTCAGCAAAACGAGAGTGAGCTGAGCGAGGAAGAATTTTGGCAGAGTGAACTGCACACAGAGAAAGAGTGTGAAAGGGAGCGGCAAGAGAAAGTGCGCACCCTGCAGACCACCATGGAAGAGTACATGCAAAAAATACATGAACTTAGGGTGAAAACTGAGGCCTTGGAGAGAGAAATCCAGCGGGAAATGTCTGAGAGGGCCAAGAGGGCAAAGGAAGCCTCTTTGCAGAGCCCTGCTGAACTAGAGGAAATGGCAGCTAAAATGAAAAGGGACCTGGAAGCTAGGATCAAGCAGAGTGCCCTGCTGGAGAACAGCCTGGAGACTGTGGGGAAGGCCTTGGAGGAGGCAGAGCAAAGCCTTCAGGTATGTGCTTAGTGATAATGCTCTTTTCCAAGAGGATCCTTGGATGGATGATTGTATACCCATATTTTTAAGCTTCTACATTTTTTTCAGAATGCAGTTGAACATAACTGATTTTCCCCTTGGGAAGATGTATTTTTAGTTTTATTTATTTTGTGATTTAAAATACTTAAGCACAGAATGAGGATGATGTTAGTATAGGACTCTAGACTAGCTGCTGAAACAGTCCATCCCAAAGAATCAAAATACTCCTGGTGAAAGACTTTACTGAACTAGAACTTGGAGTATTGGGATATCCTTTGCAGCTTTGAACTTTCTAAAATCTTACTCTCCCTGACATTTAGCTGTAGATTATGTGGGTTCTGTGATCTTTTGGGCTATAAACCTGGGAAATGGCAATAGAATGTGTAGCTATTACAACAAACAAATGGAAATGACCCTGCACAATGCTGAATGTTCTGAGACTGGGCACTGAGCTCCTGGTGGTTTCTGTTAGACTTCATTGAGGACGCTTCCTGTGCAAATTATGATGTGCTTCAGCTGGAATGGAGCCAGGGAGATTAACATTTTGCAGGGTCGTCATACCCAAAGGACTTAAATGCTCTTCTCTGCCTCAATTGATAAAACGGGACTAATAAAGTCATACTGCAGCTCTTCTGGACATGGATTGAACTTGATTGTGAGATGTGCAGTCCTTGTCATGCATGGTGTTATGATGTGATGTTGGCTGGCATAGGAATTTTATTTGTGTGTGTACACAGTAGTTTGCATTTAATGTAACTCTGGAAGCATCCTGAAGTAAAAGGAACATTTCTTTGCAGCAAATATAAAAATAAAATGGTTAAATAATTGTAACTTGTTTGCCAATAACAAACCAGCTATCACTACTTTCAAAGAGTAATTCCCATAATGTGTGCCAGGCACTGTAGTGTGTGGTAAGAAAGCTTTGAATTAAAAATTAGTCTTCTGTGAGCGCGAAGCACCCATCCACAGTAGAGCCTTCCTGCTATGTTCCTTCTTGAATCACTGCTCTGATTTTGTCTGCTTCCACTGGAGGAATGTAATTATGCATGTGTCTGCCTCACCCAACCTAGTCACTTCTGATGTACCAGCAACACCAGCAGAATCACCTGCCCTGGAGGAAATAGGCCCAGAGCTGTGATTTCACTGAAAAACATTAGATGTGTGTGTCTTCTAACTCTTAAAAAAGTACCCTCTTGTGAGTTATAAGAGTTTGCATCCAATTTTAATTCACCTATTAGAAATCTGGTAGAAACAGTATTTGGAAGGGTTATAGCAGCATGTTAATTCTACATGCACCCGTGGATGTGTACAAGCGTCTCCAAGACATTGGCTACTGTTACCTGTTTTCTATGCTTTGCTTTATGTGGGAGTAAGTGGCAGTAATCCTCTTTCCTTACTGTTCTTGTTTAACTGTTTGCTAGACATTAGTGCCATCTTATGGTCAAGCAGAGGAAATGCTATGTATTTCCTTTCTACATGCTATTGGAGGTCGCTGTTTCATAGGGTCACCATAGGTCATAATTGACTTGAAGGCACATAACACACATACACACCCCTGTCAAACTCTGATTATGAGGACATGATTGTGTATTGATTTGGAAGGGGAGAATACATTAATATAATTCCAAATGGTGAGAATAATAGTGCCATGCAAATTTGTGGGTTTGTTTCTTCTGGCTCCAGGCAGTACAGAGTGACGCGGGAGCGATTAAGCAGCATGCACTAGCACCTTGCTTACCATTACATGCATACCAGGTGCTGACTGCTAAATATACTGTTGTAATATACAACAACCATTATGAGAATTGGATGGTTTATTTGTCTCCAAGTCTTCCTCAGTCTTTGCAGTGTGGTCAGAATACATGGTTACTACTCCTGGCTTGTGGAAGAGTGTAGAAGTTCAAGGTGACTAAATAGAAATACAAATTCTCAAGTCTGCAGCACAAAGCACAGCTCATCCTGTGTGTAAGAATGGCTTAATGCATATGTGCTTGTTTTTGTGCCATTTATTCTGCACTATTAGAAGGAATACTGTGAGATACGTTTAGTGTACTTAGCCCTCACTGGGCAAAATAGGAAACGAAACAAGCATGTTGGTGTTCAGATGGCTTTGTGATTTCTTGTCGTTTGTAGGATTCCTACTTTCCCTTAGAGGAGAGAACCACTGCATATTTCAGTAGTGGTAGCAGAACCTAGACCTGCTGGGAAGTTTCCGGACCTTGGTTGTCCTGGTGTTCCCCCCACCCCCTGCTTAACATTGTGCTTGGGGTTATAGTGTCCTCTTGTAAGGCATGCCTTTATGTGCAAAAGATGTGCCTTTTTCCTACTTTCTAACTCACCTATGAGGGCAAACTAGCATACTCACCTTTAAATCTCCTTGTCTGATGGCATAATTATGGGCATTCTCTTCCTTCTCACCCTGGTTGAGAGAGATGTACAGCAGCGGATTTTACTAAAGCTTCTGAAATGGGAAAATAGTCTTGTGATGTGATTTGGACCAATCCTTTGATTGGCCCTTTAAGACTACCAGTTTTTCTAGTCTTCCATCATGTACATATGCAGGCTTGTCATCTGGCATGAAAGTTGGGTGACACTGGTGATAATTAACATTTTGACAGCCTCAGCTCCCAAATTCCCAAGGTGGTACAAGCACCTTTCTGGGCTATGTGCAGCTCTTGTAATTGGCTGCTCAGAGCCACTGGTCAATCAGAGCTCTGGGTCAAGAGCTCTTAAAAATGGAAAGTTGCCAACATTCCCTTTGTCTCTCATCCTGCAATCAACTCCAGAAGCTACAGAACATCAGAGGTGACCATAAGAGGAATGTTTTTTGCTATGGTAGTTTGTCTGGTATAGGATTAGATAGAGCAGTATTCTGGTTTAGTGTTTTATTTTAATTTTGATTGTGAATACTTGCCATTTCCTCTTTTTCACACTCCTCTTAAATACCTTTTTCACACTCCTCTTAAATCACTCAGATTCTGGGCTGCACTGGTTTCTGAATACATTCAAGGGTTGTTGGTTTCCCCAAGTTCCTTAGACTGGTTTGGCTATGCTACTGGTTAAAAGTGCCTGGGAGGTCAGGAGGAGTGACTGGCTGGCTGTTCTCCTATTCCTGAATACATCACCCTAAAACAGTAGGAATCTCACACCCTTTGCCCTAGGTGACAAGCAGGTGGTGACAAAAAAGAGGAGTAGGACAGGCCACACATTGCTAATGAGCTACGCTACTGCATTGTCATTGGAGTGAGGTGTCACCATCCGCCACCAAGTCTCACCACATGATTTACTATTGAGGCATTGCCAAGATGGACAAGACCACCCCCAGCCTTCCTCCCTATGCTAAAAAGGGCAGCTGTGGATCTGGAGGGCTAAGGATTCTACCGGGGATGTTTCAGTTTCTCCTCTGAGCCATCTTTGAAAGGAAGAGAAAATTTCATCATTGCATTAGGAAGGATGAAAATGGAGCACCTGGACAATGTAAAAGTGGGGTGAGGGGTATGCTTGAGATTGTGTAGAGTTAGGTGTTTTGCTAACCAGCTGTCTAGAGCGTGGATTGATCCTCAGTTTCACTGCCCCACCAACACACACCATACAGACCTACACCAGATTGCCAGCAGATACTGACTTCATGATAAAGAAATTGGGACAGTTGGCCCCTTAGCTTTTGGAATGTGTAAGTATTGAGTAATGGATGTCTGGCTACCATATTATTCCTGTCAGATCACATATAGTTTCTGGTATATTTCTACTAATTGTTGAGAAGCAGAGAGAAATGAGTTGGACTTTGAGAGAAGGCTGGGGTGAGATCAGAAGTCTTTATTCTGCAGATTTCTATCTTGGATGAAGATAAGATTTGGAGTTCACTTTGCCTGTTCCTCTGTTATCTTGCAGGCCCAGAACAAAGAGCTGGAGGAGCTAAACAAGGAGCTGAGGCAGTGTAACTTGCAGCAATTCATTCAGCAGACGGGAGCCACAGTGATTGCGCCACAACACAGATCAGAGGTGGAACCTCAGCTGGATCAAACTAGCCCTGAGCTGCTGGCTGAGCAGAGAAACAGAGGTTGGAACACAGCGCAGAGGGTTGGCAAGATTGGGGAGGAGAGGGGAGTCAGGAGACCTTGCTTAGTTTTAAATCCTCCCACTGTGCTTCCTCTCATATAAGCTGGTTGGGAATGGCATTATCCTCAGTTTTCTGGCCATTGGGTGTGATGACAACTCTGAGTCAGGAACCCACAGAAATGAAATGGTAGCTGAATAGCTGATTGACCATGATTTTCTTTGACACCTCCCTTAAAAGTATCTGACAGGAGAAGCAAATGGCCAGCAGATGTAAACTTACCCATAAATATATGCTTCAGTAGCTGGGAAAAGCAGTTGGGGAAAAATAGTTAAGTGGGCATCTGACTGAATGATGCTGTGTGGATCTTATATTTGAACATGGTGGTGGGTACAGCTGCCACTGCAAATATACCTAAAAATGAAATGAGAAGAAAATGTTGGAAGTTCTAACATTAAACATTACGATTTAAGAAAGGAAAAGCTTATTCCTGATTGTTGCCTGATTGCTGCCTGATTGTTGCCTGATTGCTCCATGTTACACTATGGATTCTCACATATTGCCTGAAGTGCAACACAACGTAAACAGGGTAGATGCTTAAAAGTATATATAGGTTTTGAATTTGCCTTTTATTCTTTAGGGCAGGGATGAGCAGTTCAGTATCACGAAAGTCCACAATTTTTCAGTAGTGATAGTGGCACCTGAAATGTTGGGCCCCTTTCCCACTTTTTCAGGCACTTTGCCTCTAACATGACATCTATGTGGGCAGCCTCTAATAAATGGTCTAGACTAGAGGTCTGGTCTGCTAGTTGCCCATCTCTGCTTTAAAAGAAACAACAAAAGGTCTTGTGGCATCTTGAAGACTATCAAATTTATTGTGATGTAAGCTTTTGTGGGGCAGAGATTGTGGGTTTATACTGAAATATCACATTCTAAAAGCCGAGTATTGTATGGTCCTTTTTAGCTAGCAAGTCTAGTCTTTGCAGATAGGTTAGCTATCACTTAATACTGTAGCACCTGTATATAGGCCAGGCTAACTGAAAAGCCTGGCAAACCCCCAACTGAGCCAAAGCTCTTTTTGTGCAGTGTGGGCAATTATGGCAACTGTGTAATTCTCTGCTTTCCCTGGGTCTTCCTTGGCATGACCTGCTCAGTACAGCACAACCTCAGTTATGAGTTTTCTTCTGCCTTTGGAAGCTGGAAAAAGAAAAATCTTGAAGTTGACAATATAAATGTATGATCACTGTATTTTCACACTGATGCAATGTCAGCATGAAGGCATGGCCTGCTACAGAATAGATAAATGGCAGATGCTGGTGCTGTGCCCAGGTGATAGAAGTTTGGTCTACCTTTCCTCCATCATGCATTGATGATCTAACTGGAGAGAGCTGAATCGGGATGAAATTGCAGGATATCAACTGTGCATGTGGGTCAAAAGTGGCAGCACAGGACACACTTGGGAACCATTGCTGGGGGAAAAGAGTGCCCTGAAAAGTCTGAGAACTCTTCCCAGAAGAAAGTATAGTACTAACTAAGCTGCTTTAAAGCTTACCATATGGTGGCTATGGAGAGATAATATATATTCCTCAGCTGTGTGGTAAAACTAGTATTTCCACAGTTGTACAGCCAGTCAAATCACCACCAGAAGCAGGCCATGATAATACTGAACTCATGCACATGTTGTTGGTTTTGATTATTGTTATTTATTTGTATAGCGCCATCATTGTGCATGGCACATTACAAAGAGGGACAGGTCTCTACCCCAAGGAGCTTGCAGTTTAAAATTCAACACAGCAGAAGAGGAGGGAAGTGAATGGAGGGGTAAACAGGGAAGCAATATGCGACTTTCATTTACATATATCCAAATTCATTACCATATGAAACCAGGTTAAAGATCTTATTTGTGCTGGACAGGGGAGGGAATATGTAATCATATGGCTAGCTCTTGATCTCTTAACTCTGATTAAAGAATTAGGAGCATTGTGGGTTCACCTACCAATATATTGTACAGATTATGCTAAAGATTGGGGGGGCAACAGAACCAAATATGCAACCCCAGTGCATTGCATAAAATTCAGTTACAGACATATTTTACATATCTATTTATTTGCAAAGTTCAGAAATCCCCAAACGCATCTTGGATTCAGAAGGGAACATAAGGAGACACAGCTTCAGAAAGGCTGAGCTTAAGCAAATACGTACTGAAGTGTTGCTTCTGAAAGTTCAAACTGTTCTGATTGAACACATTTTTCCTTCAGTTAACTGAACTGTCCACATCATGCTTTTTCCCTAGATCTGCTTGATCTCAGCACAGATTTGCCTCCCAGAGCCACAGCCAAGCAGTTCCTCGGCAATCCACGAAACCTTCAGAACCCCCTGGTATCCAGCTTGAACCCTGAGGGTGTGTATGTTTGAACTGCCCTAAGCCTCTTGTGTGCTGAATGTGTGGTCTTGCCAAGCAGTCCTCTAATCTTGCTATACTGGGGACAGTTTTCGTCTGTAAAGAGATGGCTATGTTACTACAAATTCTTCTATTTTTTTCTTTCCCACCCTCTGTCCTCCATACCCCCCATACACAGCCAGTGGTTTGGTTGTCTTGCAGGGTGCACCCATAAATTATAACATGTTGGGGCCAACAGTAACCAATGAGAAGGGAAGAGAGGCTGAGGATGTTGTATGAAATGGCAGGCTAGGGCCAACGCCTGGTACAGTCCATTGTGTGGTGCCTGGAATATTGGTAGACATTCACCAGTAACATTCTGATCACTAGCAGGGTGGCGTCTTGTCTTGGAACAGTTACTTTAGCTACACAGTGCAGTACTGTTTATTCAGCTGAAGATGTTTGCTAGTTCAAGCCTATTTAAAACTTCACTAGCAAAGACAAAGCCCTGCTTATGCAATTAGCTTGTCCTTCACCAAGGTCTTTCTGCCAAATTCCTTGAATGTGTCATATTTTAGTTAACAGATTGAACTCTTAAAGAACTGATGGCAAGAAGATCTTTTCTGTTTTATAATCTGTGATAGAATGTGTGGCTAACTATCCCCTATAAATTAATTGCACCCCTTTCTTCATACACCATTAATTGCTTCTTTTGAGAAATAAAGGTTTTAAACCCTTATACTGCGGATATTAAATACCTTACTTCAAAGCACACTAGAGTTGGTTTGTACAATTTTAACATGCTGGTTCATACTTTCCAACTTTAATAAGTGCTGAGTACAAATTAAAGAGAAAAGCATTTTTACACTGGAGTGCGGATCCAAGGTTCATAGAAAGAGTCTGATCAGTTAAGGAACTATATCACTTTATTCAAAAATAGGGGTGGGTAATCTTTTTGGCCCAGTGGGCCAGCCGGATTGGTATCTGTCCCCACCTGTGGGCCAACTTTAACAGGACAACCCATCTGTCAAACTCTCTTGTGCAGCACTTTGCAAATACCCGACAGGCAGCTGGTTGTTGGGCCCCTGAGAACCTCAGTGCAAGGGGCTTTGCCAGCCCTATATTGGCAAAGTACCAAGCATAGGGCTGGCAAAACTGATTTCTGCAGGGATTAGCTGCACAGGTAAGCTCCTCTTGGGGAACCTGGTCATAAAGCTGATCCAGCAGGGTTAAAATCACCTCCCATCAGCTGACATCTCATCAACCGTGGGGCAAGTGGGCATGACTTGGGGAAAATGACCTTGCAGATCAAATTTGGCCCATGGGCTTCAGGTTCCCCTGTTTTTAAACGGCACTATTTTAGCTGGGAAGTACATGGTGATTTTAGATACCCTGGTTCAAAATCAGCACAGTGGATAAGGCTTCCAACTGCTTGCTGCAAGGTGGTGGCTTTTGAGAGAGATCTTCTGGGTTTAGAGCTTTACAGCGTAGTTGATGCATTCCACAGCATTGCCCCTGTGGACCTCAGTCAAAGTAACTCCTACACTTCTCCAACAGACAGCAAGTATGTTTGGGTTGTCTTCACAGATCACTTTCAAAAACATTTTATGGTGGAGCTGGCGAAAATATCACCTGGAGTTGACTGTAGTTAGGAATAGGATTAAATCCCTAATAGCGTGGTGATCTAATTGGTAAATGATGATGGCCCATACATCCAGCTTTGAACATTTTTATCTATACAAATAGATATCTCTTTGGTTAATGTGTCCTGGATAAGTCCCATTTGTTTAAGTGGGTTCTGTGCAAAACAGGATACCTGTGGCTGTTCTGCTGGACTGTGGTGGCGGTCCTCATCCCAGCAGCCTTCACTGGAACTCCATGGGCAACCTATTTGACTGTGGCTATTGGAAGGGTTTAAATAAATAAATAAATGCCAGATCCTCATATATTCGAGAAGCAATCTAGATGCCATGTTTGGGGCATTAAATCTTGAGTAATTGACCCCCAGATTGTGGTGTTCTCCCTCCCCCCCCCCAAAAAAAAATGTTTGATGGATATGGAGTAGTCAGTCTTATCACAACAAAAAATTAGGAATCCTTTAGTTTTCAATTCTAGTGTTACAACATCATTTCTATCTATGTACTTGACTTTGCTTCGTTAAATCAAAGTTGGTTTTCTCAAGCTGATTTTCCTTTGATGGAGAATTTTGTGTGTCTTAATTCTGAGGATGTCTTCTGAGAATGTCATGATGATAATTCGCTTTCAAATATAGGAACAAATGATCACAAAATACCATGTTGGCTTGCACTAGATTCCTGTGCTTGTGGTAGGATTCCCATTTTGCAATATTAGTAAGGATACACCACCTGCATTCTTCTGTCACATAGTTAAAATTTATGAGAGTACTTCTGAAATTTTCTGTGTAATCATTCCAATTAGATTACGCTGTCATGAACACTCTGTTACAATTTTTGTTTAAATCTGCAACAGCATGGAACAGCATATCCTCTCCCTACCCCTGCCACTGCCTTTCTCTCTGTTGTCATCTTCTGGTTTATCAAATACTAAGCCATCATAATAGGGTCACTTCGTTTATTTTTATATGTCTTGCAGTCATATCAACAAAGCAGAGCATCTGGAGGTAAAAAGGCCAGCCAAGGAGGACTAATTGCCTTGCAAGTATACCTATTTAGAAATAAAACCCTATTTCATGTATGTATTTGACTTTTTATCACAAATGGATGGATGTAGATGGTTGTGCAAAATATTTTTACAGTTTTTTTAAAAAAAGAACTCATTGGAAGAAACAGAATGGTTGTATTTTTTAAATCTGTTTTGTTATAGTTTAAAATGAAAATGCTGTTTGTGGCTTCTCTCAAAATTTATATAACCTTTGTATTTAAAACATCACATAATGATGCTTAGGACTAAATAGCAACTGCCCTGGAAGGGTATGAAACCTAGTAGGGATGTCCTGTCCAAAGCACATAGCAGTGAGTCCTTTATGTCCATTCTGAAGGTTATACTGCAAGCTACAACTGAACAATGAAGGGGTATTTTACCAGCCAGACCCCTTTTACTGGACCGCATCAACACACTGTAGTGCTTGTGTGTGTGTGTGTGTGTTAACAACAATTTTTATCTTGTACGTTTGGTATTTTGTGGAGATACACTTTTTTTTAGTTGGAATGGGAGAAATAAGCTGTTCTGTTCTTGGTGAACATTTGCACATGAAGAAATGTTGCTCTGGAACAGCGTTTGTGGCCATCAACAGGTCCCATTCTTACTAAGGACCTTTCAGATCTGGTAAAATGGGATTTAGGTGCTAGTGTTGTCTTGCCATCGTGCCTCATGCCAAGTATTGCATCATCTACTTTTACACAAAGACAATTAACTTTCTTTATCTGATATAGATATATTTCTGTATAGTTTTGTGAAAGACTATATAATAATTCTTTGTTCTAGACTGTTCCAAAGCCACCATTGTAAAAGTATATTTGGATGAACAAGAGATCAGTCCTATGAAGCAACAGTGCAACACTGCACTTCAAATGGCTTATCCATAGTAGCCTCTACTTTGATAAAAGACAAAATGCCATTTGGAGGGAACATGCTCTGCAAATTCAGGTTTTGGTAAGGGGTGTGGCTTAAGATGCTAAGTTATCTGCTATAAATTAAAGATAGGAAGCCTAGGTCTCTACCCCTTTTCACTTGATCCATCCCAGTGCCCCACACCTATTTATTTGGCCTCAATCTGCAGTGGGCATCAGCTGATTGTGGACTCCCAGCTGATGGAGTTCTGTGGTGGCAGGGAGGAGAGAAACATAAAGCAGCAGTGAGCTTATCTTTCCATTCCCATTCACAACAGCAATTTTTCTTCAGTGTTATACAGGCCATGCTGCTGAGCTTGATGCAGGGAAAGAAGAGAACTGTGTGTGTGCGAGTGAAAGAGAGAGAGTGCATGTGAATAGGAGAGCAAGAGCACATATATGCATGCTGGAGGGTGGCAGTTTGCCAGTTTAAAAATTGGTAATCTGGTTGCTGAAAGGGAGAAAATTCTTCCTACTCTTGTCTCCAGTGCTTTTAGTTGGTAGCTTCTTGTATTGTTAATATGTCTTTTGACTATGTGACCAGACCTCAGAGTAGACTGTGAAGCTGAATGTGCCATTCCCAATTCAATATGAACTTCAATGTGGGCATGCAATATGTTGCTGCAGTATAACTACTGTTTCCAACAGTCTCTTTCTCCAGCTAAGCTTTTTTGTTTTTAATGGAAGTCTTTAAACAAGTTAATTGCCTTCCTTTCCCCCCTCCCCAACAGTACTGATGCCATCCATGGAGAAGTTTCACTCGCAAAGTGGCATTTTCTGATTTTAGCACCTCACACTCATGCTGGCTATTCAGAAGCCTAAGAAAAGAAGGAATGGTAGCAGCACTGCTCCACTAAAGAATCCAGGCTCCTTCCCTTTGCAGAACTGATCATACTTTATAAATATCAGTGGAAGCATAGAGATATATGGAAGAAACTCATCTTGTTAAATGTTCAGCATTCTAGGCAGGGCCCCCAAACTACCAATTACTATGTTAGAACAGAATTCCCAAAATAATCTGCTCTTCAGGCAGACTTGCAATCTGGTCTTCTGTTTTTCTATCATCTTAACATCTCAGACATGGATGGAATGCAATCATTTCTCCTTGTTCGACATATTCTGTACTCATAAATCTTCTGTTCTGCATAACTGTAAAAATAAGAACAAAAAAGGTTGAGACATTTCTTGGGTTCAATGGTGAAAGGTGCAGCCAAGAGAGAGAACTAGTTAGAAAATATTTCAACATGGTTTTCCTGTTCTTTTTCTTAATACTTGTTTTGCTGCTTAATTTTTAAAAAGGTATTGTTCATTTTACCAGGTCTGAATGGAAGCCCATCCTTCTTCCATTATAGAGAAAGGAATTACAACCAGAAAATTATTCTAACACAGTAATTTTTTTTACTATCACCTTGAGTTGCAAACCCTGCTTACAAATATTAAGAAACATGTTCCATATTTCCTAGACTGTAGTGCCCTGGGGGTGGGGCGGTGGGGTTAGTGGTCTTGTGTTGGTGAATGAGACCAAATAGAATCCCTATCATTTTTGCAGGCTTGATTCTGTTTGATAAACTATTATTCCCATTCCCAAAATGTGTGATGGAAGCTGCTTTTTAACAGCTGCATGTTGAAATGTGATAGAGGAAATGCAATAACAATTACTGGTAGCATTTCTTGCTGAACTCTTTTATTTGGCCAGTGAAGGTGCAAGTTTTGTGTCTATTTATATTGTCCAAAATTGATGTGTGTTCTCATTGTGAAACCAAGAGAGGCAAGCATGGGAGGGTTTAATGGTTGTTTGACTGGGAGACCCTGAATCACTCTGGGAGCCCTGATCTTGCTTTAAAATGTCCTTTGTGTATCACATATAAGAAATGTGACTCATTTTCTGACTTGAAAAAAAAAAAAAGTTCCATGTATGAATGTATATCCCATGCGCTAATGTCATTATCTGGTTTCAAATTGTAATAAAATTCCTGAAAATAATTTGCAGTGAGGTGTGTGTCTAATTTCTGTTCCAACTTACTAAAGAGAGATTCCCACCCTTGTTCCTGGGGTGGCTGCACTTCAGCTTCCCAACCAGCTAATCCACATATTACAGCTCCAAGCTGGAAATGCAGTGGAAGATCCAAATATGAGTGCAGCACTGCCGTTTGCAGAATGGCCTGTGTCAAACAACTCCTATCAGCACCCTTGGTGATCACACTGCCACAAATAGTATACACAATTATTTATTTATTTATTTATTTATTTAATTCAATTTTTATACCGCCCATAGCAAAGCTCTCTGGGCGGTATACATAAGTAAACACTTTACATTCAATTTAAAACCACCTGGTCATCAAATCAACAATTTAAACATACAACAAAAACTAAGATTAACATAATTAAACCCATTAAATACAAGTCAAAAAGTAATTAGAAAAAGATGAACATATAACTATCTTTACAACATTAAATACAAAATACTAAAATATTAAAATACTAAAAATACTAAAACGCCTGGGTAAAGAGGAAGGTTTTCACCTGGCGCTGAAAAGATAGTAATGTAGGTGCCAGGCGTACCTCGTCAGGAAGGGTGTTCCATAGTTCGGGGGCCGCTACCGAGAAGGCCCTCTTTCTCGTAATCGCCTTCCGGGCGTCTTTCTGAGTAGGCACCCGGAGGAGGGCCTTCGATGTTGAGCGCAGTGTACGGGTAGGTTCATATCGGGAGAGACGCTCCATCAGGTATTGCGGGCCCGTGCCGTGTAAGGCTTTATAGGTTAAAACCAGCACCTTGAATCGAGCCCGGAAACATATAGGCAGCCAGTGCAAGCGGGCCAGAATCGGTGTCACATGTTCCGACCGCTTGGTCCCAGTTATTAATCTGGCCGCTGCATTCTGCACAAGCTGCAGTTTCCGAACCGTCTTCAAGGGCAGCCCCACGTATAGTGCATTGCAGTAGTTCAATTTCGATGTTACCAGAGCATGAACAACTGAAGCAAGATGTTCCCTGTCCAGATACAGGCGTAGCTGGGCTACCAGTCTAAGTTGGTAAAAAGCACTCCGTGCCACCGAGGCCACCTGCGCCTCAAGTGACAAGGATGGGTCCAAAAGGACTCCCAAGCTGCGCACCTGCTCCTTCAGGGGGAGTGTAACCTCATCCAGAACAGGTCGAACATCCATCTGGTCAGGGGATCCATTTACTAACAGCATCTCAGTCTTGTCTGGATTGAGCTTCAATTTGTTCGCTCTCATCCAGTCCATTATTGCGGCCAAGCATCGGTTTAGCACCTTGACGGTCTCACCTGAAGAAGATGAAAAGGAGAAGTAGAGCTGCGTGTCATCAGCGTACTGATGAGAATGCACTCCAAAACTCCTGATGACAGCACCCAGCGGCTTCATATAGATGTTAAAGAGCATGTGGGACAGAACTGATCCCTGCAGAACTCCATATTGGAGCGCCCAGGGTATCGAGTAGTGCTCCCCAAGCACTACTTTCTGGAGACGACCTGCCAGATAGGAGCGGAACCACTGCCAAGCAGTACCTCCAACTCCCAAATCCTAAAGCCTCCCCAGAAGGATGCCATAGTCGATGGTATCAAAAGCCGCTGAGAGATCAAGGAGAATCAACAGGGTTACACTCCCCGTCTTTCTCCCGACAAAGGTCATCATACAGGGCGACCAAGGCCGTCTCCGTGCCAAAACCGGGCCTGAAACCCGATTGAAATGGATCCAGATAATCGGTCTCATCCAAGAGTGCCTGGAGCTGGGATGCAACCACCCTTTCCAGAACCTTGCACAGGAATGGCACATTTGCTACCGGCCTATAGTTATTCAAATTATCTGGGTCCAGGGAAGATTTCTTCAAAAGTGGTCTCACCACTGCCGCCTTAAGGCAGTTCAGGACCACTCCCTCACATAGTGAGGCATTAATCACCTCCCTGGCCCAGCCGGCAGTGCCATCCCTGCTAGCTTTTATTAGCCAAGACGGGCAAGGATCTAACACAGAAGTGGTTGCACGCACCTGTCCAAGCACCTTGTCAACGTCCTCAAGCTGCACCAATTGAAACTCATCCAATAAAATATGACCAGACTGTGCTCCGGAGACCTCATTTGATTCCACTGCTATAACATTGGAGTCTAAGTCCTGACGGATGCAAGAGATTTTATTCTGGAAGTGGTTGGCAAATTCATCACAGCGAGCTTTAGAAGATTCAATCACGTCCTTAGGGCCAGAATGTAAGAGCCCTTTGACAGTTTGAAAAAGCTCTGCTGGATGGGAAATAGAATTAAAACACAATATTCTTGCAGGTGGGTTAGAGAAGAACTCAAATAGTTACCCACTTGCATCTTAGGGAAGAGGTCCACTTTCCCCATTTTTAAAAATGATAGAATGGGATGCCATTTAAGAGCACGGAATGTTGAGGAGCAAGGTTTAAGATCTAGATTAATTGCAAAACAAAAAAAGCCCCAAAGCATTGTAGTTACCTTTGTATACCTCAAAGCTGTAGTAGTGTTTTAACACTAGTCAAACAAGTCACTTCCCCTGCCCCATCTCTCTTGACACAGGGATGATCATACTATCTAGCACATAGACCCTTTTACAGGATGCAGAAACAAGTGAGTTGGCCAGAAATAATAGATCTCCCTGCTGGTTTAGTAGGAGTTCATGTAAGTTGCCTCCTATACCCCAGAAGACCTTACTCAAGTATATGTGGAATCCTCGTGGCTACTGAGAGAGGAAATGCACGCTATACATTTTCAAAGGTACTCTTGCTTCATATGTTCCAGGCTTTAAATCCAGTTTCAGGGCATACACCCTCATGAACCCTAGCTCAAGTTGGCTCCTATCTACTGTTTTATAGTGCAGAGAATACAATGAAGAGGGCAAAATCATGGCAAGTGATCTTAACTGAGACCTTTCTGTGTTCAAAAGGGACTGCAGGCCTTGTAAACCAACATTGGTTCACCCCACTCAAACAGAGATGCTATAACTACATTCCCATTAAACTTCACTGTTGTCCTGTGAGCTCTTCTTCTGGAGCACATTTTGTGCCATTTTTTTGCAAGCAAAGCTAATAACCTTTACAGGCTCCTCTTTTTTTTTAGAATAATCTAATCAAGTTGGCCTGTTTCTACAAAAAGACTTAACCAGTGAATGATGGTTAAATTAAAGAATGTTTTTCTTTCCTAATTATATCCTCTCCCCAATGCCATCAGTCAACACTGAAACTAGATCTGCTACTATAGCTGCAACAATCTAGAGCTGATGATGAGCAGATGACAATAGCAACAAGACCTCTCAGGCCCTTTCCAGCTGACCAAGAAATGTGAGTTGCGTACTAAGCACTAACAAAATGGTAGTCTTGATGTAGTGCTAATGGTGCTGTATCCCATTCCTACAAAAATTACAGGGGAGCAGTGCTGGGATGATGAGCCAGTAAAAAAGTATTTTTTAAGATATACAAATGGAAATGGGTCCTGCAACAAAATGTGGCAGTATAACCTTGCCCTTCAAAATGAGTGCTTCTAGTCTTTCCTCTGAGATACAATAAGCTGTCGGGCTCAAGCAGGCAAATTCACTCTCCTCACTCAGTTTTAAATTTTCAGCAGCATTCCATGGCTCTTGGTAAGCACTGGACATGTTCAGTTCCGATGGGATGTGTTTGGGAGTTTTTGCTCCCATAGAGTCAGTCAATCAATCATTTATTACGGTCAAAGTCCAGTACTATAAAATATTAAAACTATAAAAACATACCAACACTATAAAGAGAAAGAAACATACAGCTTTAACATAAGATAATATGACTCTAATGGTGTTGAATAAATACCCCAGTGGGCAAAAAGCCCCCAAAAGATTAGCTATAATTATTTTTCCATCATTGCTCTCTGACAGGTAACAGCTGATGCACAAAATCTTGCCACACTATGTGACCTGTGGGTTCCAATCTGAGAGTAAATATTCTAAATAAAATGCATCAGACCTCCGTGGGAGTTTTTGAAGAATTGGGGTGATAAGCTCAAGTTGGAAGTCCTGATAAAAAGGACAATATAGCAGCACATGAGCAACAGTTTCCACATCTCCCATATCATGGGCATAAGTACTCTTCAATTGGAACCTAGTTAAATCTACCTTCTAAAAGCACAGAAAGTAAAACATTGAGCCTAGCGAGCATGAAAGCTTTTCTATATTTGGGGATTGACAAATATATCTGTGTGCATGCCTTTGCAGAGATCCGGCCCATCTCCAACTGCAAAATTGTATTAGGACACATGTCTGGGTTCCTAATATTGCTCTTATAAATTTAGTTTGTATGACCTCAAAGGCGGGAAAATCATCTAAAGCACATAGCTGGGAGTCATACAACATCTGGGATATAACTTTGGCAACAAAATCTTGGATGGCTGCAGGAACATATTGACCACCTTTGGTGTAAAACAAAAGATAGGGGTGCTTTTGCGCTTCTCTGAGCATTCACAATGGCATTTTTGTTTGAGCCTGTTGAATGAAAGGTTACACCTAGATCTATAGATAATACCTGCTCAATTTGATGGTCATTAATCTGCCATCGATGCTTAGTTCTCCTATTAAAAATTAGGACTTTAGACTTCTCATATGGTAAAAAAGCCATTCTTTTTTATAATACAAAGCTAAAGTGCTTAAAAGACATCTCAGTCCGATGCTGACAAAGATAGAAGTATCGCATCATCTGCATAGAGAAGGATTGACAGGTCTGTTTGCCAACTTGGGAGGATGTGAATTTACCTTTGCTAAGGATTTGATCAAGGAGTTAATATAGAAGTTAAACAGAGTGGGAGTCAAAATACACTCGTTTAACTCCATTAAAAGTGGGAATGGGTCCTGTTAAATGACCAAAGCGATCACATTTAACCCTCAAGCGTGAGGTTTCATAAAGACTACACATTAATATAAGGAGTCTCCTGTCACTATTCGTGGCCTCAAAATTTTCCCATAGTCTATCTCTTGAAATTGAATCAAATGCCAATTTAAAATCAATAAAAGCAGCATGAAGCCCCTGCTTCATTAATAAAGCATAAAGGTAAAGGTGTCCCCACACTTATAGTGTGAGTTGTTTCCGACTCTTAGGGTGATGTCTTGCAACGTTTACAAGGCAGACCGTATATATGGGGTGGGATTGCCAGTTCCTTCCCCGGCCTTTCTTTACCCCCCAGCATATGCCGGGTACTCATTTTACTGCCCATGGATGGATGGAAGGCTGAGTGGACCTCGACCCCTTTTACCGGAGATTCGACTTCCTCCTTCCGTTGGAATCAAACTCCGGCCGTGAGCAGAGCTTCGGCTGCGTTACCGCCGCTTACCATTCTGCGCCACGGCAAGTAGTTGAACAAGTACTTGATCAGCTGTGGAGCGTCCCGTCCTAAAACCGGCCTGCTTGTCTTTGAGTATATTTTCCTGCTCTAGCCAGTTTAATAGTTTCTCATGAAAAAGAGTATATAACTTGCTGATTATACTCAGCAAGCTAATTGGTCTATAATTTGCAGGATCTGAACTTTTTCCTTTTTTGTATATTGGAATAATAATAGCCAGTCCCCATGCGTCTGGGTTGCATGCTGTGTGATTAATGCATGTAAATAATGACACTAGGTTAGGAACCCACCACTCTATACTTGTCTTAAGGAGTTCTGGTGGGATATTATCACTCACTTGTGCTTTGTCAGCTTTCAATTTATAAATAAGATTTCTAACTTCATAGGAGGTGACCGGTGACCACTTGGGAAAACTGTTTATATTTGCCGTTGGTGTCTGGTGACAATTTTGCCCCGTTGCATAGATGGCACTAAAGTATAATTCCCAAGAGTTCACAAGAATATGGCAGTCCATGTTAACTGTTGTTTTTGGGCAGCCCCTCGAGACCACTCTCCAAAAAATTGCAGAATCATTTGCTCTTGTTGCTTTAATTAAGCTTAGCCATGACTCCCATACAGTATCTTTCTTTCTGTAAACTTTGGGGTTCCCTGAGCATGCTCCATTTTTGTCAGCCTGGACTGGAGGCACCCAGGTTGCTACTAGAGGGAACAATTAAGGGAGACACCAGATGTACTGCCTTCAACAAAATTAAAAATGTTGAACGGACCTGAAGAAAAGCAAAAAGGGAGATAGCCTTAGTGGGTTTGCTGCAGTAGAGGGCAGCAAACCCACTAAGGCTATCTCCTTTTTTGCTTTTCTTCAGGTCCGTTCAACGTTTTTAATTTTGGTTTTTACAGACATTTTCCCTGCATGCCTGTGGCGCTAGTGTACCCCACTCTTTGCAAAGCACTTGCAAATGCAACAAGTTTGTGTTTGGGAATGGTGGAAAAATTTCGTTTTCCCAGCACTTCAATATTTCCATTTCAGTGGCAAGCTGGACATCATCCTGGCTGCTGCATACTGTGCCACGTACAGCCATCTTCAAGGGTAGGCCCATGTAGATCACATTGTAACAGAGCTTGGAAAAGTAACTTTTCCAAGCTCTGCACTGTAATAGTCCAATTGGAGGTTACCAGACCATGGGGTACAGTGGCCAAGTCGTCTCTGCTCAGGTGGGCCTGCAGCAGGTGTACCAGCTGGAGCTGCAAGTAGGCACTAACAGCCACTGAGCTCACATAGGCCTCCAGCAACAAAGCTGGATTCAGGAGCCCCCCCCCCCACTATGTAACTCCTCTCGGGAGTGCAACCCTATCCAGAACAGGCTGCCTCACCATCTTCTAGACTCAGGAACATTCGCTTTATCTGGATTGTTTTAATTTGTTGGCTCACATCCAGTGGATTGAATCTACTATATTGTGTAAAATAACTTTTAGGGCTGGGGTTCCCCATGCGGTGTCAATAGGGACAATAAGGACTTCCTCTGGTGCCCAGGATGCCCCTGCCCCCATATGCTTACTGTCCCCTTCATCAGGTGGGTGGTTACCTTCATTCCTCCTTTACAAGTAGATGGAGCTGAATGAGGAAGTTGGAAGTACAATATTCTTTTCCACTTCCTCTTTCAACTGTTTTTTTTTTCATGAAGATCTATGAGGTTCTTTGGCTTAGATCAGTTTTTGTAGTGCTGAAGCACCAGATCTGTGATTTTTACTGTGTATACCAATCTTTAATCTGATGATTTTTTGAACACATGTAAAATCATGTAAATTTAAGAGCATCCCTTTTAATTCTACTAGATCCAGCTTTTACATCGACTTGGTGGAAAAACAATCTGGTTTTATTTTTACTTTTTCTGACTTTCTAAGGGGAGGAGTGTGCCCACAGGAAGTAGGGAGAAAAGCAACTAGAGGGGCTGGTGGCTAACGGCTGCTGTCACTGCCCTCACCCTGATGTAGAGAAATCAAATTCTTGAAGTGGAAGGGACCGTAGCAGAGCACATGCTTTGTATGCCACAGTCCCGTACTCAAATCCTAGCATGCCCACTTTAACATAGGGTGGTTCCTACTAAACACTTCAAGTACCATATCAAATGGAGGTAGAGGAAGTTGTGTATTGGCAGGTGCCCCAGGCAGCAATGCCAGGAGAAGGAAACTCCTGCACCTTGCAGCCTGAAACTACAGAACTCAGTGGGATCCAATACAAGTTGAGCATGTGCCTCTCCTTCAACTGCATACTTCCATCCTGGGTTGTTCCCAGGCAAGAACAAGCTATTCAGATTCCACAACATGCTGCAATGTGCCTTTGATCATCCCTTTGTGCTCTATGTTGGGTTTTTTTAGTTTAAAATAAGGCTAGCAAATAATCTCCTTTGTACATACATCAATGGATAAAAGGCTCAAAGAACAGTGCCACTGAGCCATTACACTGTCTATGTCAGACCAGCTTCTGATGGCATTGTTTGGCTTTTGTACACAAAACAGTTAAAATGCTTGCAATTCCTGAGTGGCTATCAACTCAGCTCATCAAACTGTTCTAGAAATAAAACACATCTTATTTTACACGTACCATCCTACAGCTCCAGTGCTGTTGCAGGAGGAAACAAAGCTCAATAATTCTTTGTAAAGAGAAAGTCAATATAGTAAAAGCACACAGCACAGGCTTGTATGTTTGTACGGTACTAGCATCAAGTCTGCTCAAGCTGCCAGACTCCATATTGTGTGCCATATTTTGTTCTCTATGCCATAATTTTTACTCTTGCACATTTCTTGAGTCCCTAATAATATGGAAATGCCCAGAAATCATCAGGCTCTATTTCTCCTCTGTTGTATGTGTTTTAAGATGGCTATGACATTAATGGTTTTTGCCAGAAAGGATCTTTCTATCCTGTTACAGGCAACAACAGAACACAACAGGCATTATCTGACCACTTCCCTGAGAGTGGGGTAAAAATGCTCTACGTTAGATACAATAAAATCTGCCCTATGGGGCAGGATACGATCATACCAATGTGTCATACCTACTACTTTGCCTTTCTGAAATTCCTCCACTCAGGCAAGTCTAAAACTGGTGTTTTCACTTCCACCAGCTACTTAGTATTTCACTCTCACAGCTGTCTGGAAGATTTTGTGGGGTAGCTATAAAACATAGCTGAATAGCCAGAAAAACGCTTGTTTAATATGCTAACAGCAGCCTTGAATTAATGGCAGGTGATGCCTTAAGATGACATTTGGTTAAAAAAATTTACAGAGCAGGGCCAAGTAGAATGTAAGATGTGTCTGTTTTGGTGCCATGAAAGAGGTTTTTCCTCCCCTTCCCTGAATGTTTTGAAAAAATCAAAAGGCTTCTAACATAGCATCTAGATTCTAGAGTCAAAATACCACAGTTGGAAGTATACAGTGTTTTGGGACCACCCTTGCAGTGGTGGTGGTCAGATCGGCCCTGCTTTTACATTGTGTATTTACTGTAGACAAAGCCATACTTTCTGTCCCTGAATTGCATTATAGTAATGGTAGATCTGAACTAAAGGCCAGGCTTCAGTGTTTGGAGACTGAGACTGTTTTCCTATGCCATCAGCACAAGGTCTTGTAAACTCTTGGATTGATGTTCCTATGGACAATCTCCTTTCTGAAAGGGACAAAGTCACTGGCAGACCCAAGCTACCTGCTAAAGAACTCTCTGCTGCTCAAAAGCCAGCATTCCTATACCAAACAAATTTGTCCAAGATAGCCCTATTTTTTATTAAAAGTTATTAGATATGGCTACAGCTGATCAATAGTGTGTTGACAGTTAATATTTATTACTTTGGTATATGCATGCAGAAACCTTATTAAATGTAAAATAAACATTTTAATGGTGCAATGTCAGCTAATTAGAGCTGGTTTTCAGACAGCTAACTGCTACATTCCATTTTTATTTGCAGTGTCAGGTCAGATGTGGCATAAGGACTTCTATAGAAAAGTGGGCGAGCTTCATCCTGCATCTTAAAGGCATGCCAGAATTTTAAATGACTGTTAGATTTGAGTGTAAACTATTCATATTTTGTTCTCTGGACGACCTTGGAGTTATCATGTCTCCCAGGTAAACACCCTTCAGTCCAAAGGTTTCCCCAGTTGCTCAGATACTTGGCTGCTGCTTACTTCACTTCAGGGTAGATGGGGGCAGAGCAGGGGGGGAGGGGAATCATATTTTCCTACCACTTAAATTACAATAGTTTGATAGTAACAAAAAAAAGCAGCCTGTCTTTCCCTGCTAGCATGTCCACTATGATAGAGGCTGCTGTGAGGAGTGTTGCACAACTCTCGCACACCTCTTGACTTGTGTCCATGCAACAGGACTACACCCACAATGGCTGTTCCTTTGTTGACTTGCGTATTTTTTCTTATTAATTAGAGCTGCCTACTATACCAATTAAGCACAGGAACACCTTTTGTAATCCAAGCCAAAAAAACAAAAGAACATAATAAAAACTGCATCACAGCTTCTGCCCTTAACCCGCCCCGTACTCACCAGCCACATTAGATTAATAAATAACATCCATGCAAGGAGGATAGGAGAGAAAAACTGGTTGTGAGAAATTACCAGCAATTGTACAGAATTTTTTTTAAAAGGGGACACAATTTCATCTGGTCCATTCATTTAGCAGCATGGGATGTTGCAACTTTTTCTGTATTTTTTTTAACTGAAAGTCTCATAGAACCGCCTAAAGAATACCACTTATATATTCATACATACAGTGGTGCTGCATTGTGCACGTGCAAAAATGGTTCACCACCACACAAAGGTTCAGCTGAGAGCCAGTCTCTTCCTAGGCATGTACTCATTACTGCACATGGATGCCTGCGGGAGTTAAATGTTAAAAGACTCACATTCACATAAATAATAGTAAGAAGGGTAAAAGGCCTTTAATGCTCCTGTTTTGGCATGAGGAAGGCCATATTTCTTCTTTACGAGTGCAGGAGAGAAAACAGTGAAATTGATCTTGTTTCCCTGGGATGCAACTGTTACCGATTTACCTTGTGAATGTTTATGGTAGTCCAGCCTTTCAATAAAGAATGCGAAAGGCCCTGGACAAGTAATCTACTCCAAAATTTCGTTATAGCAGCCTTTCCTAGCATGGTGCCCGCCAGCTGTTTTTGACTACAGTTCACTTCAGTTCCATCTAGCACAGGGTACCAGGTCAGGGAAGGGATGCTCTTCAGAATGTAGACTATCACTTTGCTACTGACAAGTCTCGTGTTTAAACATGGTGGCTTCAATTAGCAGAGAAAATAATCACTTTTCCCCAGGAGTGGGGAACCTTTGGCCCTCCAGATGTTGCTGAACTATAACTCCCATCAGCCCCAGCAAGCACAAAGATGGGACTTGTAGTTCAGAAACATCTGGAGGCACAAAGGTTCCCCACACCTGCTGTAGCCCAAGCAACGTAAAGCCAATAAGCATTACTGTTTATGTAAAGATGAGACTTGTGCCGCTTGTTACATTTCAACAGTCAAGTTAAAAGTGCTATTCTTGGCTGGTGGGCCTCACCAGTTCCTTTACTTCATCACCAGTAGCAGGCCAGATGGATGGTTATTATGCTTGAAATCCAATGAATGCTGGCCATATGCACTCAGCATCTGTACATCTAGAACAAAATAGGTAGAATGCCTCTATATTCACAAACCTGTACCTCTGGGTATTTTTTAAAGCTAGGTTGCATCAATAATACATTTCTGCCATTGAATATTTTATTGATGATTTGACTTCTGCAGTTTGCTGTTCCCATTTCAAGTCGGCCTGATTGTTTCTAATTGAAGTTTTCTTTCTTGGGAGAAGCCTTCTCACTACATTGGAGATGCTGCTGGATTCCCGCCCACTGACCCCAAACTGCTATGGAGCAGGAGGAAGGCATTACTGGCCACTGTACAACAGACTATTACTTAAGCATAGTGTGGAAAATGAAGAGCAGATCATGATGGGCGACATCCTTAAGTGCTGCAGCAGGCTCCTTCCCCAGGTGTACTGTGGCAGCAAGCCCAACTGCTCCAAGCCGTGGCTTCTCCACATGGGCATTTGACTGGGGAAGTTCTGCCACAGCAGCTGAAGTAAAGGTGATTTGGTGCAGCTGCTTACCCCACTAACACTTCACTTGTAGTACACAATGCACTAATTATCAGTTCCATACACTGTTGATGCCAGTAACCCCAACGTTCTATAACATTTGAAGTAGTTATACAGGCATTCAGAACTGCCCATATTAAAGACCTCTCCTCTCTAATTTGCCTCTTGGTCGTGATTAGTCTCTTTAGCAGAGAGAGAGCCTTCGGGCTTAGGGCGGTATATAAATTAAATAAAATAAAATAAAATAAATAAATAAATAAATAAATAGTAAAAACTAGAGTCTAACAAGTCAGTGTCAAAGAATTGTCCCCCTGGGGTCCCTTATCCTCAGTACCCCAAGGGGGGTTCTTTGCTTCCGAGAACAGTCCCAATGCCTTTGGATCTCTGCTTCTCAGGCAAATCCTCCCTCCTTCAGGATTCAAATCCCGGTAGTACTGCCACCACCCCTCTTCCTGGCTACTTTCTCTGAGAGAAGGGATCTCGGAGACCTATGTGAGTTCCAAGGGTATTAACCCTCATTAATCAACAGTAACCAGTAGCATCCAGTGATCAAAGACTAGATTTAGAATCATTAGTTTCAAGCCAATACACACCATCTATAAAAGAGTAGTTTATTTAAAAGTATATACAATAAGAGAGCAGCAATTGTTTCCATAAAGCCAATCACCCTCAGCTGGGCTACACAAAGTACATTGGCATAACAAAGGTGAGAGGTTCAATACAGACAAACAAAATAACCAAGAGCTTTCTAAGCTAAGATCCTATACTTACAGTTTGGTCCCCAAACGGCTTTTCCCTGTCAGGCGAGTTGAGGTAGATGGAAATAGGGAACCACAAATGAAGGAATATCCTTCATTTTTATGGGGTTTCTCGGTCCACAGGGAGGGGTGAGGCAAATAGCCATATTCTGCCCCTGCCGTGATCCACTCCTTTGAAGCCTTTGAAGATAAGGGGGCTAGACAGCCTCACCCAGGGGTCCTGATCTACAACACCCCCTCTTCCTGACTTTTGATCTCAGGAAGCCGATAAAGGATAACAGCTAAGGTTCAGTTTCATCTTCTTGCAAGGTTGCAAATTGTCTGACACTGAGCTGCGGATCTCCCTCAGTAGGGTGTCCCAGGGATCCACAGACTCCCAGAATTCTGTCTGGTTGACCCATTTCAGCTTGATCAAAGTTAGCTATTCTTGACAGGGGAGTGAGTAGCTGCTTCAGGCCATGTCTGTTCAGCTACTTGCAAATCACAATGGCAAGACAGGAGACTCAATTGACTGAAGCTTAGAGCTTGCGTTCTTTGGGTTAGATACTGATTACAAGAAGAAAAAGAGAGTCAGACTCTACAAGACCTCCTACAAGTCATCATTATTAGCAAACATCCGTGGGAAGGCTGGTTGCTTAAAAGCTTGCCTTGCCCCAGCCATCTTTCTACACTGGACTAAATAATGGGATGAAAAACCAGACCACTAAACCAAGAAGGCAGAAAGCCTAGTGTCCCAGAGTGGTTATAGTTCAAGTTTTCCGCTTCCTTCCCACAGCTCCTAAGATGGATTGGGCTTCTCACTTACCGCTTACCATGACAACTGTGAAGGCAAAGCAACAGACCATCTCTTTGGAACTCAGCACAGAAGTAACACAACTTCCCCCAAATCCTGGGACATTAAGAGGGTTACTTAATGGCTACTTATCTTTACAGTTACTTATTGTCATTGTAGTGAGCACCGCATGTGGGTATCCAAGATTTATGAAGGCACTGCTAAGCAACATTGTACATATGTTATTAATGGTTTCATTAATAATAGAAAGTCAATGGTGATACAAATATTTACAACCATATGAGGCAAACAAAGGTATTTTGAACCTACAGAAACAACTTCGCTGATTTTATGCAATTTGTTTCTTCAAAAATTTCTTTTGGGGGAGGGGGAAGATGACAACACATTTTGCTGCAACTCTTGCATCCCAGGATCAAATCTAGAATCTAGTTATTACCAAGAGCCACAAAGCTGATATGTTTCTCCAACATGCTCATGGAAAGGCAGTATTCATCAAGCAACACCAAGGAAATACAGCTGGAATCAGGGACGAGCTGGTCCCTGCATTCACTCTAGTACATTATAGACCATCTCACCCACACTGTATGGATGCAATTCAGCATGCTTCTTTAGATACATGAAAGACTTCGGTGCAAGTCAGTTTCCAGTCCTCAAGAAACCACAACATCCTTTTGAAACTCTGAAGTGACAAGAGTTGCTTGTAGGACAGTTTTCACTGTAGGTATGTTATCTTGACTAAATGACAACCAGTTTCTGTTAGCTATAAAATGTCCAATGGCAGTTCCTGTCAGGAGAGGCTGTGCCTTCCAAAGTCGGAGCTTGTTGGCAGGTTCACCCTCCCAATAATGCACCTAAGTGTAGCATCTACCATCCTCTATATAGCGGTAGAAACCTGTGGCCTTCCAGATGTGGCTGGACTCCAGCTCCATCAGCCACACAGCTAACATGGTCCAGACAAATGGTCAGGTATTATGGGAGTTGTAGCCTAGCAACAACTGGAGGACCACAGGTTTTCCACCACAGCGCTGTATAATTGACTGGCTCTTAGTAACATAGGAGAAAGTGCAGGGATTCACTGAGGAACACTATTGGGAGGGGACCTATGCCAGTGTTGAGAGCAGGGACACCCTCTGAGGCGTGGCCCATCCATATAGGCGAACTAGGAGGTTGCCTAGAGTGCCAAGTTAAGGGGCACCAGATTTGAGGAAAAAATCAAATTTTTAAAAATACAAATGCAGCACTAATGAGATTGCACTATCGCAAGCAGAAATATTTGCACTGACAGAGCGATCTCCTCCCCCCGGGCTCTGTGGGGTTGATTGGGGGGGGAAGGGAAGAGGGGAAGCCATTTTCAGCTAGGGGAATCCTTGCAATGGCTCCTGCTAGCGGGACAGTTAATTGAATCTGTCATTATTTCACTTCTTGTGCATGTACAGAGGGAGTATGAAATAATTTCAACAAACAAGGTGGTCCATCAAAGAAAAGCAACAGTGTTAACCAGGGCCTTTTGGGGTGGGGGGCACAGAGGGCAGTTGACCCAGGCCTCACAAATGAGGGAGGCCTCACACATGGAGGGGGCCACATAAATGTTGGCATTACTGCACGGTTGACAACTCTTTTTTTCAGAATCCCACTAACCTGAACACCATAAACCTAATGGAAAAAACCACAAAACAAACTCTACTGGTGGTAGTGTCCTTTTGTCATGATAGCATGAGCAAGATAATTGCAACCACAGGCAGGGCTATTAGTAGCAATCCAGCCCAACCATAGCCACACTTTTAAAAATTATATTTATATCTCACCTTTTTTCCTCCAAGGAGCCAAAGACACATCATACTATTCTCCTCCTCTCCATTTTATCCTCACAACAACCCTGTGAGGTAGGTTAGGCTAAGAGTCAGTGACTGGCCCAAAGTCACCCAGTAAGCTTCATGGCCGAACAGGGATTAGAACCTGGATTTCATCGGTCCAACACTGTAACCATTACACCACACTGACCCCACATGCATTACAAGCCCAGGGACTGTCTCTGCTCCCTTCATTGCACAATTATAAATTATAATGGCCACCAGCTTTCTTAGCTCTCACTGAACAGTTTTCTTAGGCCCTCTACCATTATAATTGGCCACAGAATCAGAAATGGACACTGCCAGCAGAGAGAAGAAACCAGTTAAAACTGTCCCGTTTCTTCTCCAATGAGAACACTAATTAGAAATGAGAGAACAGTTCTAATTGGACAGTACCAGCAGAGAGAAGAGAGAATAGTTCCAACTGGACACTCTCAGCAGGACAGCATGTGGATTCCAAGGAGATGAGTGGAAATAGCAAGCGAGCAGCTGTACCTGTGCCTCAGTGGAAGAAAGAAAGGGAGTTACTGGAGGGAAGAGATAAAAATGGCAGACAGGTCTGTATGGGAAGGAAAGGGTGTGCATATAGGTATTGGTGGTGTATTTTATTTAGAGGCAATTTGGGGAGGTGTCTTGCCTGCTGTGAAATGGGTGATGTTGGAGCAAAAGACTATGGATTCAAAGGAGTGGCTTTATGTTTTGGAGCTCATTTGTCCCATATTAGCCTTTTACTAAGGTTTTTGGGCAAGTTACTTGCTTTTAGGCCTTCTGTGAAATGAATGTTTTGTTTACAGTAGTAAATATTGGGATTGTTTACACCTCCATGATAGCCATTTTGTGACTGGCCCTGTCTTGCCTATGGCAGCTCTTTTGTGGCAGTGTCCACAAAGTCAAGAAGACTTAAGAAAAATTCCACTCCTGAAGAAGTAATGAAGTTTGTGAAAATAAACTTAGTTTTCCAAACATTTTTATAGCTCTACAGATTCTTTTAACTTTGCCAGTTTCCATAGTTACTCAAAGTTAAAACTGATAAAAACATCTGCGTCCACAATGGTGTAACAGAGACTTGTTGGACTTGCCACAATGTCAATAGAACATAAAATAGCTGGAAAACTGGATCTAAAAGAACTAGTGACTGAATTTTCAAAACTTAAAAGCAAAAAAAGTCTTGTTTTAAGAGCACAATGTTTTTGATTTGGAGTCTTTTTTAATTACAGGTTAAAGTTCATTGAAGAGTTTCCTTAGTTATTTCTATATTGGATGTGGTAGTAATGGCAAAGCAGGATAACGCAATGGATGATTTTGGATTTGTAATAAAAATTATAATTACAATTTTAATGCATTTTTATTTGAAATTGGACTAAAGTAACATCTGGCTGTTGTATACAAATTTCGTGTCTCTATTTTACCTGATCTCAGAAACATTGGTTGGATAGACAGATGGACAGACAAACCAAATAATTGTGCCTCTATTTAAAGAAATACACTTAAATGGAATATGGGGGCAAAATGTTTCCCAGTTTACCAAAAAAACAGCCCAGATCTGCCCGTGGTGTTTAGGGCAGCAATTGCATGGCTCGCCTAGAGCACCAGTTGCTGGCAGCTAGCCTAGGACTGCCTCTACCCTCTTCTTTTGCCCAGAGCCCATTCCTTGTTCGGCTTACATATGGGAGGTCGGAGTTGTGTTTAAGGTCAGTGATCATACTACTTATACTGTGACAAAATTTTCTCTGTACAGTTCTCTTCCTCTGTTAGAATATCTTTTTAACACCCACATTTTCCAACTTAGGATAGTTCTGCTTCCTTCACATTTGAAAACTTCACTGTATAGTTATTTAATAATTAGAAAGCAAGTGAGTTACCCTGCATTTATATATATCAGATTCCATGTGCATGTTTTCCCCTTGAACATTATGATGCCACATGACCAGCCGTAGGTGGAAATAACCACATACTCAGCTAGGTGGTATCTAAAAACATTATCCGGGATACATTCTCTCTGGATAGCAAGCTGACATGAGATGCTGGGCTGATGTATCTTCTTGACAGAGAACTGCAAGCTACATTGCCCATTCTGACAAGCATCAATTTCCAAACCTTGAGCTAGAAGTATAATGGTTGCTACTGCATTCTGGACGGTAAACACTTGCATAAAGTAGTCTTTACTGGCAACAGTCAGTAAGTGGTGCACAAAGGACAGCTCACATTGGTTTCTCTCCCAGGCACCATGCTTGCTGCCCATTGGGCAGGGTGGGATAGTAAACAGATATCGAGTTCCATATCATGGGGCAGCTTTCCCCAATGCGGTACCTTTAAGATGTTACTGGACCTACTCCCATCAGCCCTAGGCACTATGGTGAATGGTCAGGGCTTATAAGAGCTGTAGTCCAAAATGCCTAGTAACTACCAGGTTAAGGGAGATGGCCTCCAGCCACTAGGCTGTCCTTAGGGCAATTTTGTCTTTTTTGCTTTTCTTCTTCTTACCTAAATCCCTTGAGGGATGGACCAAGAATTCTTCTGACAAACATAAGGATATGGGTTGCCAACAAACATAAGGATACAGGTTGCTGACAGCAGGGCACTGTTAGGAACCGATCCATTTGACTGGTCCCTTCAGCTAGAATCATGGCCAAGGCAAGAGGTGGGTTTACTTGCTTTTTTAGAATTAGGCTCCCTCTGGCTAGAGGAATTTTAAGAAATGGTGCAGCAGCCATTTTTAGCCTGTGTGCTGCCCCAAAGATACAAGGAAGAGAAGCACCGATAGAGCCTGTGCACATTCTTATGAACATGAAGGACGGAGCACTGATTGTGGGTGGGGGCAAGGTGCATGGAGAACAGGAGTGTCTCCTCTCCAAAAACAATTCCTCAATAGAAGTAACATTCTAAGGGGCGATGAAAAAGCCAGCTTGCTTTATTCAGGCTTCCCAGAGCAGAAATTAATGTTCACACCCCAGGCTGAAATCCCAAATCATCTCCTTGTAGGCATTGTCATGCATCTCCACCCTGCCAGTTAGACAAAGGATGATTGAGCAGCAGCTTTGCATGGATGGATAGGCAGGTGCTGTGGTGGCTGGTGCCCATTGGGATTGGTGAGGCAGAAGGCAGGGAGCCCAACAGGAGGTGGAACCAGTGCTAATAATTCTAGTTTTGTCCCCATCTTCCTCCCTGCTGAGTTTTGCAAGGGAGGAGGAAGCTGGCAGACAACACCCCCCTCTGAACTTGTAAGTAGGAAGGCAGGCAAGAAAGGGCTGGCTGATGGAAGACTGAGGTTGGTGAGGCAGTGCCCCATTTGCCCCAAGGGACCAACCTCCAGCAGGTATGTACATTGTATTTGCATTAGTTGACTTTTTTGTAAAGATTACAAACTTCAGTTCCTAGCAGTATCAGTAAGCCTGTTGCAGATACAATCCGATTTGGGAGTCGGTTGTGTATTATGCCTTCCTAGTCAGCAAAGCAATAAACTGCACACTTCCTTGAAATAGGGAGCAGCCCATTACACCAGCAAACAAGAAGTGGAGGGGTGTGTGTGAGAGAGAGAGAGAGAGAGAGAGAGAGAACGGGGGCCAACAGATCTCCCCCCATAAATGACAGAAGCCTTTTGGTAGGCCATAGTGGTGAGAAAATCCCTACAATATATGCATTGTTTACAGTTGATGCCAAGGCAGTCCATTTGTTCTTCCTGCAACAGTTAAGATATATTTAATAATTAAGTTCAAGAGCAAAAACAGCCCCTTTTCCAACTCACCCAGCTTAACTCCTCCCTACATCTCTTCCACTTGTGCAAGGCCCAGAACTCAACATATTGTTAACACAATCAAAACAGTTAAGCCAATAACAGAAGTGGGGAATCTGTGGCCCTCCAGACGCTGTTGACCTCCCATCAGCCTCAGCCAACATGGCAGTAAGCAAGGATGATGGGAGTTGTAGTCCAATAACATCCAGAGGCCCACAGATTCCCCAACAGTAGCCAAGAATGTGTGTCTTGGGCAAAACGTATAATACATATTCTGCCGTTTGGTTTTTCTCCTGTAGCAGCAGTTTAAATGTCTGCATGTTGGTTTTTTGGAATCAAGTTTTCGGCAAGTCTTCTTCCTTTACAAATTGCCTACTACATAAACCCGAGGCCTAAAATACAGGAAGAGACCCTACTGACTCCAGTGCCTTTCCAGGTGATGGCAACGTACAAACACAATTTCTAATACATGAGAAAGCAACGGAAGGGGCTGCTTTAGCCAACTTGGGGCAGATGGCTTGCAAACAAGTTACATATGAGTGTTTCAGTCAGGGAAGTAGAATTAGTAACACTACAAGCCTATTATCTCTGCCTCTGCCTTGTGTCAACACACACATACACCAGGCTATCCAGAGAAGCAAATTTTCTCTACATTATTCTCTTGCATGGTGTACTGCAAATGAATTTTAAATAAATAAAATGAATCCACAAGGTCACCCATCCCTAAGTAACAACACTTAATAGTAGGGAAACAAGAATTTAAAACTTGCCTTATTATTTTTTCAGTGGCTCTTGTTCTATATCAGAAGATTCTGGCCATTTCTGGATGAACAAGTTCTCTATCCCAGTGGAATTTCCTGCCAACTGATTTTAAGAAGCATTATATAAGCCTCTGCTTTCATTTATGTGAAAGTAACATGTGCTCTTCTGGTGCTCGAGAAACATACTGGTCTCAGCCCAAAAGATATTTAAGTTCTTCTAGGATCCCATAGGCATACTCACAGACTTTGGGGTGCATCAGAAGCAAGACACAGTGTCTCATTTGTTCTTGGACAGGTCTCAACCTGCTTTCCCCATTAAGACAAAAGGAATAAAAATTACGAGTATTTTAGTCAAAAGCATTCTTAAGATGTTGAACAGCTTCCATTGCCGATTCTTCTGGTACTAAAGTACCATCATGCCTGGTTCTGATTTAATGGAGTTATGCAGAGCCTTTGTACTTTGCTTAAATAGCTTGCATTAAATTCAGATATTGCTTTCATATTTACATGTTATGCTAGGGATAGCATGTTTAATCATGCACAGCCACTGATAATCTCAGTTCTGGTAGCAAAGCAAGAATTAGAATCATTACACTTTTATCCCGTAACATTCTTCCTGAATACAAAAATACTTCAACAGTGCCTTTAAGATTCATGACCTGTATTGTGAAAAAATTCCACAACAATTCAGATTATTTTTCTCATCAGAAACTTAAAATATTGTTTAGAGAAGCAATGAACATTGCTTAGCATTAAAGGTTCTCCTGAGATGTCTAGAGACTACAGTTTTGATGAAGATACTAGTATTAATATTTCTTAATTGTTTCTGTATATATCTTCATGCCTGCTAAATAACAAATGAAGTCACCATGAAAGGTGTGTATAGATGCAATATCTTGTATGTTTAACTGATACAAGAAAATGAAACTAGATTCCAGCGCTCCCTTATTTTCACATTGAGGGTGATCCAATATGGCTCACAGTAAATCATGTTTTTCCCAGAAGTAACATGCACACATTTATGTTGCAAATATTTATTGATTTAACAAAGTAACAAAGATGAAGTGACAAATATATTTACTAATTCCATACAACCTTGCAGTGGCATACAGGATCCATATCTTATGTTATCTAATGCTCTGCAACCTCTTATTCAGCCTGCCACAAACCTGCATTAGATCATTATTATTCCCATTTTACAGATAAGCATACTAGTTCATGAACCATTATAATGGGAAATTTACTGATGGGGTACACTGAAAAAGTAAATCTTCCTTACAAGAATTGTAATGCTATACCAAAGCTTGCTTATTTTGAACAGCATTGCATAGCCAACTTATACACAATTGAGACTGAACATGAATATGGAAACTGATTGTTATAGGCTATAGAAATTGATTGTTGGTGGCTAGCATACCTGTTTTGTTCAAAGAAATTAATTTACAGGATCATGATTAATATATAATTAAACCACATCGACATATTCCCCCGAAGTTTCATCACTACTTAATGCTAGTTCTCACATTTATTTATGTATGTTACTTGATTACTCACAGATGAATATGTAAACCAGCTCTTTTGAATTTTCCTTTTTAATGAGGCAATGTGAAAACCTGTATCTGCAATAGCACATTCATACATGCTAGTTGCTATCTTTATTATCTTGCAGTAATCAAGTAATGAGTGTGCATGGTTGAATCTGCCTATAAGACATAGGAGCATATGTGTTGTCAAGGCGATTGGCAACAAGCAAAGCTGGTGAGCATGTGCCTAAAAGAGAGATTTTATCTACATAGTTGGTACAGCACAAGACACATCTCTCTAGGTAGTTCCCTTTAGTTTGTTTGGTTCACAGCCTCTCCGATAAGAAAGACATCCACATGGCCTGAAATAATGTTTATATTTTAAGGTGCACTGGAACATGAAGACAACTGAAGAACATTCATCTACCAATAGCTGTCAACATTGCTTTGAAATTTAGCACTACCATAGCTGCTCAGGCTGGTACACTTTTGTATTGGAAACATTTCTGTGTTTCCACATAAAAGGCTTCAACAAGCCTTTTAAGTAGAGACCGCGTTGGAATTGCTTTTTAACGTGTTTTAAAAGCTTTTTTAAAAAAGAGGTTTTTAAAAATGTTTCATTTTAATATGTTTTTAAGGATGTTTTGTTTTAATATATTTTCAAGCCTGTTTTATGATGTTTTAGAGTGTTTTTAGTGCTTTTGTTTGCCGCCCTGAGCTCCTACTGGAAGGAAGGGTGGGATATAAATCTTATGAATAAATAATATATATGCCTCCCCAACAATACACACCCTTTCCTTTAGTGTTTACATGCTGCCTTCTTTTGTCGGTATTTACACCTTCATCTTCCTGGAACATTCCTGAATTGTGAACAACACTGTGGAAATAAAAAATTTGAACAATGAGCAGATGCAACCCACTGGACAGAGTGACTACCACAGGAAATTTGAGTTCAAATTCCACAGTAGATTCATTAGATATCACTGCCAGGAGTATCTCCCTCACAGATTCAGTTGCCCATCGGTAAAGCATAATGACCTACTTGCTAGGATTGTCATGAGAATGAATGGAATAATTGCACAACACTGCATACAAAACTAATGCTAGAAAGAACAGATAAAAGCGACACAAAGCTGTAGGTATCTAGCAGTTTTTACATAATGAAGAGAATGAGCTACAAGAACATTTTCTTATTCCTTAAGACAAAAGTATTCCATAGCCAGAAAAAAATTATTAAAAAGTTATTGTTTCATCATTGCAGATCATTTTTCATTGGACACAAACAGTGAAGTGATAATCACATTTCTCTTAAGGCCAAAAATAAAATCTGCATTTTAACCCACTTGGAAATCTTCCCTCATTTCAGTTAATGCACTTTACCACTATTCACAAATGTGCTTTCCCTTCTTTAAATATTGCTGTAACCATTCCAGCTCCTAGGAGGGGGAGAAGGCACTTCCGTAAGGGCATTTGCGGAGTCCAGATGCTGGCCCACCTTGCTCTGCTAGCCTTCTAGCCTGCTCAGTTGCTATTTCTTCAGTATCCCCTCTGTTCTCCAGTGAAACGGAGAAAATCAGAGGAAAGTCTTGTTACTTTTTAAAAAACAATACTGTGTCCACCCCCATGCTCCCCCTTCCCCTCCTCGAAGCAGCAGTAGCAATAAGGATGGGGTGACAGTAGGAAAGGATGAGAGGATAAAGTGGGTCTCAGTCTTGGGGAAACTGACTAGGTTTTGCCTCCCAACACTTCTCAAAAGGGAAAAGTTAAAAACATAAAGATCTATTCCCATTGGGGAAAAACTCTATGGGGAAAATGGCAGACTGAAAACCAAAAGAGGACTTTAGACCACATCTCTTCACAACTAACACAAAATGAAATGCATTTGCAAATATACTTTCCTGCACAACCAAACACTTAAAAACATAATTGTGCATTTAAAACTGCATTTCTGTCTTTCATGCCTGCACACCAACTGCATGATAGAGGTTCAGAAGTGCTTATTTATTCTTACATTTATATCCTGCCTTTCTTCCATCAGGGAACACAAGGTGGCACACATGTAGGTCCCAGGTGATCACCCATTCACACACTGACTTGAACTTTCACAACATTGTGGCGTCATGCATCACCAAGGACTTTTAAGTGGTACATGTGAAATCTGTCCAAGATCATGGGCCATTGCTTTCTCCCTTGCCCTCAAGGAGAGCAGGCCACTGTCCTGATTTGCTCCTGCAGGAGCAATAAACAGAGGAAGGAGCAAGACATCACAGAAAGCTTCGAGAAAGAAAAAAAGAATGGTTGCGACTGATGCTCATGAGATTAGAGAGCACACACACACTGGCAGTTTCCTCTGCTAACATCTAGAGCCTCAACTGCTGGACTGGTCTTAGGGAAGAACCCAAGACACTCCAAGTCTTTGCCAATTGCACCTCTTCCCCAGGAAAAGCATAATCTATTTTTATAGCAAAGCCAACACATTTTATTTTGAGTCTTTCATACATTCTCAAAGGAAGGAATATCACACATGCCAACTCTGCTTTTCTTCAACAGGCATGGGCATGCAAGCTTTTAGTAGCTGATACTCAGCTCTTAAGGCAGTCCTTTCTCCTACTGCACTCAGACTGAAAGAAGAATCCCAGGAGTCCAATGTGTCACTTCTTCGAGGGGCGGGGGCAGGGGGTAGGAGGAGACATAGCGATGTCCGAAAAGTAGGTTAGCCGCTGTCACACGCACAGTGGGGACACTAGCAGCACAATGTGCGTTAGTCAGTGGCTCACCTGCTTCTGGAAAGTTAGACCAACAGAGAGAGGCTTGCACTTCTAGGATGTCAGCGACAGACACACACCCCATCCCTGCCCCTACCAACAAGGATCTGAAACACACAAGAGATAGATCAGCGGCAGAGTCACCACCATTATTCACTAAGGCCCCTTAAGATTACCTATATTATTCCCCATACTTAGACAAATATCAAAATAAGCCTAGAAAGCAACTCTTTCAGCACCCCAAGGCCATTCCAACATGTGCAGGACAGATGGGAATTTCTACAACACAAAGCAGAGTGTCAGCTGTGAATGTTTTTAAGCCAGAGTACTCCTCCTCAGATACCTTAGGCCACTCTCTGCTTAATTCTATATTTGTTGTTATGTGCCTTCAAGTCAATTACAACTTATGACAACCCTATGAACCACCAACCTCCAATAGCATCTGTTATAAACCACCCTGTTCAGATCTTGCAAGTTCAGGTCTGTGGCTTCCTTGATGGAATTAATCCATCTCTTGTTTGGCCTTCCTCTTTTTCTACTCCCTTCTGTTTTCCCCAGCATTATTGTCTTTTCTAGTGAATCCTGTCTTCTCACTATGTGTCCAAAGTATGATAACTTCAGTTTCATCATTTTAGTTTCTAGTGACAGTTCTGGTTTAATTTGTTCTGACACCCAATTCTTTGTCTTTTTCATTGGTCCATGGTATATGCAAAGCTCTCCTCCAACACCACATTTCAAAGGAGTTGATTTTTCTCTTATCCGCGTTTTTCACCTCCCTAATACACAACAGCAAGTTAGTTTTGAACAGACATTTAGAAATGCCTACATTAGGGCAGTTCACTCTAAACTGGCTTCACACCATCAGCTATTTCACAGAAAGAAGGCAAGAGATTCTGCTGTAGAAGTTGTGGCAATAAGGAAGTTCTGTTTCCCACAGAAGTACACCACACACATTATAGTGTAACCCTATGCAAGCCTACAAAGAATCAAGTTCTATTTAATTTATTTGTACTTACTTCAAGGTAAGCAGATACAGGATTGCAGCCCAAGCTGGTTTTTTGGTCGTTTAAGCCAGTTCTTCTCTTATTATAAGGACTCCACACCCTTACAGACCATTAAAGAGCAAAACGCTTAATTCATTTTCTTGCACACCATGAAGTTTCGAGAGTGTTGAAACCCAGTCTACAAATTAAGTAACTGGCTAATTTTTCTTGTAACAAAAGTGAAACTTTTTCTCTTCAATCAATCAGCTGCAGTTCCATTATGCAACGAAGAGACTTTAAAAAAAAATTAAATGAAGTTCAGAGCTTTTTTCCAGAGGGGGAACTGAGGACCGTCATTGACCTTGCACGAACTTGCTTCCGTTTGTTCCTCGGCCAACATTTACACTTTGCTTTGACAACGACTTTTGAATTAAGTTCTTTCCTGAACACTCACGCACCTTTTAATTGACTTTGCGTGTTTACGGTTTGTGGTGGTGGGAAATCGCACGTCCTACGCTGAAAGCGAAACCTAAACACCGCTCACGCTTTTTCTTTTTAAATATGCTTTCCCTTAATTGCACCCAGCCATAAAACACAATTCGCACAGAAAGACCTACCCGAAAGCCCCCATACTATCTCCCTACCTAGTTACCCTTCTTACCTGAACTTTGGGCGCGCTTCGCAGGCTTCATCCACAACTTGGGCACTTAATAACAGGCACGTCGCGAGGTTCCGGGGCAATAGCCTGAGTTAACCACGTTGGACAGGCAAGGCCAGCCGCAGCCGGAGGGAGACAGAGCAACAGCAGCAACTTCACTCCCCTGCGCTTACCAGCCCTTCCCATGCCGCGACCGCTGCTGCCGGACAACCTGCCTTCCCTTTCGCACCCCCACCCCGCCCTAACTCCATGCAAATCTTGGATTGTGACGTAACGCTACAGATCCTCCAATGGGCGCTGCGCCCGGCTACAGGAAGCCACGCCCTCCGCCGCGCTCGCCAATCAACAGGAATCTCCTCCTCGCGGAGTGCTAGACAGTTCCCTCCTTCCTCTTCTCCGTGAGTTACAGTGCGGGGTGCGGCGCGTTCGGTTTTGCACGTCCTTACTTTAGGGAGGAACCAACTGTACTTGTCCAAGCGTCAGTACTGCTCTCCCCCCGCCCTTTCCCGCAATGGTTGCCACCAGCCCGGCTCCTTTCCAAGAATTCACGCCAGGGCGAGCCTGTGGGCCGTGTTCATTGCCTTTTATTTGTATGGTTCTGCTCTCTTCCGCCCCTCCCCTCTTTGGGGGTGTTTAGTGGTATAGCCCAGCTCGGGCTTTGCCATGAGGACAGTGTCAGTGCGCACGTAGCAAGCGCAGAAGCAACAGAAGGCCGGGTCCCAAGCGGCGCGCGGTGCCGGCAGGGGCGGGCGCGCGCCACTAGATGTACCCCGCACGGCCACCGATGCAGCTGCTGTTTGCAGCTGGCGCGCGCTGTCCTCAAAGGCTCTTTGAGCCGCGGCGCGGCACTGTCCTGCTGCTGCCTGGCGCTTCCCCGCCCCCAGCTCCCAAAAGGTGGAAGAAGCAAAAGAAACCCCGCCCTGCTCTTTTACCTCATTTGCTTCTTGCAAGGATGCGTGTGTTTATGCGTGCAAAAAGCCCTGGGGATCTGGTTATCTTTAGCACGGGAACAGTACATTCAAGACTGTGCGGCAAACGCTACAAATCTTGATGCTGCCTGCGGTAGTGGTGGTTTTAGCAAATTAAAGGCATTTGTGCACCGGAGCCCCAAACTCCATACGGTGGACACTTTAGGGTCCATGGATTGCCTGTCGCCTTTCAGACACGTTCGTAGTTTTCTTTTCAAAAAGTGTATAGAAACATAGCTGGAGAGGTGCATTTGTCATTTAAAAAGTGGCTCACAAAGTAAATGAAGGGGCATATAAATCCTTGCTGTCAGATCTCCCGATTTCGAACATGATGTGATTTTGATATGCTGTTTCATCATCTTCCACTGCAGGAATTCTAGTTTGGTTCTTTGCAGTTATTCTCAGGCTGGACATTTAGTACAATGTGACCTTTAAGAACGATATGCCATTTCGTGCATGAACTTGGGCGAAAGACTTGCATCACAATGGAGATCTCTCAGCTAATCATCATCTCTAAACATTGTTACGACAATTTCCCCTCTTCCAGAAATTGTATTCAGTAGCATGACAAAAAGCACACAGCACCTTCATATGTTTGAGCAGATTGTGTTAAGCCTATTTGTATGTGTTTACATTACTTTTTATGCATGCTAGCGGTATTTCTACAACATAATTGCAACACTGAACACACCATTCATCCTACAGAATCAAATATGGGGGAAATGATGTACACAGAGAAAAAAGTGCAGAAATTACAACTGACAATACACTTCTGCAGCAATCATTCAAAGTAATTTGTAAAATCTCCCTGTGACGATCCCACCTTTGGCTCCACCTGTCAGGTTTCCACCTGCTTGTGGCTACCACTTTTCACTAGGCACCACCTCAGGACACCACCAGTCAGGATCATCATTTTTATTTTTTCTCACTCCGCTCTAGCACAGATCTCTCAAGATCCCACTGCTAGGCAGCACCACCAGCCACTCTCTGTAAACAATACTGCTAGAGACTTCGCCTTAGTCTCCCTATGGCTTGTTACTTCATGTCTGGGTGCCCTTGCTGTCCACAACCCCCCTGTATCTTTGTCTATAAAGCATACAATCCTGGGTTGCTCTCAATACTTGATGATGTTACAATTTCTTCCTTCACCGCTGCCACCATTAGATACAGTTTCCCTTCAGCCTTGGTAATTACCCTGCCATCCCGTCTGGTCTGTGTATCCCCAGCCAAGGATCAGGCTTTTGGTAAACCAATAAAAGTATTTATTTGATAACACTAGGAAATAACAAGATTACTTTAGGAATGTTTAACAAGCGTATTGTTTCATATAGTGTCACTCTTATGTTTCCAGTTATATATATTCTGTCCAAATATCAGCCTAATAGAATCTAAACCTCCCTCAGAACTCTGTCAACTCAATCCCAACTGCCTCCCACTTCAACTCCTTTCCAATCACTCTCCTCTCAACTCCCCCACCAAACAGAACCCTCAACCAGCTGTCATCCTCTCATTTATACCTTCAGCCTCTCAAACGTTCAGCCAATCATCATACAGCATTCTCCAGCATTCCAGTCCATGTACTCCCCCCTCTTACTCAATTCACTTACCATATATCCCTATATAAACCCACATGTACCATATTTACAGTTTTTAACACATAAGGACATCACACTCCCCCCCCACATTTTGTGATGATATTTACTGAGTTGGTGTCAGTTAAAGAATACATTGTGTTGACCTTGCATTGACCATCCATGCAGAAATGTGAAATCCTTGGGAAGCGTGTAGTGAATGGCTACAGCATGCCTCCCAGGCTCGGAGAACAGCGTGGCATAAGGGAAGGAACTCGTGCCTATTGCTGAGGATGCTGCATTCCAGAGGACAGAATGGAGGACAGGAAGCTTTCAGGCGGAAAGAGCCATTGTGCATAAGAGATCTGTAGTGTGGTGCACAACATACACAGGTGCAGAGTGAAATGGCTGTGGACTTCTGGCCCTTACCTCACTTCAGAGGAATGGGACATGGGTGGCAATGCTGAATTATCCATGGTGGTAATGCCAAATTAAAAAGGGCATGGGTTTTTCCAGGGTGAGGCTTATCCATTGCTCTCCAAGTGTGCTGAAATGTGGGAAAGTTGATTGCTTATTTTGTGGCCTCCTGCCCTCTTACCTTCACCATTTCCCAGTAAGCTCTCTGCCGCCTGATTTCACTCCTCTGCTGTTTTCCCAGTTCCCACCCTGGGACATTCTTCTTCTATTCCATCGCCAGCAGTCGCCCCGCCCCATCTTGCCACATCCTACCCTCATCCACCTCTTTCCTCCCACTCCCCATCCAAAGCTTGAGCTGAACCGGCAGCTTCTTTCTGGAGCTCAGCATTTGTCCTGGTTGGGACTGATGCTCCTCCTGACAAACAGTCCAAAATAAACCCCTGACATCATCAGTCAGTCACCCAGATTGCCAGCCTGGGGCATTTCCAGCCCCTGCCCTTTCCCCTTCGCTGGTAGATAGCAGTGAATGGTTTCCTTTTCATCACTGCTGCCGAAGGAAGAGTCCTGGGGGCGCTCAGCTGGAGGGTTGTCAGAGGGTACAACAGGGAAGGAGGGGCTAGAGAGTGACCAACCTTTTCATGCAAACACCCGAATGGCACCCCAGGGCATTCTGGATCCCTTTTCCCTGGGGTACATCTTGAGTTGGGCCAAAGGAGCTTGGTGAGCCAAGACAAGGCATTTCCTTCCCTACATTAGTTGCTGTATGCAGGAGTCTTTTGGAGTTCTCTGCAAAGATTGATCCAGGCCATTAGAGCTGCTGAGTTCAGGCCTTGTGAGGCTTCCTGTACCTTGAGGAGTTGCATAGAAGGGGAAATTCCACCAATTGCAGCTTCTATCATTGTAGCAACTGTGGTGGGAAAACCTTTTTATGTAACTGAAAGATAGAGGAGCATCTGGACCTCGCAATTTCTTCCCATTTACTCTGAGAAGCATCTGTGTATAGAAGGAAGGGAGGGCTAACTGTTCTGCTATGCATTCTGTGCTCTCTCTGGGTTATTTAGTTAATTCCTGGCTTGCTCGCTGCTTTTTAAGATGCACGTTTGCCCCTCAGAGCCAGTTAATCTGCTGCTTCTAACACGTATCCTCTCCTGCCTTTAGAAACACTTTGCTTTCAGATGCCATATGCTTTAGTGACTGGCATACATACTTGCTGCCAAGCAAATCTAGATTCAGTGCCAAAGAAAGTGGAATTCTGCAACCAGGTTGAATTAGGCAAATTAAATACATTTCCGAGCATTTATTCTGTTTCCAAAAGGAAGTGTTTGAAAGAGTTTGGAAATTTTTTTTAGCAAACGCTTGTGTCATAGGAGACTTACCAAAAAGGAAAAGAAAAGTAGCAACCCGAGATGCTCCTTCAGAGTTTCCGTCTCAAAATCTCTTGGGAAGGAGTTTCCATGACTGTCCTGGATCTCTTGTTCCATGTTGTCTACCTAGTCTTGCAGTTAAGACATGTGTCCTGAGATCTCACCTAAATTTGCTTGCTAATATTTGAACCAACGTTTCTTTATCTCCCACAACAGCACTGGAGAACTGTTTTCTAATTTCTTTGGATGGTTTTTTGCTTACTCCATATGGCAGTTTCACTGGAGCAAGCCACCTGTGGTATTGGCAAATCGACAGGTAGGCTACTGTTAAAATTGGCTGAAAATATTACTAGTCTATTCTGGATACTATTTACTTGGAGGGCATTACTATAGACTTATTTGGCCAATACAAAATGTTACATACACACATACACAGAGAGTGAGAGGCCAGCACTTGTACAAAACATCACTTACTTACTGGTTAATCTAGTTCTGCTGGCATACATGCAGAGTAATACCACTGAAGTCACGGAATTACAGTGGTTTAGAACCACTGTAAATGAGATTAGACTAATTGTCTTTTGCAGGGATTTGCAATAACTAAGCCCAAACGACTTAAATCCCTTTGCATGAGTTAACAGAGTTTAGTATTTATGCACAAGGTCTTCCGTTACATACCAGTAAAGAAAAGGAACTGGTTTTGTTGAAGGATGATGGATAACGTTTTTTCAGGTGGTCACTGTCACTGCTTAACTGCAGCACAATGTGCAAGTATTAGCAGGCGATGTTCATTGCTATGCTGTGAAAAGGATTGCCTGATTTTTGTAGATCAAGGTGCTTTTGAAGGCACAAGAGCAGGTCACACTGTTTCTTTTCAGTACAGTTGGCCACCTTATCTGTGTCTGCCACCACTGGATTGTGACTATTAGCTGATGTGGGAACAATGGCTCACACTATTGTCCTATGCTGAAGCACATGCTAGAGAGGGATATGGCACTGCACAGAACATAAGAACATAAGAAAAGCCTGCTGGATCAGGCCAGTGGCCCATCTAGTCCAGCATCCTGTTCTCACAGTGGCCAACCAGGTGCCTGGGGGAAGCCCGCAAGTAGGACCCGAGTGCAAGAACACTCTCCCCTCCTGAGGCTTCTGGCAACTGGTTTTCAGAAGCATGCTGCCTCTGACTAGGGTGGCAGAGCACAGCCATCATGGCTAGTAGCCATTGATAGCCCTGTCCTCCATGAATTTGTCTAATCTTCTTTTAAAGCCATCCAAGCTGGTGGCCATGAATGCCACTTGTGGGAGCAAATTCCATAGTTTAACTATGCGCTGAGTAAAGAAGTACTTCCTTTTGTCTGTCCTGAATCTTCCAACATTCAGCTTCTTTGAACGTCCACGAGTTCTAGTATTATGAGAGAGGGAGAAGAACTTTTCTCTATCCACTTTCTCAATGCCATGCATAATTTTATACACTTCTATCATGTCTCCTCTGACCTGCCTTTTCTCTAAACTAAAAAGCCCCAAATGCTGCAACCTTTCCTCGTAAGGGAGTCGCTCCATCCCCTTGATCATTCTGGTTGCCCTCTTCTGAACCTTTTCCAACTCTATAATATCCTTTTTCAGATGAGGCGACCAGAACTGTACACAGTATTCCAAATGCGGCCGCACCATAGATTTATACAACGGCATTATGATATCGGCTGTTTTATTTTCAATACCTTTCCTAATTATCGCTAGCATGGAATTTGCCTTTTTCACAGCTGCCGCACACTGGGTCGACATTTTCATTGTGCTGTCCACTACAACCCCGAGGTCTCTCTCCTGGTCGGTCACCGCCAGTTCAGACCCCATGAGCGTATATGTGAAATTAAGATTTTTTGCTCCAATAGGCATAATTTTACACTTGTTTATATTGAATTGCATTTGCCATTTTTCCGCCCATTCACTCAGTTTGGAGAGGTCTTTTTGGAGCTCTTCGCAATCCCTTTTTGTTTTAACAACCCTGAACAATTTAGTGTCGTCAGCAAACTTGGCCACTTCACTGCTCACTCCTAATTCTAGGTCATTAATGAACAAGTTCAAAAGTACAGGTCCCAATACCGATCCTTGAGGGACTCCACTTTCTACAGCCCTCCATTGGGAGAACTGTCCGTTTATTCCTACTCTCTGCTTTCTGCTTCTTAACCAATTCCTTATCCACAAGAGGACCTCTCCTCTTATTCCATGACTGCTAAGCTTCCTCAGAAATCTTTGGTGAGGTACCTTGTCAAACGCTTTTTGAAAGTCTAAGTACACTATGTCCACTGGATCACCTCTATCTATATGCTTGTTGACACTCTCAAAGAATTCTAATAGGTTACTGAGACAGGACTTTCCCTTGCAGAAGCCATGCTGGCTCTGCTTCAGCAAGGCTTGTTCTTCTATGTGCTTCGTTAATCTAGCTTTAATCATACTTTCTACCAGTTTTCCAGGGACAGAAGTTAAGCTAACTGGCCTGTAATTTCCGGGATCCCCTCTGGATCCCTTTTTGAAGATTGGCGTTACATTTGCCACTTTCCAGTCCTCAGGCACGGAGGAGGACCTGAGGGACAAGTTACATATGTTAGTTAGCAGATCAGCAATTTCACATTTGAGTTCTTTGAGAACTCTCGGGTGGATGCCATCCGGGCCCGGTGATTTGTCAGTTTTTATATTGTCCATTAAGCTTAGAACTTCCTCTCTCGTTACCACTATTTGTCTCAGTTCCTCAGAATCCCTTCCTGCAAATGTTAGTTCAGGTTCAGGGATCTGCCCTATATCTTCCACTGTGAAGACAGATGCAAAGAAGCTTGGAGTAAACTCCACACAAATCATTAGGGACTTAACCCTCCCAAATAGTTGGGTCTGGAATGGCAGTCTTTTCACTTTTAATTGATCGGGCAGAATAGGAGCCCCCCCATAAGCAGGGACGAGGAATCTTTTTTGGACTGGGGGCCACATTCACTTCTGGGAAATCTTTTGAGGGCCATATGACAGTGGTTGGCAGGGCCAGAGGCAAAAGTGGGTGAAGCAATAAGTATAAATTTCCCCTTTGTGCAGTAGGCTAGTTTCTACACACAACAGCTCTATTCTCCATCCAGACAAGCAAGAGGTATTACAGTAGGGCCCCGCTTATACAGCGGGTTCCGTTCCGGACCCCCACCATAAAGCAGAAAACACTGTAAAGCGGAACTCCATTGACTTTAATGGGCCATGTCGCACGAAAATGATGTGAAAACGGTGCAAAACGCCGCAAAAGAGAAAAAAATAGCTTTTAAATTAAAAACGAAAGCTGCCACATCAGTGGAACGCCTTAAAGTGGAACACTGTAAAGCAGTTCCCTACTGTATTATTGTTCAAGGGCACATTCCAGCCAGGCCAAAATATTTGGGGTACGAAGCAGGGTCAAAGAAGAATGGCATGGGAGAGTTCTGAGGACCAGAGGCGACGCGAGGGCTGCATTTGCCCCCCCGCCTGATGCTCCCCATCAGGGGTACCAAAAAAGATTTTTGGGGCCCAGTGTGAGTATACTGCATGTGGATTGGGGCCCCTGCTGCACTCACAAAAGAAGGCATACCTTTGCATACACTATATGTCTTATGCAAATGTGTTCCCTCTTTTGCAGGTGGGAGAGGAGTGCCCAAAAATAATTCAGGGGTCACACACAAGTAATAAGATACCCAACAGACAGAATATCAACAGGTGAAGCCTTTCCCATAATTGTAGTTCCCTCCTAGAAAAGGCTTACCCTGTTTAATAATTGCCTGCCGCATAGCTGTTAAAGACCCGAGAGCACTGCTGTCCTTCAACACCAGCCTTAATCCATGCAAAGAGTTCAAGTTTCATGAGCTACAAATGGGTTATGTTACTGTAGATTTTTCATCTGCTGATCTTAGGCTGGCAATGCTCCATTCAGTGCAAAGCCAGGCATGGTATTAAAGATGGGGGATTTCAAATGCAACCACCACCACCATTCATTGGGTTATACCAGCAGCACCAACTGACCCCTAAGAACCCCATATTCACCCCCCATGGGAACACTTCGTTCCACTCTACCATATTGTAAAAACAAAAGCAAGAAAACTCTTGGACAACTTGATATATATTTTAAAAATTAGCATCTGTAACTGCATAATTTGTATTAAAGCACAGGCAATAAAGCTACAACGAGACTCAAAAAATAAAAACACATAGCTGGGAAAGGAGGCATTCCCCCCCTCCATGCTATGATTGCTACATTACACTCCTGGTGTTTTTTTTTTCCAACAAACAAAAGCCAGTTTGCCAGTCTTGAAAAAAGCACTCCAAACATGCATACTTTCACATTTATACTGACTTATCATTGTTTTACTCACTTCCTGCCTTGGGCCAGTCATCAGCCCTCAGCTGAACTTACCTCACATGCCTGTTGTGAAGATATAGGTGCAAAACGGCTGCAAAAGGGAACTGAATGCTTGTAGTATTGGCATCACATTTTGTGATACATCTTCGTAAAAGGATGTGTTTTGTTAAGGAATATGTATCAAATAGTTACTAGGAAAGCAGAAATAATGAGAATTTCCCCCTTGCTGTAGTATTTCACTTGTGCTGTGAATCACATATACACATTCTCAGAAGCCCCTAGACCCCAGTTTCAAATTCAAAAGGAAAAATTTTCTGCCCAGCTTCCTCCCCCCCCATCTTCATATAAAGCTTATTATTTGTCACATTTAGCTCTTCTCGGTTTTCAGTTCAGTTTGTTGCTCACTGATCCACATCAGCGACTGTATGAGGTACTGTAGGTAAAAGACTGAGGGACAGCAACTTGCACAAGACCACCCAGAGAGCTTGTTAGCTGAGCAGGGACCACCCGATCTCGGAAGGATGGAGGCCTCAGAGAACAAGGATAGGTTTCCCATTTAATGGCCTTTGAATTTCAGTCCAATTTAATGTGGAGATCTCTGTTAAAGTTAACAGTCTCAACTGATCTGGACTTTATTTGCCTTAATGTGACTCTCAGAAAAACTCTTACAGCCCAACAATAAAAATGAACACTCCATGATTGGGTTTATGTGGGAAATGTGTCTGTAGTTCTAATTATCCCAATGTTTTCTCTGTGTGTGACCATACACTGGAGAGAGCACATCGGAGACTGGAGCAGATTCAAATCCTCTGCATGAAGATAATGGTATTTTTTTAGTCAAAGCCAAAGTATATCTTACAGTTACGGACTACAGACATCAGTTGCTGTAATGTCCAAGAAGTAATTATGATGTTGGTTTGTATTTTACCTCTCTGATGCTATAGTGTTTTATGGTTGCTTTATTGTATTTGCTGTTGTGAAACTTTATTGAAAATTGTTATTATTTCAGCTTGTGGTGTTAGCCGCCTTGGACTTATTGGAAATGCAATAATTGCTCATTTATATTTAATTCTTTTAGTCAAATAATAAAGCAATATATTACTAAATTTACTTAGCAAGATATTCATGTACTTTTTCCAGATTGTGGCCATGTTTCCAGCATGTTTAGCTGGTAGTGTTTAGCTGGGAAAGAGGCAACTTTTCTGCTTAGAAAACAACTATGTAAAAATGATTTTGAAAGATGAGAGACGTACGTAAGCATCTTGATGAATGTATTTCCCATAATATAGTTTGAGTTAAGTCAACCACCTCTGATCGATTAATGTCAATCTGGTGCACTTCTTCAGTTCATCAGAACAATATGCTTTGTAGGTTTGGGGCTCTGAAAGCTCACAACTTCCTATTTTACCAGAGAAGTCAAACAGCCCAAGCATTCGTGAGATCTAGTCCACTTGTTGTAGGAAGTTGCCTTATGCTGGGTCAGACCACTGTTTCTTTTTACTCAGTATTGTTTACTCTTCACTGACTGTACAGGGTTGCAGACCAGAGTACTTCCCAGCCCTATCTGGAGATGCTAGAGATTAAACCTGGGACCTTTTGCATGTCATGCTCTGCCACTGAGCTGTGACCCTTTCCCAGAACTGGATAATGTTGTTCAAAAGAGATCTATATGCTCACCTGATGATGAATTTGATAGGAGGGGCTGGGGAAATGCAGTTGTGTCTGTGGCTGCTAATCACATGCAACATGTGTGATTAGACTTGGACTGTAACCAGAGTTTATTTTATTATTTATATAGAGCCAGTGTGGTGTAGTGGTTAGAGCATCGGACTGCCACCTGGGAGATCAGGGTTCAAATCCCCACATAGCCAGGAAACTCACTGGGTGACCTTGGGCCAGGCACTGCCTCTCAGCCTCAGAGGAAGGCAATGGTAAACCCCCTCTGAATACTGCTTACCATGAAAACCCTGTTCACAGAGTCGCCATAAGTCAGGATTGACTTGAAGGCAGTCAGTTTTCCAAGATGTATATCCTGCCCTTTAAGTACATTATCAGGGCAGCTAACAACAAAACATTAAAAACACTATAAAATAACTAATACATAAAAATAAGCTAAAAACAGCAAATCTATAGAAGCAGCATAAAAATAGTATCAAAATAATCCAAATAAAACAGATCAAGGGAAAATAAAAAGGCCTTTGCTTACAATTGGAAAATGGGCACCAAGCAAGCTGCTCTGGGATGAGTGTTCCAACGCCAGGGCCTCACCACTGAAAAGGCTTTCTCTCCACCGCATTTCAGACAGTGGGGAACCTCGAGGAAAGCCTCTGATGATGATCCCAAATTACCGTCAGGCACATTTGGAGTCAGGTGCCCTAGCCCCAGGTCTTGAAGGGCTTTAAACCTCAAGACCTTGAACTGGACTTGGAAATGAACCAGGAGCCAGTGCAGCAGGTGCAGCAACAACAAAGCAACCTTATAATGCCTGATCCCAGTTAACAGTCTAGCAGCCATATTCTGAATAAACAGCCATTTCTGAACCATCTTCAGAGACTGTCCTGCATATTCTCATTGCTTCACTTCACTAGAACTTTTTACAGCTTTACATGTCCATGTTGTGTGCTCCAACATCTAGAACATAAAATGACTGAAAAAGCTCTCACATTCTTTAGAGAGGGATGGATGAAATGTGTCCCCACTTCACACCTCTAGAGACAGAGTATACAAATAGCATTCCAGCAATTTTTTGTGGTTTAGGGCACAATCCAACTGCTATTTACGCCAGGCTAAGGGGAGGTGGATATGGCGGACCCCCGACTGTGCCGCCAGGTTCCTGGCTCAGCTGAGCTCCGCTGGCAGAAAAACCTTATCCCAGCTCAGCAGTGGTGGAGCCAGGACCCTACCGGCTCAGCCAGGAGTCTGCCTTATCAGCCATCCCTCAGCCTTCATCCTGGTTTAGCCACGGCAGAGCCAGGACCCTGCTGGTTCAGCTGGGAGCCCGCCAGGGAAGCTCACCCTGGCAGAAGGGGAGCCAGCAAAAGCTGGCATAATGCCTGAAAAAGGGGCATTTCGGGGGCATCTCAGAGGAGGGGTCAAGGGGAGGGCACAGGCCACACCCAAGCAAGTCCCAATCCGGGCCAAAGTTATGCTGGGAAAAAGGTTGGTCTAAGAAAATAATTACAATAGTTGTCTATGGAGAGTGCTTACTCCCCGGTAGGGGTATTCGTGAGAGCCAGCTTGTACTTTCCAGTCCCTGCACGCAGCTCACAGCTGAGCTGTTGTTCAGCCATCCTGGAGGGTCCCAAACGACAATTCGGTGCTCTGGACCTTCCCACTGGCTCCTTTTCCATTGGCACCCCTTCTGCCGGCTTCACCTGAGTTGGATTGCTCTGTTAGTTAATATTTACACCTGTCCAGCCCAAATGCTGGATTAATAACTCCCCCTTCCCAATTTGACTTTTTTAAATTAAATCTTGGGGAAGAATCAATAGCAGGATAAGGACAAAAATCTAGTTCCTGACTCATCTAGTTCCATAAAATGTGCAAACGTATTGTTGAGTTTGGGGTTGGAATGGATGATCCCTGTGGATCCCCTTCCAACCTCTGATTTGGAATCCTGTGCCTTGGAATGAGGAACTCAGTCTTCAGGTCAGATGAGTCTTTTGTTAAGCTAATAGAGTGGCCAGGTAGGATAATGGGTCTATCAGTTGCTCAGCAACTGGTGAATGGGCCAGGAAGACCCTTTTGTCGTTGAAACTCTTCAGGAGAGCCTTCCCCGCCCCTCCTGGCGGCTAGCAGAGGTTTGTGCTTTGAGTGTTTTTAGAAGTATCTAGAGAATGGCTGGGCCTGGAGGCAGGCAGAGAGACTATCTCTCTGCACCATGGCTTTAGGATGCCTCCTGCAACCCAGATGGAAAAGCTGGATATTGGACTGCTGATGCCTTGAACCCCTCTATCCTAAGCTCAGGTTGGAATGTGTGTAAATAAATAAATCGTATTTCATAAAGACACCACAGTCTCCACTGACTTTTTTCCCAAAGGAAACCAAACCCTGGATGAGCGCAGGGACCCCGGAAATCTCACCTCTCAGAGATTGGGGAGGCGTGCAACAGTATTATGAACTCTACATGTGTTATATGTATACAGTTTAAACCATGCAATAATTTAAACTAGAAATTGGTAGCGTTACAATAAAATCTCATGAAAGTCATGATAGGTTGGTCGGAAAAAGTATGGCATCCACTTCCTGATAAAGTAACCCAGCAAAGCATAGTATACTGGGGTATAGTACAGAAAAGATAGGTTTTTTTAATGTGCTGGGCCTTCATATCATTTACAAACTGTGAGGGCTGAACCACTGGCCCTCTGGATGCCCAAAAAGCATTTTGAAAGGAATTGCTTCTGCAGAGGTAGAGGAGTTGAATCATTTGGGACCTGTGAGGAAATAAACATATTGTGGCATGATTGCCACCTTCCGTGATGAGACACTGTTGTACAGACATGCCCCGCATGAGGGTTTATACATTACATTTTGAATTGTTTGTTTGACAATGAAATAAATATTAAATCTCATGAAAGACCATCAAATTTCTACACTGTCTGCTGCTTGGGCTCTCGGTTGATTTAAAATGCATTAGAAACACAGAAATCTCACAAAGCTGTGCAGATACTGCTCAGTAGATACTGTCCACATTTTCTACCTTTTTATATATACAGTAGAGCCTTGTTATACTGTGGGGGTCAGGGCACAAAGGATGCACCCATGTTGTAGGGGTTCAGTGTTACGACAAGAACCGCTGTACTGCAGACAGACGGTGGGGCCCAGGTTCACCTCCCCCAGAGCCTGGAGAATCCCATTCCAAGGTGACTAGTGTCAGGTGAACTCACAAGCCTGCCCAACAATGAAAAGATAGTAACAAGCAGCTTTAAGTACTCCATACCCCATGGCCAACAATTTGGGTTTTAAAAGGCCAGTTATGAAAACCAGAGAGCGTAAATCAGCTCCTCCACCATTTGTTCCCCTTATTCAACAGAGGTGCTATCAAGGATGTAGTGCAAAGAAATGGGGGGGGGTGCCCTGTGCATATGGACTGTCTGAAACGCACTGATTCGTTACCATCTCCCTATCGGGCAGGTGTGGGGAACCTTTTTTTCTGATGAGGGCTGCATTCCCTTGTGGGCAATCTGTTAGGGGCCGCATGCCGGCGACAGGCAGGGCCACTCCCTTTCTCTCCTTCTTCCGGTCCAATGTGCTATCAAGGGAAAGGACGGATCACTCTTGCTTGATTGCTTGAAGAGGGCCACAAGAAAGTAGGCCAAGGGCTGCCCATGGCCCTAGGGCCACAGGTCGCCTGCTATCCCTAGTGTAGAGGCTTATGCAGAAGTCCTACAGAAATTAAATGCAAGACTTGGAGAGATTATATCCTTGGTCTGGTGCGTAACTTTAGCTCCATTCTAAAATACTTCCTTTGGAACAGAAGTCCTTTGGGTTTTGACCATTTTAGGATTAGAGTGACAGACAGACATATATCTGGGGATGAGGAGGTTATAGACCTCCAGATGTTGCTGGACTACAACTCCCAGCATTCGTGCTGGTCATTGGCCATGCTGGCTAGGGCTGATGGGAGTTGCAGTCCAGTGACTTCTGGAGGGCCACAGCTTCCCCACCCTTGATCTATCTACTGAAACGGTCTACTCCTATGTTGGTTTTTATTGGACGTATAGGTGAAGCCCACAGTACTGCACTGTTCTGAAGTTTCTCACTCAGATTTGAGAAAAACATTGTAACATTTGTCTCTGCCATGTTTTTCATCTCAGAAAATTTCTCGTGAGATATCAGCTGCCTTTTGTCATCACCAGCTTTTTTTTTTAACTGGACCTGCTTCTGTGTTTATAACATCAGCCCAAGAGGCTGAAATTTCACAGGTGGAGCATTCTTATCTCCATGCCTGGAAAAGCTGTGTCTGCTATATTTCTGCAATTCAAGGTTCTGGCGCAGGCACAAAAACAGACACAAGTAGAAAACTTGTGGTGACCTTAGGATGATCCCACAGGGACTCCACAGTAGATGAAGCACTAGTACTTGGGGATGATGAGGTCTACACTACCTTCTCTAATTCCTGGCCTCCTTCCCCTCTTCCTACAATTCCCAAACAAACCATCTTCTCTAAGAAGAACAACAACCTCAGACGGCAACAGATCTTGCTTTGTTCCAAAAGGGAGTGCTTAAAACTGCATCTTGGCAGCCTTTAATTCATAGTGAAGGCCTTGTTTTTCTCTTAAATGTTTAGCGTCTCATGAATTATAGCTGGAAAGACAGTTTCCTCCTTTTGCTTCATTTCATTCTCAGTGTTGCTAGAAAGGAACTACTGACCCTGGTGTCGTTCATGATTAGCTGTTTTTAGTAGCATCAGGGAAAGGCACTCCCCCCCCCGCCATGGTTTCCGACAAGATCCCATCCTAAGGCTGGCAAGAAACATATGATTTATGAGTATATATATGAATTAAGGGAGAGGGATTGCTCTGTACGTTTTCTAGTTTTCTGTTTTGCTTTAAATAAACTGCCTTCCTTTGCAAATAACCTTAAAGGTAATGCTACACAGTTTAATCCTAGGTGTGTTTCAATGGAGCTTACCACCCAAGTATGCATGTGTAGGATTGTCATCCTAATGGCAGCCCAGAGAACATTCTGTTCTCCACACAGCTGCCAAACTACATTATCATGCTCTCACCAAAACAGTCCCAAAATAAGTATGTGGAATAGGGTTGTCAGGTCTCCAGTTTTTGCCCAGAGACTCTGGATTTTTTAGGCCCTCTCTGGGTCTCCAAGTGAGTCATCTCAATCTGTAGACTCAGCTTTCATTTAAAAAATAATTAAGTTTCTAGGTGGTCTGGTTCAAGATATACACCAAAATGTCAGCCCCCCCCCCGCACTTCTGTTAAATGAGCCTGTAGCTGGCTGCTCTAAACCTGCCTTTTCAAGTTTGTAGCCAATAAGTGAGTCAGGGTTGTGATTGACAAGGGATTTGTTGACCTCCAGACAATAGCTAGAACCCATTGCAAAGCCAGAAAACTGTTTTTTTCCCTGCTTGTCTAAAAATCTTATAAATTGATTAAGTTTATAGCTTTCAGCAGCAGCAACACTATCTTTCTCTCTTGTGTGCAGGAGATCTAAATGCCATTACAATGTGTTATGCTTTTCTAATTATGAGGAGTCAAACAAGTTTAAATTTTCCTGGGCTGTTGAAGACAGGAGTGTTTTGAAAAACTTCCCAATATGAAGCGTTAATCCTATATTTGCTTTTCTGGAAGTAAAGCTGCAATGCTAATCCCACATACCAGGAATAAACCCCATTGAATTCAGTTGGACTTTCGTTTGAGTAGACATGGTTAGGATTGTGCTGTACATTAATGGGACTTTTGAGTGAACGTAGAAAAGGATTGTGTTTGTGTTGTAAATCTTTCTCTCCCTCTCCAATCCTATTTTTAAAGCAATTAGGCAGGGTTTACTTAGGTGTGTGTCACTGCTTTTATTATGTAGGAAACTAATACTGATTTTATTGTATTTTTAAATCTGCAATGACCGACTGGTTTTGACAATAATCTGTTATATGGGGTGTATGTATTTTACATCTCCAGTGTATGTGTATATGGAGTCTTTCCAACAACCTTGTGAGGTAGGGTTGCCGACTGGAAACCAAAGCAGCTCACAATATAAATCCCTTTAAATCCCTTTAAAATCCAATAACCATAAAAACAAGTATAAAACAGTTGCAAAACAGCTTGAAATGGCATGATTCTGAATTTTGGGTTGGGTGAGTGAAGTTCCTTATCACTTGAGGTTGCAGTTCTGTGCATGCTTCCCTCTTTGAGTAAACCCCATTGAATACATTGGGGCTTGCTTCTGAGTAAACATGCATAGGATTACACTATAAATATCTTTACAGGTTGTATTAATAATAACGTTATTGACAGTCATGCTTATATAAATATTTCTTCATACTATATCCTGATAAGTATCTGATTTCACACTGGCTGTACATTATTTCCTTTACATTTTAAGTGTACTCTTCTTCCTTGGGGTTGTCATGGTTCCCCTCTGTTGTTTTCATCCTGAGGGGCAGATTAGGCTGAGAGATGGTGAGTAGCCCATGGTCACCAAGTAAACTTTATAGTTCATTTCCATTTAAAAAAATTAATTAAAACGATTTACATGCAGGCAAGGTTTATGAAGTAGATCCACACAATACATTTAAAGCACATCCAACTTGCATTGAAAGTGCATGACTTCCCTCAAAGAATCCTGGGAAGTGTAGTTTCCCCCTCACAGTTATAGTTCCCATTACCCTTAATAAACTACAGTTCCCATGATTCTGTGGTGGGATTCATGTGCTTCAAATGTGTGTTGAATGTGCTTTAAATGAATGGTGTGGATCTGTCCTAGGTGTGCTGTGCATTCATTAGTGAACTGAAAAGAACAATTTTAAAAGATACTTCTTTAAATGGGAAGGGGTTTAACTCAGTGGTAGGGCATATGCTCTGCATGCAAAGTTCCAAAATTAAATCTCTGGAAAAGATTATTGCCTGGAATCCTGGAGAGCCAATGCTAGTCCATGTCATCAGTACTGAACTACATGGTACCAAATGGCCTGAGTTGGTATAAGGCAGATTCCTTTGTTCCTAAAAGTGGAAAGAGACCCAAGGGTCACAGAGACTCCAAAATTTATTATTGTATTTTATTTACAATATTTTTATACTGCTTTATTGTAAAAACCCTCAAAGTGGTTTACAGAAGGAATTAAAACAATAAAATTATTAGCAAAAACAGTTAGACAGGTATTTAAAAACATTCAAAACAATAAAACCAATAATGAATTAAAAACAGATAAAAAACATAATTGCTTCTACATGCCTGGGTAGGCTTGCCTAAACAAAAATGTTTTTAGCAGGTGCCAAAAAGAGCACAATGAAGGTGTCTGCCTAATGTCAATAGGCAGGGAGTTCCAAAGTGTACATGCTGCCCTCTAAAGGACTGATTTCTTACAAGAGCAGAACAAGTACTATGTGGCACCCATAACATAGAAAGCACAGCTTGAACTTGGCCTGGTAGCAAATCCGCAACCAGTGAAGATTTCAAAGCAGAGGTATTATGTGCTGATAGGATCTCACTCATGTCAGCAATCACGTGATAGCATTCTGCACCAGCTGCAGCCCCCGGGTCAGATTACACTGCATGGAGATTTCTGTGACCTTGGCTGACTAGATGGCAGGATTTTTTTTAGTTTCAGTTTTTGGTTAGGAATCCTGACTGGATGCTAAGTTTTCTGCCTTACTCATAGGAATCTTGTTGTGGCTGGTATGATGTTGCATTTAGGAAATCATCACTGTCTTTTGTTTTTCTTTTTCTATTTGTTTCTATTTACCTTCAACCTCACTCCTTTACATGCATAGAAGCAACAACATGTGCTCAGCTCAACCCCCTTACACCCACTGATGATGCCCCTTGTTGGTTGCATGATACATTGTTTCTTGCCCAATAGTGGCAAAAAAAATCGCATAGTGGGAAGTGTGGCTACAATCAGTGTTGTTCCCAAGCTACTGCCTATGAAGGTAGACCAAACTATGTGTATTTTCTTTCTGACAACTATTACTGGAATTGGGTTGGCTGTCAAATTGAATTTATAGCAGCCCAGAAGGTAGGCAGAAAAGGGCAGAGAATGTCCTTACTCTTACTCATTTCTCAAACCTCTTTTTGAATTGAAGGGTCAAGTCTGTAAAGAAGGTTGGAGCAGCCACATTAAAAGGCAGGGACGGGGCATTCCAGGGAGGGGATTGCCAACCCTGCTGGAATATGGATATCTTTGCAGAGAATCCCTAGTAAGCTTTACAAAAGGCACAATCAAAACCATATCTGCTCAGAAGTAAGTCCTATTGAGTTCTATGGGGATTAGGCCATTAGTAAGTGTGTTTAGAATCACAGCCTTCAGGGTGATCCATCTGTACTCCTGAGTGCTCCCATCTAACGCCTCCATGACACTAGACTCCTTTATTCCTACAATGGCCTTCTGGTGACTGGGCTGGCCTCAGGGCACTTAAACCCTTCTTGCCAGAAGCAGGTAAATTAGATTAAATGTTCCCTACCCAGGCTCCCTAAGCAAGTGAGAAGGAATGATTCTGTCACTTCAGCTGGACCTGGGAACACCATCTTTTAGCTAAGATTTCTATCTTAATTTCCAATCAGATAAATTTTTTTGTTTGAACTGTATGCTCCAAGCAACTGTGATGCTGAATCTATCATGCTTAAAGACATAACTAGGGCCCACCCCTGAAATCTCAGGGTTTGGGATTCTTCCAACCTGGCAACCCTAACTGGGTCAGGTGTTAGGGAGACAGAGATACCCAGTCTGGCCTTCATCTCCCATTCCTCAGTGGTCCCACAACTTCAGCCCTGATTAGCATTCCAAGATCACTGCCCTACCAGGTGTTCTCACAGTGCTGATCAACTCTTAGATGGGGTGGGAGCCCACAACACAACTAGATGTGGCATGGGAGAGTTCTGTTAGGATCTCCTGTTTTTCTTTTTGTTTTGATGTTGTTTACAGCAGCTACTGGGGGGAATTGTCTTGGGACTATAATGCTGTCTCTCTCTGTGTGTGTGTGTGTGTGTGTGCGTGTAATCCCTCCTCCCATGCTGTTTTCCCAATTAAAATTCAACCCTCCAAGTTGCTATGCAATAGAGGAAGGGCAAATACTTGCACATTTTCCCTCACAAGGCAAAGAGCATCTTGGGAAACCATTTTAAGTGGAAAATAGTTTCAGGGAGAAAGAGAAGCCTCTTTTCCCCAGCATTGCAGTCCAGATCTGATACGGGGTGGGGGTTGCAGCCATTAACTTGAAAGAGGCAAGAGATCCTAGCTGTTTATCTCCTGGGTCATACCTAGTTTCATCCCCACAGGTGTCTGAAGTTGCCACCTTTATTTTCGTGGGAGCACTCCTATGCCCTTCAGGCAGCCTTGTTTTAAGCACTAGCTTGGTGGCCATAGACAAGAAGGAATTGCAACAGGTGAGTGAGCAGGCTGGTGGAGGAGGGATGGAGCACTCTGTCCCTTCTCTATCAGATCCCAGCAAGCTAGAGGGGCAAGGAGGCAGGCTAGTAACTTTGTGTGCTCATCTACAAGGCTGCTTTAACTGCCACATGTGTGTGTTATGTATCTTCAAGTCAATTACGACTTATGGCGACCCTATGAATCAGCAACCTCCAATAGCATCTGTTATAAACCACCCTGTTCAGATCTTGTAAGTTCAGGTCTGTGGCTTCCTTTATGGAATCAATCCATCTCTTGTTTGGCCTTCCTCCTTTTCTACTCCCTTCTGTTTTTCCCAGCATTATTGTCTTTTCTAGTGAATCCTGTCTTCTCATGATGTGTCCAAAGTATGATAACCTCAGTTTCATAATTTTAGCTTCTAGTGACAGTTCTGGTTTAAAATGTTCTAACACCTAATTATTGGTCTTTTTCACAGTTCATGGTATGCGCAAAGCTCTCCTCCAACACCACATTTCAAAGGAGTTGATTTTTCTCTTATCCACATTTTTCACTGTCCACCTTTTACATCCATACATAGAGATCGGGCATACCATGGTCTGAATGATCTTGACTTCAGTGTTCAGCGATACCTCTTTGCATTTGAGGGCCTTTTCTAGTTCTCTCATAGCTACCCTCCCACTCCCGTCCATTTAAGTTCGCTCACGCCAAGTATTGTAATGTTGATGCGTTCCATTTCTTACTTGAAAATTTCTAACTTTCCGTGGTTCATGCTTCTCACATTCCATGTTCCTATTGTGTACATGGTAAAACTCCAGACTCTCCTTTCGCATCTCTGCTCTTCAGCCTCTGAGCTTCCAGTTGGCTTTGACCCAGTTGTGTAATTAGTCACAGCGCTACTCATCTGTTGTTCTTTCCCAGTAGCTGCAGAAACTTCTCCCATCATGACATATTTGGAAAAGTTTCTCCTACTTCATTTGGTAACCCACCTCTAAATACCTCTTACCACAAAAACCCTGAAATGGAAATGGACTGCCTTCAAGTAAATTCCAACTTATGGTGACCATATGAATAGGGTTTTCATGGTAAGCGGTATTCAGAGGGGGTTTACCATTGCCTTCCTCTGAGGCTGAGAGGCAGTGACTGGCCCAAGGTCACTCAGTGAATTTCATGGCTGTGTGGGGATTTGAACCCTGGTCTCCCAGGTCATAGTCCAGCATCTTAACCACTACACCACACTGGCTCTCTCACAAAAACCCTATGAACATAGTATCCAAAATGCAACAGGAGATAGTGTTGGAAAATGAGACCCCCAGGTCAGAAGGCACTAATCGAGCTACTGGGGAAGAACAAAGGACAAGTAGGAGTGGCAAAAATTCCTACTGAAAGTGCAAACTCCTTTTCCCCCCTCCTTGAGTAGTCATAATGATTTCAAAGAGACTACACTACAAGCGGTCTGAGGCCTGTGGCATGAACTGAAAGTCCGAATAGTCAACACTGCTCTTGGTGTCCTTGAAAGATGTCAACAAGACTGTGGATAGGGTGACCTGGTAGCTGTTGTGTGCTTGGACTTTGCAGCCATGGAATCAGATGGACGGGTGGGCCCTCTTCTGCATCAAGGTTGTTTGGGAACATTAAGTTCGGGAATATGATGATTGATGGGGAACTTGAGAGACAGTTATAAAATTATGCGTGGTTTGGGAAAAACGGTGATAGAAGGTTTTTTGCTTATAATATTGGAACTACTCAGAGAAACTGATTGGCAGGAGATTCAAGGCAGACAAAAGAAACAGCTGCACACAGTGCATGATAAACGTAGGGAATTCGCTACCATAAGGTGCGATAAGGGCCACTAGGATAGACGGCTGAGATTGCAATTCTAACCCCACTTATCTTGAACCCCGCTAAATTCAGTAGGACTTATTCTGAGTAGATGTGGCCAGGATTGCACTGTCAGCCACATAAGCTATAAAATGGAAATAGACTGCCTTCAAGTCGATTCCGATTTATGGCAACCCAAATTCATGTACCCCACCCATCTCCAGGTAGCAGGTTTTGTTGATGTAAATTCCCTGTTAGGATAATAACGATAGGTTTGATGGAGTGAAGATAAGCGATTAACCTTTCTCAGTTTGGTTCTTGCGCTGTCCTACCACGAGCGCGTTTTGTTTTGTCTCACTGAATTACTTGGAGCGTTAATAAAACTAGGCTTCCCGCTTGCGCTAGCTGTATAATCCTTAATAATCCTGAACTCTTTAGCAAGAGAATACTGGCATGCCGTACTGTCTGTCCGTTCCGCGGGGTTTAACACGCACGGCTCGCTCTCATTAGACTGCAGGGTGTGGTGTATTTGATGGGTATTGCAGAGACCTCTTGTGGTAGAACTGGGGAATTGCCGCTCGATGCCAAGTAGTAAGGTCGAATGCGACGAGGCTGCAAGATAAAAAGACAAACGCTCCGCACAGACGTTCTTGGGCGTTAGCCATCGGACTTTACACTGAGCGCACAACCTTAAACGTGGTCACGCAGAAATGGTCCAGTTAGCTCAAGAGGTCTTATTCTTAGGTGTGCTCGGGACTACAGGTACAGTTGGCAATACTAAATAATATTATGGGTATATAGTGCTTTTCTTTCATGATAGTGATAGCCACAGCCCTCTCCCCACTTCTTTGCTGTTGAGTTGAGAATGAAATCCTTGTTACTGTCTTCTCCCACAACAACAGAGGCCCCTTGGAGCCTATCAGCATGATACCTACTGAGAAGAGTCTTCTCAGTGGCTGCTCACCTCCTTTCACTCTGATTGAGTCTAATCAGCAGGAAAGGACAGGGAAGCATGTTAGAAGACTCTTCTCAGTGGCTAACACACTCCCTTTTCATGCGGATTGGCTCATAGGGTGCTAGAGATGACCCTGCTCCCAAAAAAGTAAGGGATCTAAGCCCCCCCCAAACCCCGGATGACTACAACCCTGGCCCGAATCTGTTTTAAGGAACCTGTTAAGAAACGCTTCCAAAGGTCTACAGGAATACCCTGCAAAAGGGCAGGAGGATGTGTCCGTTTATGGTTGAAGGGGCTTAGGTCTCATGACGTACCTCTGCCGGGGCACACAATTAAAACAGTGTCACATAGACAAATCTTGACACTAGTTTAAAAGGATGAGGATTTTTTTTTTAAAAAAGTAAAGCTAGGATTTGTATTTCCTGATTTCATACAGTGAAGTTGAAAATTCGGACATTTCCCTGCCTGTAATCAAACCCCTAAATTTAAACGAGTTACAAATCTGTTTCTGCCTTGCAGCTGGACTGAAAGTTGTAATGAAGGCAGCTCGGTTCCTGTGATTTAAACGGTGCTGTGATGTAGGGAGCAGGGACGATGACGTTGTCTCCTGGGGCGCTATTTGCCAATCCTCTGCCACATAATTTTTTCCTCAGAGCAACCTACCCAAGCTAAGCAGAGGAAGAGGTAGGTTATATTAGCATACATGACTAAAGATTAAACTGCTGCTTTTATTTTTTATAATAATAATAATAATAATATTTTTTAAATCCCATGATTACCACCAACCAAAATGTTACAAAGCAGTGGGCAAGCTTCTTGGGTCCACCAGACTCTTCATCAAGCTGGAAGTCAAGTGAAGCGAACGAGAATGGGCGTTGGGCGAGAAAAGAGCTGGCTCGGTATTGAAACCATGACCGCACTGGTCAAAGTTCGTGTGTGTGTAGTCTTACAAAAGGCGTGGCTATGGGAGCTGCCATGAAGAGCACCTGTACGTCGGAATTTGAGGAGCACCTTTTCTCATGTGTGCACACAAGTTGCACTTGGCAAAACAAAATCCATATCTGGGAGTAAATTCCATTGAACGGTTTCGGCGTTAGTATGCACAGGATCGGGCTGCCCAGCGTACACGTGCTCTGTTCTCCTCTGTATCTGCTCACCCCAGAAATATGAATAAATAAGAGCGTTCTTGAGCATGTGCAGAGCGCCTTTTATTTACTAGTGAAGAACCATAGAGAGAGAGAGAGAGAGAGAGAGAGAGAGAGAGAGAGAGAGAGCGCGATTACCGCCTATTCAGTAAGACTAAAAAGTGCTCGAATGAGGTCCCATCTCTGAAATCACAAATTAAGATGGTTTCAGGAGATACGAAGCTCTTGACATCTGGCAGGCAGTTCTGCGCTAGATAAAATGACCTGACTTCGCACTGAGCAGCGTCGTAAATTTCACGGGCAGCAATCCTACATACACACACTTGCTGTTTTGAGTGCACCATTCTTAGGATCCGAGCTTGGGAATGTATGGAAGGAGCTGGGCAGGGGATTTCGCCAGGGGTAGTCAATTCAGTTTTAATACAAACACACTCCTTCGGAAATTGTATGACCATGCTACTACTCGGAACAAATTCCAGACTCTCACTCCACACAGTGGCTTACTGAGGCTTCTCTACTTTTCGCCGCTCACCCCCGTCTTTTGCCCAGAAATAGAACAACCCAATATACGTCATTGCTCCTACCCGCCCATCGTGTCAAGTAACCAGGAACAGCTGCCTGTTCTCTTCCGGGGCGGCACTTGGAGACGTTTTTGGCCTTCTCAACGGTCTTGGTTTTCGACGCGGCGGTGTATGGTCGTTCTTGTATCCTTTAGTTTTTGTTCCGGGCTCTTGGTTTACAAAAAGCAGCTGGCACGCTTGCGCTTTCATTGCCTACTTTTTTACATAGTCTTGTGGGGTCTTCTCCTGGCAGGTGAGTAGAAGGGGGAGAGGGAGAATGAGCGGGTGAGGTTGTAGAGCCTCTCCGTAAGACCAGAGTACCCGGGGGCGGGGAGCGGGGGCGGACTGAGGAAGCACTTGATTATGGCGCCCATTTCCAAGATGGTCCTTTAGAGGCTCCGGTTTGCAGTTCTGACGTGAGTTTGGCGTAAAGATAAACAAAGCATGAAGCGCCCCTGAGTGTGGAATTGGGAGACATCGCTGTGTGTGTCCGAGATTTTCTTCGCTAGATTACTTGCTGGAAATGTTCATATATCCTTTCTTATCATGAGGTTTGCTTTGCTAACTGTCTTCCCAATACTGTGGATGGTATATGTCAGGCAGGGGGAATCTGTGGCCGTCCTTAAGTTTTTGGACTACCATCAGCCCCAGCCAACACGGCCAATGGTCACAAATGGTGAGAGTTGTAGTCCAGCAGCATCTGCCCGGGGCGGGGGCGGGCACATGTTTCCCTATTCATGGTAGATGTGTTGGAATTCAAAAATGAGTGACCCATTTCCTCCTGGGGCACAGTTTCCTGTTTGCAGAGGATGGCGTTCGTGCCAATGGTTATTTTCTGTATTCGTTTTGTTTTATTGGTGTGTACTTAACATGCACGTCCTGTGATGAAGATGATAACATGGGCAGTACTGATCCCACTATTTGCTTGCTAGTCAGGCATAAAGTTTTTATTTAATTACTTCACAGACTTTTATATGGCATCCTTCAGTGTTGCTACTGCCAAGCTATGTGAAAACAATGCAACAGCAGAGCAGTTTTTTTAAAAAAACACTACAGCAGCAGTAGAATTAAAGACAGCTCGTAAATTTATTTAATTTAATTTTTTTATTTTAAAAAGGTGCTTGGCACTGAAAAAACACAAGAGTAGGTGTCAGGCCAGAGGGAGAACATTCTGTCAGTGAGGTGCCATACTAGGGAGGCCATTCTATTAGTGCAGTGCCATAACAGAAAAGTCTCTCTCTGGTAGCCAGTGTCACCCATCTGACTTCTGAAGGCAGGTGCTATTGGCAAAGGGCCTTGGCAGATAACCTCAGTAAGCAGGCAGGTGCCCATATACCCAATCCATGTAGGGAATTAAGGTAAGCAAACTTTGGCAGAGGTATGCCATACTGTTAATGGAGCTTTGGATATACCTGTATCTAAGTCACAAGTATGTGAAAAACTGCTTCTTGTATTACAACGATCCCAAACAGTTGTACACTGTCAGCAGCAAAAGGAACAAGTTAGTATCCTGCTACTTTGTCGAGCTAGCCACATCTCTGCATGTGTCCCAACTGTTTTTTGTTGTTGAAATTGAATTTTTAATTGCACTGTGGGTGAGTGGTTGCTGTGTCTGAGAAATTATCAATTGCCTGTCCTGGATGGGGCTGCGCTCCCCTTGAAAAATTATTCTACTGGGCTCCTGCTGGGAGGAAGGGCAGGATATAAATCAAATAATATGTTTCAATTCTTCATCAAACAATTCTACTGGAAAGATCAGCAGACAAGCATAACCATTCTCACTACATGACTAATAATGAATTAGCAAACAAAAAATAAACTATAGTTCAGTTACAACAGACAATATAATTAATTTTCTTTACCTGTAGCCTTCTAATTTAAGACAATGTTGCCAATCATAAATCTCAAAATTGGTAAGATTCTCCCCATAGGTTTATTTTGGAGTACGTTTATATTTATTATATTAATTCTGGTTTGTTATTTAACAATTTCAGGGTAATTATCCTCTGATAAAGTTTTTATCTTAAATTTGAGGGACCTCCTCCTTTGGTTTTTCCCTAGAAATCCTGACATGATACATGTCCTTTCCAACATGGGTATATATAAACAAATAAAAAGAACAGTGGGCTTTGTTTCATAATTGGGTCATATGGCTGAATGTGATGCGATAGCAATAGTGTGATTGACATTAATTAGGAATTTTCATTATGCCAGGTCACTGATCAGTTGCCAGGTTTAGCTAGAATATGTAATTAATTTCTAGCTGAATTAATATGCTCCAAACCACATATCCTTTTAAAAGCACTTGCTGGATTTGAGGATTTTTCTGTCAGAGGAGGCAGCACTTCAGGGTTATCTGATGTCTAGCATGCTTTCTCACTTTTTGTAGAGAATATTCACTTTAAATTATGTGTATTGGGTTGCACTTTAATCCTATTTCGTTTTAAAACTGAAGTCTTAAAAATATGGGTGTTCAGGGATCTGGTGGCCCTTTTTGTGGAAGGATTGCCAGCCCTTGACTGCTTAAATGGCTTTTCTATAACATCACTGGCATTTGAATTCTTGACATTTTGAGCTTTTTAGCAGCTTGTGAGACAAGTAATTGTTTGTTATAACAGATCTATAGATATCTGTTCCCATGTGTGCTTGACTGTACTCTGGGATTACTAGTGCAGACCTGCAAGCTGAGATGCAGCAGGAGCCACAAGAGACAGGTCCTTCTCAGCAGTGGCCCCTCATTTATGGAATGCCTTTCCCAAAGAGGCTTTTCTGCTGCCTTCTTTAACATCTTTTTGGTGCCAGGTGAAGATTTTTTTTTATTCTTATAAGCTTTTAAAACTGGATACTTTTAACTCTGTATTGTATTATGTGTTAATATGGCCATCTTACTCTCTGGAATTATTAAGTTTTGTATAATCTGCTGCCTGGTACGTGGCTTTTCCTAGCTTTTTCCCCTCTCTTTTTTTTAAAGTTCTGCTTAATTGAATTCTTGTTGACTTTGTTTTTAACACTTAGTGGAATAAGACTGGCCTGACCACATGCAAGGTGAGACTGGGCTTTCCCCACTCACTGTACTCTTTTTCATACTCACTATTTTGACCAGGATCCCTACACCTGCCATTCCTCCACTCTGGAGAGGACTTGCACACAATAACATATAAAAATTATTACTGTTGTCCACCAAACACTTGGGCATGCACCTGCATCTCCTGGGAAAGATATACTTGATTTAATTGCCTATATATCTTCACTTGTAACATCTATGTTTTCTGCTAAAAAATATTGTCTGTATGTCATCCAGAAAATAAAATCATAGGGTTTTTGCTAAATAGAACAAGTAAATAGATACTGGAATTGTAACCTTAAAAAGACTGTGCAGTCATGAAAGCAAAACCTTTTGCTCCGTGACACTTGATGCAACATGTTTTAAGATTGATGTGTAACTCTGTCTTTGCCGCCTCTTTGCTACTGTGTAAAATATCACCCCTGTGCTTTATCGACTCCACTGGCTCCCAATTTGTTTCCGGGCCCAATTCAAAGTGCTGGTTCTGACCTTTAAAGCCCTAAATGGCCTTGGACCAATATACGTGAGGGACCGCTTATGCCCATATGTACCTGCCTGGGATTTAAGATCATCTGCCTCTGGTCTCCTCTGTGTGCCTGGAATAAAAGATGTTAGACTGACAGGCATGCGGGAGAGAGCTTTTTCAACTGTGGCCCCCAAGCTCTGGAATACCCTATCCCAAGAGGTCTGCTCTGCTCCCTCCCTGTTGGTTTTCCGGAGACTCCTGAAAACAATCTTGTCCGGAGAGCCTTTGGGAGGGACTGAAGGTAGAGCCTGACACTGATTTTATGCCTTCTACGTTAAATTTTACCTTTGTAGTCCCTTTAGTACCACCCCTTATATATATTTATATATGTGTGTGTGTATATATATTGTATGTATTTTAATTGTATTTTATGTATTTTAATTTATTTAATGTTTTTGTGATTTTACTGTTTACAATTTTATTATGTACGTGTTTAATTTTATTTTTGTAAGCCGCCGTGAGTGCTCTATTATAGGGTAGGAAGGTGGGATAGAAATATTTTAAATGAATAAATATATAATACAGAAAGAAACAGGGAAGTAATCTAACTTGCAGCAGCCTGTAAATCCAAAGCAGAAAAATAGGTTGGAAGATTTGTTAAATTGTACAGGTATATGTGCAGTAGTCTTTAATCCAGTGTCCTCATACAAAATATTCAGTAATATCAAATGGGCACCACCATATTTTTCCCCCTAATCCAAGCATTTTAGTGTAATGCCTTGTAACTTTAATGTGCGTGATTTTGTATGTATTGTCAATCAGGTACATATACCAAAAGGGGAAAAACAGGCTATTAAATATGGTTGTATGCCAGCATTGCAATTTAGCAGTTGCTGTTGGCTTTCAGGAATTTCTTTAGGCTACAATCCTATGCACATATACCTGGGAGTAAGCCTAATTGATTTTGGTATCTCTTACTTCTCAGTAATTAAGAGTAGGATTGCGCTGCCAGTCTCTTACTTCCACTGTATAGTTTCTGATGGAACTATTTTCATTGTCACAACCTAGTACGTTTTGGAGCTATTTTTTTTTCATCTCTCGATCCTAGGATTTCTATTTTCATACTCCCTTTAAAAATAGTTTGACCAAAATCTGGTTATGCTTTTCCAGATTACAGTCAAAAGTAATGTATTCAGACATTGAGTTCTGTGGTTTTTGCAAATGTTTGCCTTCAGTTTGAATCTTGTTTCTTGCAGGGAGCCAATTCCAAATGCCCCGCAATGGATGATGACAGTCAGGATGAACTCATAAACAAGAATGCTGCAGTAGGCAAAGTCAAAAGAACAACTGCACTGCTCTTCAGTGATGCAGGTAAATGAAACTAGTCAGAGCCTTATTCTTAAAATTGATGGAGTTTCTGGACCATGAGGAATTTAGCATTTACAAACGGAAACCTGCCTGGACTTTTGAGTTTGGAAACATTCTTCATGACTTCCCAACAGTACATCTCTAGGTATAGGCATAATTTAATTTCTAGTTGATATAAAACTTGAATGTGTGTGAGGTTGGCAGTTTTACGCTAAGCAACAAAAAAAGAAAGCACTTTGGTGGTCTTTTTTTTTTTAACATCAGCCTTATGGGAACGCTGGGGGAAAGTGACCACACCATACTTGAATTTTTTATTTTAACAGAAGCAAAAGCTGAAAGTAGCCATACGCGCACCCTGGACTTCAGGAAAGCTGATTTTAATAAACTCAGAACAATTGTAAGTACCATTCCATGGCAAGCCACCCTAATGAGAAAAGGAGTCCAAGATGGGTTGGAGTTTCTAAAAAGGAAAATTCTAAAAGTGCAATGGCAGGCAATTCCAACAAGAAAAAAGGGGGGAAAACAGCAGAAGAAGACAATGTGGCTTCACAAAAGCTTAGAGATGACCTGAAAACAAAAAAGGATGCATACAGGATGTGAAAAGAAGGCCAGGCAACAAAAGAAGAGTACAGGCAGGTATCACGGAATTGCAGGGATGGCGTCAGAAAGGCTAAAGCTGAGAATGAGCTGAGGTTAGCAAGGGATACTAAAAGCAAGAAAAAAGCTTTCTTCAGATATGTGCATAGTAAAAGACAGAGAAAGGAAATGGTGGCACTGCTACTCAATGAGGAGGGCAAAATAACAGATGACAAAGAAAAGGCAGAAGTGCTCAATTCCTACTTTGGCTCAGTCTTCTCCCAAAAAAGGGTCTATGACCTTCCTGGGAAACATGAAGTAGAAGGGGCGGGATTGGAGCTTGAGATTGATAGACAAATGGTCAAGGAATACCTAATAACTTTGAACGAGTTCAAATTGGCAGAGCTCGATAAACTGCATCTTAGAGTATTGAAGGAACTGGCTGAAGAACCGCTGTCTATTGTATTTGTGAAATCATGGAGGACTGGTGAAGTGCCGGATGACTGGAGGAGAGATAATGTTGTCCCTATCTTCAAAAAGGGCAAAAAGGAGGAACCAGGGAACTACAGACCAGTCAGCCTAACATCAATCCCTGGAAAAACTCTGGATCAGATTATAAAGCAGTCAATCTGTAGCACCTTGAAAACAATGCAGTGATTACTAGGAGCCAACATGGATTTATAAAGAAAAAATCCTGCCAAACTAATTTTATCTTGTTTTTTGATTGGGTAACCTCCCTTGTAGACTGTGGGAATGCTGTGGACATAATATATCTTGACTTCAGCAAAGCTTTTGACAAAGTGCCCCATGATATTCTGATTAGCAAGCTAGCTCAATATGGGCTGGATGGAACAACTATCAGGTGGGTCCACAGTTGGCTCCACAATCGTACTCAAAGAGTACTTATCAATGGTTCCTTCTCAAACTGGGCGGAAGTAACAAGTGGGGTACCACGGGGCTCAGTCCTGGGCCCAGTGCTTCAGTAGATTTATTAACAATTTGGATGAGAAGGTACAGAGCATGCTTATCAGATGATACAAAATTGGGGGCACAGCTAATACTGTGGAAGGCAAACAAAATTCAAAGGCACCTTGATAGGCTGGAGCATTGGGCTGAAAACAACAGAATGAAATTCAACAGGGATAAATGCAAAGTTCTACACTTAGGAAAAAGAAACCAAATGCACAGTTATAAGATTGGGGGATATTTGGCTCAGCAATATGACATGTGAGAAGGATCTTGGAATTGTCGTTGATCATAAGCTGAATATGAGCGAACAGTGTGATGTGGCTGCAAAAAAGGCAAATGCTATATTAGGGTGCATTAACAGAAGTATAGTTTCCAAATCGTGTGAAGTATTAGATCCCCTCTATTCAGCACTGGTTAGACCTCATCTTGAATACTGTGTCCAGTTCTGGTCTCCGCACTTCAAGAAGGATGCAGACAAACTGGAACAGGTTCAGAGGAGAGCAACAAGGATGATGAGGGGACTGGAAACAAAGTCCTATGAGGAGAGACTGAAAGAACTGGGCATGTTTAGCCTGGAGAAGAGAAGACTGAGGGGAGATATGATAGCACTCTTCAAGTACATGAAAGGTTGTCACACAGAGGAGGGCTGGGATCTCTTCTCGATCGTCCCAGAGTGCAGGACATGGAATAATGGGCTCAAGTTGCAGGAAGCCAAATTTCGACTGGACATCAGGAAAAACCTCCTAACTGTTAGAGCCATACGACAATGGAACCAATTACCTAGAGAGGTAGTGGGCTCTCTGACACTGGAGGCCTTCAAGAGGCAGCTGGACAGCCATCTGTCAGGAATGCTTTGATTTGGATTCCTGCATTGAGCAGGGGGTGGGACTTGATGGCCTTATAGGCCCCTTCCAACTCTACTATTCTATGTTTCTCCACTCTGAGGCCCTAAAACTCAGCCCCAGCCAGCATGGCCAGTGATAATGGATAGTGGAAGTTGTAGTCCAAGAAGAGGGAATCAAGCTGGGGAAGGGTGTTTACATCATACCAGCTGTTCCTGTATTTAGCAATTTCAAGCATCATGTATGTGACTATTTAGTCAGTGCTGGTGGCTTTAATTTCCATTTGGAGTGTCTACATAGCCAGATACTACAGCAAGCATGGGAGTGTGTTGTGTTGCTGGGTAGGAAGGGATTCCAACTACTTTTTTTTGATTTGGCGGAGGATGTAAGAGAACAATAAATATCTTTTTATGTCTTCGAAAGCCTAATGCTGTGATAGGAATAACTATGTGAATGTGTAGATGTTACATGCATTTTCTTGTTTTACCAAATTTTATTTTGTTTGTGCTATTCATGGGGGAGGGATGAAGTACAGGATGAAGTTTCAGTCTCTGCTTGCTTGAAGTCCTGCTCTGGCCCTTCCTTTTGGGCTTCTGAGGTTTCACCAGTTGCTGTATGCATATCTTTAGGCTGATCTTTGCAGTCCTGAGAACCAGAAATCTCTTTATTTCTGTTTGGGGGAAAAAGAAGAAATTCTCAGGATACTACATTTTGTTGCAGATACTGAATTTAACAAGTGAGATCATAGATGCACTGATTACCCACAATTTTGTGCATATCAATAACAACCAAATACCAGTGGTCTTGGATCACCTCTAATAACAACTCTTAATAGTGGTCACAACTACTGCCTATCATTGTCTTTGTGAGCCCCTGATGGCAGTGAGTAGTTCCTTCATGTTGTCAAGAGATCAGTTCTTCTGATCTGTGGGGTAGTATGTACAGCTGTAGGCGGGGGAACTACCACTAGTGGTAAATGTTAATGGATGGTTGGACTTTTGTAAAGACTTTGCTCCCATTTGCTTTTTCTTTGCTGCGCATGCTAGTTGGTCATGAGCAGTCACATCCTTTCCTTCCTTGTCCCTCTGTGTTCCTATTGCTCAAAAGAAAGTAGTGAAGGAAATAGTGAGGACTCTGATGACACAGGAAGTGAGGAGGAAGGTGATACTGATGAAGATGGAGGTGAAGAGGATGAAGAAGGTGAAGATGAAGATCTAGAAGGTGATTATAAAAAGCTGCTCGGTTATGTTCACTAGTTCTTTAGAAAATCAAGTTGTCTTCAGCAGGTTTTTAATTAGATGTGTCTTGTTAAACTGTGGAGCGCACATGAGATGGAGAACTGCTGCAAACTTAGGCAATTTGCATGACATGTTTATAGCACTAGACCATTCAGAGAGAGAGTGAACTTGTACTGTCATTAACATTTTTATCCCTCCCATTGTCCAAAGAGCTCAAGCAGCATATATTCTCCTTTTCCTTACAGCAACCATTATGAGATTAAAGGCTATTATCTCAACTTAGCCTAACATCACTCACTTTATGGATGAGCAGGGATTTGAACACTGGCCTTGACTCACAACATTTTGATCCGTGGGTGAGGCACCTTTTTCAGCCAGAGGGCCACATTTCCTTATAGGCAACCTTCTGGAGGGCACATACAAATGGGATGTGTGTGTAGCAAAATGGTTGTGTAGCACTCTCAGTCTATGCAAGGAAAGTATCACAGCTCAAGGACACATTCCAACCAGGTACTGCCACTAGAGCAGTGTGCAGAGCAGGGCCAGTGAGGGGTGTGGCCTGGGCAGAGTCCCAAGAGACAGATAAGAGAGGCCTGGAGGGCTTCTGATTCCCCACACCTGCTGTAACCACTATAGTACACTCCCCTTATTGCTGGACAATTTCCTTATAAGTACTGTTACTTTATATGTGCTCTTTTCCTATCAAGCAAGCTGTACATGCAATAGCTGTTAACTGATTTTAATACAGCTTTGGGCTACAGCTCACATGCTAGTAGAGAATCATAGAGCTAGATGGGACCGCTATAGAGTGTTTATTCTTAATAATGCAGCCTTATGAAGCTCAAGCATTGAAAGTGGGTATTCATGTTGCTCCGTGACTCTCTTTAACTGTTACTTCTCTGCAGGATCTTAGAGCATGCTAACACTGCAGTCCAAAATGTATTATATGGAAGTAAATTCTAGGCCATTCTTTCATTGTTTTGTAAGATTCTGAGGAGGAGGAGGAGGAGGAGGAAGATGACGAGGAGGAGCAGGAGGAGATGGAAATTGCTGCTAAGCAACCAACACATTCGGTTAAAGCGAAGCTGCAACTTAATGGAGGACTTGGTTCTTCTTCAGATGAAGATGCTGAAAAATGTCCGATATGCCTCAACACATTCAGGGATCAGGCTGTTGGAACACCGGAAAACTGTGCCCATTACTTCTGCTTGGATTGTATAGTCGAGTGGTCTAAAGTAAGAACTGTCTTCTTTGACGAATGTGATTTGTTGCATAATTTATATTTTTGAGTTTGTTTGCATTTTTGCAAAGGCCTTGGCTATAAGTAATAAAAAATTTTATCTGACCTGTCCTGAAAAAAACAATGCCATAGCTGATGCAGTGTCCTCAGAATCCTGTTTCAGTCTTATTGCCTGGTTGCCAAGTACATGCATCCCTGGGCTAGCCTTCCGTAGGGACAGTGGGTAGGAGTAAAGAAAAAAACCTTTTACATCTTCTAGACTTTTCCCTTTGTTAATCAGTGCATGCAGCTTCCAGGGTTGGGGGAATAAAAGGGTTACTGCTTTCCAGTTCTAGAGTGGGTCTGCCTCTTGGTCTAACTCCTATCATGGTTAGTCGATAGCCTGTATTGGGGGCTGTGAAGCCTGGTGTAGGAGTGAAGCAAATGTAGACATTAAGATACTCCTAAAATTATTTCATCATCACTTTGGAGACTCAGTTATGTAGTTACACAAAATCTTTAGCAATTGTGGTAGAAATTCATTGTGTGGGATCAACCTGTAATGCAGATTTACAGTTGTTAGCTAGTAGGAACTAGACCAATAAAGTCTACCGTGATGTTTTCTAGTTATTCTAGGTGTGGCCATCCACTTGTCAATCACATGATGGGTGTGCGGGCGTGCCCACCTGTCAAAATCACTTGTTCTTCCCTTAAGTCTCCATGATCGTGGACTTAACGGGAAGCACAAGGAGACTTGGAAAATGCTTTTTCAAGTCTCCCTCTCCTGCTTTAAATCCCCAATTGCAGAGACTTGGAAAAGACTTTCAGCCCCTGCACTGCCATCTGAGAAAATGGGAGTGCCAGAGCTGTCTTAAACCCTTTACAAAAGCCTCTTTGAAGTAGGCCTCGTGCGTGAGCTACTTCAGATGGACTGTTGCACTGGACTTTAATCCCACTTCGTAGATGAACAGGAATTAAATCCTGCTGCCTTGGCTGTGCAATTTTGTTCCCTGCTGGGAACAGGATTGTGTAGCCAAGGCAGGATTACGCCCTGTCTTCCTACCCACCTGCTGACATCACTAGTGACATCAGCAGATGCACAAGTGGACGTGGTTTGGGAAAATGGCATTGGGAGTCAAATGGGCCCCTGAAGAGCTGGAGGTTCCTCGCCCCTGGGATAGTTGCTAACTAACCCAGTCTGCATCTGTATTGGAACTATTTTTAACTATTTTGATATAGGAAATAATTTACAAGTGTTTGTGTGTGTAATGCACACATACACACTTGATTGTTTTTAACATACACACCTAAACATGCTTGGTTGTTTTATATATGGGACTGTTTTTAATTTTTTATACTTGTCCTGTATACTTTGTTGTAATCTGCTCTGGGACCTTATGGAAAAGGCAGGCAAGAAATCAAATAAATGCATAAATAACTTTTTTTTTCTTTTTGCAGAATGCAAACTCTTGTCCAGTGGATCGAATTATTTTTAAATCTATCTGCGTTCGAGTGCGCCTGGGTGGAGAAATCTTGAAGAAAGTAGGTTTTCTGTTGACTTAAGAAAAGCAACATTCAGAATCCATGTTTCATAACAGCTTACTGAAACCTTTTTTGCACCTGCTTTTTCCGTCAACTCAAAATTCACAGCATTTTTTCTTTTCCTGTGCTTAGCTCTCTGTCACCTAAAAGTTTTGAAAACTTTCTTTAATGGCACTGTTTATAACAATCACTCATTTGTTTGAACACTGGAGCTTTTGGAATGCATAGTTTTTCTCGGGAGTAAGTTTTTTTTTTAGTAGGCTACAGCTGTAATCTAGAGAGTTTGCATATAATATACATAGATGCACCCACACATATAAATACGTAGATGCACACACACATATAAAGGATTTTCTGCTCGCAGCCCATTATGCATATGCTGTTCTCATAATAGTGGCTTTTTGTGCGGTAATTGATCTAGTAGCCTAAGAACATTGTGACTTGTATTGCAGAAGAAACATCAGTGAAGCATTTTTTAATCAGATGCAGGGAACATAGCTGAGGGGAATATTGTGTTATGTTGTACAAAAGGTGATAGTGAAACAGGCTGGCATTCAAAGCCTAGTTCTAAAGCAGGGATGAGGAACCTGTACCTTCCAGATGTATGTTATACTCCAATTCCCATCAGCCCCAGGTAGCATGGCAAATGGTCGGTAATGATGGCAATTGTAGTCTTGCAATATCTGGAGGGCCACAGGTTCCCCACCTTCGTTCTGTAAAGATGTAACCAGTTAATTGCAATACATGAGTTTCTTATTGCAATTATTTGTCTGTTTTAGTTTGCTCTATTGAATAGTTAAGGTTGCATTCCTTTGCATGCTTGGGAGTAATTCCCATTGAATACAGTGGTACTTGCATCATAGTAAGTATTAATAGGCTCTGATTGAGTCTGTCATAAGTTGGAAGTAAACACTATCCTATAATTGGTTCATATATTTCTAATCATATTGCTTCTACTTCAGTTTCTTTTTCTTGATTTCTGTGCCGTTGAGTACAAAGAGGAAGCACCAGTTATTTCTGCAGCCATAGACTGTATAAAGCAGGATTGGTAATCTGTGACATCCAAGCCAAAAATGCCTTGGCTTCAGTTTTCTAATTATGCACATAACTTATACCTTCACGTAACTCTGACTTAGTTCACTGGAAAACACTGCAAATGAATGAGGTGAAAACGGTTTTGTGGCCAGTGACATCTGTTGTCTTAAATCTTTTTCTCCTAATGAAGGAATGCAAAACAAAAAGCTGATGATAGGCCAGAAGCTTTCTTAACTGGAATTCACTATAATGAGTATACTGTGTAAAACTTCCTAAAAATATGCAACTTTGATCAGATTCCTGTCGAGAATACAAAACCTCAGGAGGATGAGCTGGAGGATGATCCCACCTTTTGTGAAGTGTGTGGCCGAAGTGACCGAGAAGATCGCCTGTTGCTGTGTGATGGCTGTGATGCTGGGTAAGGAGCTGTGTTTGCCTTTATAAATCCTCCTTTGTTGTGCTACATTTGCCTCCTGTGTTTTGCTCTGAATTAGGCCTGTAGCTGCTTCTTTCTCTTGTCTGTTGCCTGTCAATTGACATAATAGGACCCTGTGAGGGGTTTTTATAATCTTACTTACATGGAAAGAACTATTTGTTTTGCATGACAAAATGGATACTGTGATTGCTTTCTTAACTTGATATTTAGGGTTGATTTATCTTCCTCCCCCCACTCCTGGCTTGGTTGACATGTCTGATGGGTATGCTGCCTTTTTTCTTTTTGGAAATGCTAATAAATCATTATCATTTTTCTTACACAGAATTTGAAAAATGTAAATTTTTCCCAGCGCAAACTAGGGCAGCTTGTACCATAAAAATACAAATGCAACAACAAATTTCTAAAGCAATTTAAGAAATAAAAAACGTACAGCTACCAAATATTTACATGTTATAAAAATAAAAATGAAATGCAGACTATCCCTCCTGGAGTGAAGTTGTCATAAGCTTTCCTGATATGAAATAAAACATGTTTTACCTTCTGAAGGCCAGGGAATGTTTTTGGAGGTACCGGATACTAAGTAAACAGTGGGCCTCGTATCTAGATGAAGGAAGTGCTCTCAGCTTTCTAGAGTAAGAGCAGGATATAAGAAGTACAATAAACAAATATAAGGTAGGGCACAGGTGGGCCTTATTTGGGAGAAGCCACAACAGTGAGCACCCTGCTGTATGCTCTGCTGGAACTGTGGAGTACCTGGAGCGGTGCTTTGACCAAACAGCCGCATAAGCAGCCAGGCTCATGGGATTTGGATGTTTCAAGGAGGTGCAGAACTTCCTTTGTACTCCAAAGAGTTCTGTATGTGTCTTTGTAAAAATGTCTTGGCTACTGTTAGGAATCTCTTGCACATATCTTAGTGAAAAAATATGGTTGTGCAACCGTTTACACATTACGTGCTTTACACCCTCTTCTATAAGAATACATCATTCTTCTTTTTTAAAGATACCACATGGAATGCCTTAATCCTCCGCTGAGTGAGGTACCTGTGGATGAATGGTTCTGTCCACCATGTGCACCAATGAATGCTGCACCTCTTGATGCTGGCAAGTATTTTCTTTATAACACATTTAGTAGTTTAGCTTTGAATTGTAGAAAGCTATTCTGTGTGGAACAGCACTTTCCTAAAGCTTTACCAACACACTATTTTGTGAGATAAGATTTTTTCCATATACAGTGCCTTGCAAAAGTAATCAGATCCCTGACCAATGCTCCCATTTTACTGAGTTACAAATGGTGCATTGTAATTTCGTTCTGTATGATATTTTGAAACACTGAAACTCAAAATCAGTTATTATAAGGTGACATTGGTTTTATGTTGGGAAATGTTTGTAAGAAACATAAAAAACTGAAACATTTTGCTTGCATAAGTATTCAACCCCCACACATTAATATTTGGTAGAGCCACCTTTCACTGCAATAACGCTTTAAGTCTTTTGGGGTAGATATGTACCAGCTTTGTACACAGTGTCGAAGGAATTTTGGCCCATTCTTCTTGGCAGATTTGCTCCAGGTTGTTCAGGTTGGTTGGACATTGCTTGTGGACTGCAATTTTCAAAGAGCACCACAGATTCTCAATGGGGTTGAGATCAGGACTTTGACTGGGCCGCTGTGGGACATTCACCTTTTTGTTCCTGAGCCACTCCAATGTTGCTTTGGCCTTGTGCTTGGGATCATTGTCCTGTTGAAAAATGAATTTCCTTCTAAGCTTCAGTTTTTTAGTGGACTGAAGCAGGTTCTCTTACAGTATTTCCCTGTATTTTGCTCCATCCATTCTTCCTCCAATTTTAACAAGATGCCCAGTCCCTGCTGATGAGAAGCATGCCCACAGTGTGATGCTGCCACCACCACCATACTTCACTGTAGGGATGGTGTGTCTTGAGGCATGGGCAGTGTTAGGTTTGCGCCACACATAGCTCTTTGAGTTTTGGCCAAAAAGCTCTATCTTGGTCTCATCTGACCACAAAACCTTTTCCCATATAGCAGTTGGGGCACTCTCATGCTTTCTGGCAAATTCCAGACAGGCTTTCAGATGGTACTTTTTGAGTAACGGCTTCTTTCTCCCTCCCATACAGACCAGTGTTAGGCAGAGCTCTTGATATGGTTGACTGGTACACCATTACTCCACTCCCAGCCACTGAACTCTGTAGCTCCTCCCAAGTGCTGTCCACAACAACCCCGAATTCTTTGAGCATGTCAACAAGCATATAGATAGAGGTGATCCAGTGGACATCGTGTACTTAGACTTTCAAAAAGCTTTTGACAAGGTACCTCACCAAAGATTTCTGAGGAAGCTTAGCAGTCATGGAATAAGAGGAGAGGTCCTCTTGTGGATAAGGAATTGGTTGAGAAGCAGAAAGCAGAGAGTAGGAATAAACGGACAGTTCTCCCAATGGAGGGCTGTAGAAAGTGGAGTCCCTCAAGGATCGGTATTGGGACCTGTACTTTTGAACTTGTTCATTAATGACCTAGAATTAGGAGTGAGCAGTGAAGTGGCCAAGTTTGCTGACGACACTAAATTGTTCAGGGTTGTTAAAACAAAAAGGGATTGCGAAGAGCTCCAAAAAGACCTCTCCAAACTGAGTGAATGGGCGGAAAAATGGCAAATGCTATTCAATATAAACAAGTGTAAGATTATGCATATTGGAGCAAAAAATCTGAATTTCACATATACGCTCATGGGGTCTGAACTGGCGGTGACCGACCAGGAGAGAGACCTCGGGGTTGTAGTGGACAGCACAATGAAAATGTCGACCCAGTGTGCGGCAGCTGTGAAAAAGGCAAATTCCATGCTAGCGATAATTAGGAAAGGTATTGAAAATAAAACAGCCAATATCATAATGCCGTTGTATAAATCTATCGTGCGGCTGCATTTGGAATACTGTGTACAGTTCTGGTCGCCTCATCTCAAAAAGGATATTATAAAGTTGGAAAAGGTTCAGAAGAGGGCAACCAGAATGATCAAGGGGATGGAGCAACTCCCTTACGAGGAAAGGTTGCAGCATTTGGGGCTTTTTAGTTTAGAGAAAAGGCGGGTCAGAGGAGACATGATAGAAATGTGTAAAATTATGCATGGCATTGAGAAAGCGGATAGAGAAAAGTTCTTCTCCCTCTCATAATACTAGAACTCGTGGACATTCAAAGAAGCTGAATGTTGGAAGATTCAGGACAGACAAAAGGAATTACTTCTTTACTCAGTGCATAGTTAAACTATGGAATTTGCTCCCACAAGTGGCATTCATGGCCACCAGCTTGGATGGCTTTAAAAGAAGATTAGACAAATTCATGGAGGACAGGGCTATCAATGGCTACTAGCCATGATGGCTGTGCTCTGCCACCCTAGTCAGAGGCAGCATGCTTCTGAAAACCAGTTGCCGGAAGCCTCAGGAGGGGAGAGTGTTCTTGTACTGGGGTCCTGCTTGCGGGCTTCCCCCAGGCACCTGGTTGGCCACTGTGAGAACAGGATGCTGGACTAGATGGGCCGCTGGACTAGATGGGCCACTGGCCTGATCCAGCAGGCTCTTCTTATGTTCTTAGTGATTGTTGGCCTCTCTGTGGCTTCTCTCACAAGTCTCCTCCTTGTTCAAGTGCTGAGTTTTGAGGGACAGCCTTTTCTTGGCAGTGCCTGGGTGCTGTGATGCAGCTTCCACTTGCTGCTTATTGATCCAGCTGTGCTCACTGGGATATCAAAGCACTGATATCATTTTGTACCCTTTTCCTAATCCATGCATTTGTATTACATTATCTCTCACTTCTGTAGAATGCTCTTTGGTCTTCATTTTCCTTCAGATCCACAGCCTGACCAATGATCCTTCAACAGTGGGGTTTTTATCCTGACAATGTGACAGCAACTTTAATGGTTCACAGGTGGAAGCCAATGGTAAGGTAATTGTGTCCTCGATAGGGCAATTTCTTTCATCTGTGTAAACTGAGACCTTCCACAGCACAGGGGTTGAATACTAATGCAAGCAACATGTTTCCATTTTTGTTTCTTACAAATATTTCCCAATATAAAATCAATGTCACCTTAGAATAATTGATTTTGAGTTTCGGTGTTTCAAAATAAAATATCGTACAGAATGAAATTACAATGTACTATTTGTAATTCAGTAATATGAGAACATTGGTCAGGGGTCTGATTACTTTTGCAAGGCACTGTAAATAAAATAACATTACTTCAGTGATAAAAGCCAGTAACCAAATAACATTTTGATCACAGTATTTCTTCAGAAAATGCCCAGCTGCCTGACTTATAAACCAGTTACAGCTGGAGTAAGCTGCATAATCACATTGGTAAATAGCTCCATTACCAGTTTTTTATTTAAACAGGTGTTTGGATCTGGTTGCTGCCTTGAAAGGGGAAACATTGAACTTTCCATGGGAATTGTAAGACAAAGGGATGTAAGGATCTTTTTTTCAGAAACCTTCCCAGTTTTGTTCTGGAAGCTTAGCAGAATACCTGGATTTAGGTCTCTAGAAAGGTGTTCAGGTGCTGGTTGAAACACAGCTGACTTCTGATCTTGTTTTAAGAAACAGATCATGTGAGTGAAGAGGAGGTTGCTTCCCTCATAGCTGATGTAATCCCTACCACCAGTCGACTGCGTCCCAGTGTCCGAACTCGAGCTATAGCCAGAACACGTCAGAGCGAGCGCGTGCGGGCAACAGTGAACAGAAATCGGATAACAACTGCACAGCGAATTCAGGTGCTGCATCATCTGGGAGGGTGGAACAAATGTTAAACTGAGTGATCAAACCCTTTGCTTATGTAGACTACCTTTTGTCCACATGAAGGGAACTTAAGTTGAAACTTGGGTTCTATAGTTGCAAACACTGTGGCACATAACAAAAAAATATTTTTGGCATAATACATTAGGAAGAAGTTATTTGTGCAAGCCCCACTGAATGAATGTAGTTGTGCAAGAGCATTACTGTGGCCGTGGCCATTCTCATTCATTTTTGCAGGGGTTTGAACAGAAGATCTTCCCATTGAGGTCTCTGCAGTTAAACAAACAGACATTCTTTTAGCATTGGATGCATTTCATGAGAATCTTTGGGAGAATAATTACGTAATACATTTATTTGGAATGAAATCAGAAGTACAATAATTTTCAGGACCGGTGTGAGAGCTCCTTGGGACTACACATGTACTGTGCATTTTCAGGACTGAACTGCTTCACATGTCATGCAGTGGCTTTCTGTGGTAAGCTGTACCCCCTCCCAAGTGTGTAGTGATACATTCTGAGAGCTGTGATTTGCTGTGACTCACTAGTACAAATCCAGTGTGTGTTCAGGTACACACACAACCCTTCACAATTTATGTGCTTAACCACAGCAAACAGTGATGTCTCTGCAGTGCTACATAAAATATGAAGTTGCTCACAGTCCTGCAAATGTATGGTATGCTTGGAATCCACCATGTCTTGGATGTTCAGATTGGTAAAAAAAGAGATAAAATCATACCCCACTATATAAAAATCAAATATAAAAGCCTTTCTTCAAATTATGGAAAAGATACTAAGTACAAACTATAATATTATGATGAAGTATACAGAAAATCTCCAAGTTGCCAATGGATCTTACATGTATGCTTACCTAATATGTAAAGAGGAAAAAATGTTACGTGCATTACCTTCTGTTAGTAATTACATGATGTAACTTTGCCTGTTTTGTTTTTTGTTGGTTCTTCATTTTGAATTTAAAAAAGGGGGGGAAATGATTGTACAGGTCATGTTTTGTGAAACTACAGGCAGGAAAGATTGCCTGCTATTTTGTATGTATCCTGTCAATCATGAATAAATGCAAACATTCAAGCGGTAGATATGTGTACTATAGATGGAATTTCCACAAAATAGTACATGGTGCTTAGACAGGTATCTCTATACACTTTTGATTGCTGAAGGGATTATTATACTGATCTGATTCACCAGTCATGAATTTGCTTCTAAATGTGATACTTTGGGAAGTGATGATGGCTTCCTGTGTGGTGGGTGGGAGGAGTTTGAGTGGAGAAAGCTCCTAACTAAAATGAAGAGGTGACTTGATTTAAGAGGAAAACTGAAAGGGGGGAAGGCTTCTCTTCCTCTGTTTAGTGTCGTAAATTGCATTAATTTTGTAGTAAACCACAAAACTGTGAATGCCTGTCTTGATTTTAGCATGTACCAAGGTACCTTATGTCTTCCCTTCTTGATGAAACAATTGAGGCCGTTGCAGCAGGGCTGAGTACAGCCGTATACCAGAGACCATTGACTCCTCGAGCTACAACCAAGAAGAAACGAAAAGGAGGTAATTTGCTCCGAATAATGGTGGTTGTGCTTAGGTATATTTTTATGGAGGCCTACACAATTCTCTTTCCTCCCTTTAATATTACAAAAACCCTGTGAGGTGGATTAGGATGAGTCTGTAGGACTGGCCCAAGAACACCTTGTGTGCTTAATGGCTCAGTAGGGATTTTAACCTGTATCTCCCTGAGCGTAGTGTGAAAGCACTTGCCACTGTGATACTCTGTCAGTGGATTTCATTTATTTGTAAAACATTTCTGTCCCTCCTTTTCGTCTCCACAGTGGAGTCCCCATGGTGGCTAAGCAACTTCTGTTAAAAGATACAGACTGAAAACAATCATCAAAAGGCAGAAAAATGAGCAGCATCAATAAAGTTTTTTTTAAAGACTAGGCAACCAAGAAAGCCCAGACACATAGAACCTTTTCTGAAGATTGAAATGTGTGGGCTGGGTCATGTGGGCAGAGCAGGTGTCAATAACTCCAGGTGTGTGGAATATTAATGAATATGCACATGACAACTGTACTTAAGCCAGGTGGATTCAGACACTTGTTTTGACATATTCATGCCCCCCAAGCACCCTGGAAAATTTATGTACTCATGAATCAGCTGGGATTGGAGTCTTGTACCATGTGTCAGTGACATATTTGTTCAGGCATTCAAGTGACGAGCTATCTTGTATATAATTTTTTAAAAAATGCTCTGTGGTGGCCTTACAGTGGCCTCACATGTAATGGTAAGCCATAGTCTGAAACAAACTATGGTTTACTGTGAACTAGCATTGTGCTGGTGCTTGCTGCTTATTGTGCCTGCTTCACTCCACCCCAGCTGGAGCCAGGGAACAGACCACAAAGCAGTTGACTCTGCATTGTGTGTGAAACCAGCACTCAGGGTTTGTTTCTCTCCAAACAAACCATAAGTGGCAAGCCAGGAACAAATCTTGGCTTCTGTTCAAGGTTTATTTGGAGAGAAACCACAAGTGCTGGTTCTCGTGTAACACTAAGCCAAGTGTTGTGGCTTGTTTCTCCCAATTTGGGAAGGGGTAGCACAAATGAGGAGAGGGCACTCTGACACTGTTCATACTAGGTAAATAGTTTATTTTAGACTAGCTTAGATGATGAACCAGCCCAGTGTCAGAAGAGCTGTCTGAATCCATCAGATTGTTGAGGCCACAGGAAATTAGAGTTCCATCAGAGAGTGAATGCCTTTAATTTCCACTTTTCTCCTGAAGTATGTCCCCTTACCTTTGGCTGGGGTGTGTTTGACATGCATTTGTTTTCCTTTTCAAAATGGATTGTATTATAGTATACGGATTACAGAGGGGATACAGATTATTGTCCATATTTGCTGATACCTAATTTCAAAATCTTTCTATATTTTGCCTAATTCAGGTAGGAGAAGGAAATTAGGTAAAAAAACTCATACAAAGTCATCTGCTGGAAAAAAGAGTGCTGGAACTTGGATTAAGAGACGCAAGCGCCGAGCGAGGCGGAGGAAGGGAAAAAAAATAAAAGTACGCTCCCAGATTTTCAGTGATGCAGACATTTGTATTTAGCTAATACTTTTGTTGTAGCAATACAGCATTATTTTATTTATTTAGGAGTATTCATCCCACCTACTAACCAGGTTTTTTATGTACTTTGTATGATGCCCTTTATGGGGGTTAGGGGTGGAGAATGTAACCCCTCATGTTCTGTGTAATATACTGTTTTCTGTCTTCAAAGAGTTTGGTGGAAATCCTGTTTCTTGCATGTGGTTAACTCGCTCTTCTTCTACCCAGGTGAAAACTGAGGTGACTGCTCGTTCCCGAATTGCAAAAACCCTTCATCTTGGCAAGCCTGTACATGGCACTTCAATCCCTTCCATGTACAAACCAATAGAACCCTCACTTGGCCTTATGAGAGCAGATATTGGAGCAGCCTCTCTCTCTGTTTTTGGAGATTCTTTTGAACTGGACCCTTATAACAGGTACAGATATGACAGGTGGAAAGAAAATAATGAACGGTGATTCAGAAATACATGGTGAGGCTGTCAGTCATGTAGCATTTAGAACTGCATGAGCAGTTCTAGTCTAGCATCTAGTGTGTTGATTACATAGTTTTGACTTGCCCTCTCCGAGCTCTTGTATGCCAGGTGTCCAAGGACCACATGTACTCTTGGCCAATCCTTTGGGGGGGCCTAGCAGGTAGGTGTAACCACCCCATACTCTTGCAAGTGCACACACAAACAGGATGCACACAAAGGTCCCCCCTCAGCTAATCTGTGCAGCTCAGCTGAGGGGGGTTATTTCCTGTCCACTTATGAAATGATTGATCTGATACCTAGAGAGGTGATTTGCGTCCCCATCAGAGTGCTGGGCGCCACTCACTCTAGCGCTACGTCCCCTTTAAACAATTTCCCCCCTGGTGTTTCCACAAAACGGGGTCTTTTTTTGCAGGGGGGGGGATTTTTTGTTTGGCTTGATCAGGCCCACACATTGGGGATTAGTTGGGGATTAACCCTTGCTTTCAAGAGACATTGGTGTGTTCTAGCTTTTAACATTGAAATCTGACCTTGGCACTCCTGATTGTTTATTTTTATTTTTATTAATTTGTACTAAGCAAGCCTGACGATGCTGTGGCTTTACTATCCCTTCCTTATTCAAGACCTTCACAGTGGTGCTTACCTTCTCTCAAATTCTTTTGTGGAAATGTAATCCCCCCCACCCCTCCTCTGCCCAGCAGTGATCAAATTGATTCACGTCAACAAGTCAAATTCCCTAAGCTTTCTGAATTCCCTTTATCCAGAACTGTTTATAAAAACCTTGGCTGCATATTTAAGATGGCAGTTTTGATGTGTCTTACAAAGATTGCTTGCTTGAATTGTTCTTTTGCATAAACCCCCACCCCCTGCTAATGGGGCATTAGCCTTTGTTAGATTATTTTCTTTACTTCTCTGATTGACAGAAAAGAAGGTAAATGAGGCTAAATCTAAATTAGATGGTGAGATTTATTCAGATTGAAGCCAATTGTTTTAGTGTCCCTACTTCATATGTTCCCTAACATATATGCTTCCTTGCTATTTCAAGGGCTTTTATAGTAAATCAGAAGACCAAATTCATTTTTTTCAGTTTGAATGTTTCAGTTATGATTATAGGCAAAACTCAGAAAAGATGGTAGATGGCAGTGATCTTCCAAATTTCTCTCCTAGCAATGAAGAGCTTCCCATAAATTCAGCCTCACCTGTGAGCAGCAAAAGAAGAGTTCTTTCTCAGTCGGCGCTAAGATCGCATCGCCCTGTTGCTCGGCCGGTCGCTGTGGGGCTCCCTGGGTAAGACCAACCAGGTGAAGCTTTCTTACATAAAATGGCAACAAGATAAGTTGGGTGCCTTTTCACAAAGTTCTCCTATAGTTTGTGGTCTCTCCTATTGTTACTTTCCACCATGCATTAAAAACCCCGCCCTCTCTGCAGTCTCTGTGGATTTATGCTTAATGCCACAAGCTATAATAAAGTAGGATGTATATCTGGAGAGAAGATCCTCCATGGCGCAGAGTGGTAAGCGGTGGTAACGCAGCCAAAGCTCTGCTCACAGCCAGAGTTCGATTTCAACGGAAGGAGGAAGTCGAATCTCCGGTAAAAGGGTTCGAGGTCCACTCAGCCTTCCATCCATCCGTGGTCGGTAAAATGAGTACCTGGCATATGCTGGGGGGTAAAGAAAGGCCGGGGAAGGAACTGGCAATCCCACCCCATCTATACGGTCTGCCTAGTAAATGTCGCAAGACATCACCCTAAGAGTCGGAAGCGACTCGCACTATAAGTGCGGGGACAGAGTTCAGTTCCTACTTTAGCTGTACTTGGCCCTGGACAGGCTATGGTATTTTCCTTTCAGTTTCCAGTCTGTTGAAAAGTTCCCAGTTCCCAGTACTGAAGAATACTAAGATGGTGGTTCTCACAGTGTACCTTGGAGAGTGATTTTTAATGGCAACATTATAGATCTAATTCTTTCTCATGCATGTGCGTACACACACACACACACGCACACACATGTATGACTCTCTTGCTCATGGGGATCTTGGATAGGTGGAAGGATGTAATTCAGTACAAATATAGCTCAGGATGCTTGAATTACTAGGAAAGCCCATAAAAGACACCCAAACGTCTGCAGCTAGTGGGAAATTCTCTGATTCAGAGAAAGGGGAGATTGCTATTGGCAGCCAGGAAACCTTAAGAAAGCACATTCCTCAGATGAAAATGTCATGAACAAGTTGAGATAGGATACTGAGGGGGGTATAGAGAGAAGGGCTGTCTGCCGAACCATTTCTGCACCCCTCACTTGCATTACTACTTTAAACAGTCAGTCCTCCCTGATCATTTTGGAGTGATGGTGGAGGAAATGATATTTACATGTATGTGGAGTGTTGTGCTGTCTTTCATTCCAGTGTGAAGCTGTCCTGCATATGCTGCTGCAAACATCTCTGTAGCTTTAGTCATGGGAGAACCCTAAAGAGCAAAGCTCTTTGTTCAGCTTGCCCCCATGTAAAGAATACCTTGCTGCATGTTCTTTCCCCACTTTTTCGGGTTGCTTATTCAGCCTTTGTCTAAGCAAGATGGCGAACATGCTAAAAAACAAACCAACAAACATAGCCATGCCCAGTTCCGCGCACTCAGCAATGCACTTAAATAAATCCTAGGGCACCAGTTTTATGCAATCCTGAGCTACAGATCCTTGGCATGCTGAAGTTGCAACTGCCTACTGCTGAGTACATGGGAGCCCTGTTTGGGTCTGTTTTGTTTCTGTTTAAACATACCTAGTGTCTGGTTCATATGAAATGTATGTCGCATTGTAGAAAGTTTTGAGGCTGTTTCCCTTTAACAGGGGCATGAGATGGAATGTTGGGAAAGGGATGTTCTGTTGCAGTTGGAGCAAAGGGCAGAGGGCCCCAAACAGACTGGAGGGAAAGGGTGGGCGATTGGGAAGGGTGGGCAATCAGGGAGGCTTGCCTGTGTGAGTAAGCGGAAAGGGGAGAAGACACCGAGCCAACAGGACAAAGAACATGGAAATATAGGGAAATTGCCAATTGTCATTTTGGATTTGGGGTGGGGGTTGTTACAGCCCTGTCTTATCACTTTGAAAATGACACTTAAAAAACAAAGGACTAAGTGACATAGGGCTTTATGCAGAATGAGAGGACAGGTCCTCCGCCTCCACAGTGGCTTACAATTCATTGTGCTAGAAAATAACACAGGGAGACAATGGAGGCTGGAGTAAAGAGAGGAAGAACATGCCATGATTGCAGTCCCTAGGCACAGTTGCAATAGGGAATGGAAGACTAGGGGGTTGTGCCAAAGGCTTCATGGGAAAGGTGGCTTTTGAGGAAATACTTGGAGGAAGTGGCACCACAGGGACTTGGTGCCTGGCTCTGCTCTAGGCTGAAGACTGAAGCCACTTGAGTGAAGGATTTGGACGTAGGCCTTCACCACTTACCCACTCAAGGCCTGGCACTCCTAGCTGAGAAGGCAGAGCAGGAGTCCAGAAGCCACCCAGCAAGGTGAAAGTGCATGGCTCCAAAGCATTTAATTATTTCTTACATTTATACTCTGCCTTTCTTTCATCGTAGAAACCCATAGCGGCATACATGTGGTTCCCAGGCGGTCCCCTATCCAGGCACTGACCAGGCCCAAACCTAATTAGTTTCTGCAAGGTGATGGCCTCCTGTGCCTTTAGACCATAGTTTGGGTCCAAAGCATGCCTTTACCCTTTCTCAGTGTCTGCCAATTCTCACCATAGGCTGGGCTCAAATATTAGCAGGCCAGCCCTGCTATTGATGAAAGGGCTTGGCCGCACAACTAAACATGATGAGGGACAACCTTCTTGTTTTGGTTTGGTTCATGTGTGTGTTTTGTTCACAACCAAAATGGGAGTGGGTAGTGATCTACTTCCATGTCGAAAGGAGTGCCTGGCTGACACATTTCCATGATTCATGAATTATGTGAGATCTCTTGAGACAGTTGTGTAAAGCAGTTTCATTTTAAAAAATTACATTTATGTCCTGCCTTTCCACCAAGAAGATTGGTGGTTCTCTCCCCACCACCATTTTATCCTCTCAATGACCCTGTGAGGTAGGATAGGCTGGCTCAAGGTTGGATACTAGGTTTGCTTTGAGTTAAAAAAGTTTTCTCACCTAGGATTTGAACAGGGTCATTTGGCTGGATTCCTGCTCCTCTCCCCAAGAGACTACCAAAAATGAAGCTTCTTTCTTATGGATCCATGCCTGTGAAATAAAAAAATGCTTTAAGGTTTAGGGAGCTTTCTGCTTCCTTTTTATTAGGAGACAAAGCGTAAGCCGAATACACTGAGGTGTTCTCTCTAGAACCAAAGAGGGCCAAAGCTCATTGAGAATTAGGGGAGAATCTACCAAAGAGCAGGAATGCAGCCAAATGTTTACTTTCCAAGAAGGCAAGTTGCAGGTGAGTTGTTACAGGTAAGGCAAAAGAAACTAACAGTACCTGATAGGAATGACAAACTGGAGTTCCAAAAAGAAAGATAGCTTGTTACAATAGTTTGACTCTTTCAAAGTACTTACCTCAAGATTAGTTAGAAGTTATATAATAATAATAATAATAATAATACAATATTAAAATTTGGTAAATATATATGCTACCTTTCAGCATAAGGATCCAAAAATGAGCATATTTTCAGATGTTTGACTGTTGAGCATATATTCAGATGTTTGAAGCTTAATAAATTAATTTATTTTTATTTTTTTCAGTATTTCTGCCTGAGTGTCTAAGAAATACTCAAGGTGGCAGCACAACAAATTAATTTAGAGCAATCTGGCAAACATTTTAAGTATCGTAAATTTAAAAACTGAACAATAGAAAATCTCGATTGAAAACATTCAGAAAATATTTTTAAAAGCAGGCCTAAAAAAGCTTGTGGAATGATACATCTTCACTAGCTATTGAAAAGCAGTGGCAGGGCGGGCAAACTTATTTCAGCCATAATCTTGGCACTATCACAGAAAACACCTCCCTTGTGCCTGCTCACTGTACTTCTAGAAAAAGAAATTGGAGCAGGGTTTCACTAGGTGATCTTAAGGCTCTGGAAGATTCATATGAGCAGCAGTGATTCTTGAGGTACTATGATTCTAAGTTACTTAGTGCTTTCAAGGGTCAAAAGTCAACAATTGATAATTGAGGGATTGCCTTACCCATGATATACTTACCCGTTCACTGCAATCACCTGTGGGAGCTCTCCTTGTACTACTGCATGCCCCTGGGGTTTGTTCCATGCAGCTCAGACTAGATCCTGCAGTACAGTGGCACCTGTCCTGTCGAATGCACTGCCAGTTGAAGTTGAGACAGACTCCAGCATTTGAGAATAAAAACTTTTAAAAAAATTTTACAGGCCTTCCCAGAAGGATGAATTGACATGTGGGCAACACCTATTTTTTTTTTAGTACTGTTTTATCTGTTCTTGCTTGCTTTATTTTTGTAGTTGTATAACCACTGTGATAGTATTGTAATGTTATAATGGTTTTTAAATATTCTTAATAAAGCAATTGATAACCAATGCAGATAGTATAAGATGAAAGCTATATGCTCCAGATGGCCTGATCCATCTGAAATCCTAGTAATAGCATTCTGGACAAATTGAACGTTAGCACAATCCTATGCAGTCTACTCGGAATAACCCCCATGGAGTTTAATGGGGCTTACTCCAAGGCAAATGTATAATGAATGAATAATTTATTTCGGTCAAAGACCAGCATAGGGCAAGTGTATAGGGATTGTGTCGTAAAGCATGAATGATTGAAGCCAGGTTTGGATATACCCACTAGGCATATAGTAGATGGTATACAGGCACCACCTAGTATAGCTACACTGCTTTGTCTTATCTTGGATGCACAGTATACAGTGACTCAGTATATTTTAGTTTCTGTTTCCCAGCTCACAGCTTTCTTTAAAATTCTATAATGCCTTTGATTAAAACGGGAAAAAAGGTGAAGTGTGGTAGGAGAATGCTTCCTGTAAAAAGGGAGAGTGAATAGGTTTGTCCTTGTGTTTATGCTGTAACATTGGTGTTCTTTGAGAATATCTGTACAGTTAATATGTATGGAGTCAGAGGCACAGCTATCTGTTCTCCATCAGATGAAGCCTGTTAGCTCAGCTGCAAAGGAGGGCACAGAAAGGTGCAAAGGCTACTACTTTTTCTCTCAAACACTGCCTTGACTCAGAAGGTGTAAACATATGTGGGACCCTGCAAGAGACATATACATTGGAGCTATCCTGTAGCTTTTGACTGTCTTTGTCCTTTGTCTCATGTCTGTTATTTTCCTTTACAGTCATTTGGTTCTGAGTTCAGTTTTGTCTGTCTTGTTCTCTCAAACTTAAAGAGAGGTATGGATAAAGGTAGTAGGCAGAAAGCCAAGATGACATGCTACAACTGATGCATAGATGAGTTTATTTTATTTATTAAATTTATATCCCGCCTTATGGCCAAAAGGCCCTCAAGGCGGCTTACAAAAACATGTTGAGTTGTGGTGTGTCTGAAGCTTCTGCATTTCAGAAATGCCTTTTGGATCCCTCATTCCTCCTTTGCAAGTCCTGGTCTTGGTAAATGGGAGTGCTGTTTACTTAGTTTATCTATGAATAAGTATTGGATTGAAATTGATCATTATAGCATTTTTATTGTTGCATCATTTTTATATTGCTTTGTTTTTTATATTGTACATGTTTTAGTTTATTATTGTTGCTTCAGGCTTTCTTTTTAGAAAGAAAAGTGAGGTGCAAACATTAAATGAAATGAGAATGAGATCCCGAAGCTTTTCTACATTTGCATGGAATTTTGGAGTACAGTCAGCCCTGGATATTACCATTTTTCCCTAACACCAAAGGAAAGCTCCCCACGGCTTTTACAAAGTCTTCTATAAAGAAAGTAGTACTTGGCCATTTATTTTCCCACTCTAATAGTTTGGAACTTAATTTGTGTGCCATCAGCACAAGGTAGGCCATTTCTTCTGAAAGCAATGGTAGCAATAGGCCTGGTTGTGCATTCAGTCACTCCTGGTGGCTTTTCTTCAACCATGTTATCTTTCTTACGGAGATGCTCTTCAGTCTTAAACGAATATTAATCAGATGTAAAAGATCTTTTGTTCATTTTGATGTAACTAGTATAGTTCTGTACAATGTAAAAACAAAAAGTGTGCCTTGTTTAATTGATAGGAGGAGTGTGCCTGCCTTGATACCTGAGCCAGAAGCTGAACCAGCACCTGTGCCTGACCTTCTGGGGAGCATCCTGACTGGGCAGAGCCTCCTTATGATGAGTGGTTCTGATGTTGTCATTAATAGAGATGGATCATTAACAGCAAAGAAAGCAGGTAGGAATTCTGACTTAAATGTCCATGTGATGCTTGGTCATACTGATGTAAGTCTGTAAATGTGTTAAGCTCATAAGGACTTTCTAATGCTTGCAAGGAGTGGACAAATAAATACCAGGTAAGTTGGTTGTGTCTTCTCTAGCCTGTAATAGTCAGCCTTGAATTGGTAGCAGTTTATTCATTTTTGTTATTTGTTCTTGGAAGCTCAGGTTCAATTGAAGAAAACAATATAGGACTATTGACCATTATACTACTGTTGTGCTTCTTTGAATGTATCGTATGAATCTGAGTTTCTTAAAGACCAAATGCCCACATTTAATTCTAGAAGCAGAATATGTAGGTTTATGCTACATATTTTATGTAGCATAATATGTAGGTTTATGTAGGTTTATGCTTCAAAGTTTATGCTGAATCGGTACGAAAGAGCTTACAGGGTAATGACCAACATCCTGACACTCTTTAATTTTTATTTGAAGTTTTAAGGTATGCTTGGACATAATTGTCCTTTCAGAAGTCATGTTAGCTAGTTGGCCAAGTTTGGCAACGCCATTTCAATAGCCGCTCACTTAAATATTGATAATTAGTTGCCAAAAATAATTATGTTGACCCATGCTAACTTCATATTAAAATTCAATATGGATTGGTACAAGCAAATGATTGAAAAGCTAAAAATTTTCTCATATATCTTTCAGTCTCATTGCTGCATGACAATTCAGTAAGCAGCTCAAGAGCAGTGGAAGGCTTGGAGGAAAGCGCCCAGCCGGGGGCATCACATCTGGGGATCCCAGCTAGTACTTCCGTTGCTGAATCTTTGGTGTCTTCACGACTGCATCTGAATGCCAAACCTGCCATCCCAAATGCTTGCACCTTGTCCCCATCATCACTAAGCATAGCAAACAAGGCAGTGAGTCCACCACAGATTACGTTTGGAAGGGCACCCATTAGGTTTGAATACTCGATGACTCCAAGGTCTGTTCAGACTCAGAATTTAGCAAATCTGAATAGATGTGGCCCCAAACTGGGTGAAGTGTTCAGATTTAATGGAGGCTCTAAGTTGCCTGGGGCCCCTCTTTCAGCCTCTTTTAAATTATTGTGCAACAACTCTAGTTCGGTCTCAAAGGCTATGCCTGTGAGGCAGCCTCTGAAATTGTCTCCTAAAAGGCTTGATATCTCTGAACTCCCCAGGATACCAAAGATTAAAAAGGAAACAAATAGTGGACATTTGGGATCGCAACCTGCCAGTGACCGAAGCAGTGATATTCCCAGCTCCTGTGTAACACAGTTGACTGGCAAAGGGAGTACAAACCAGCCACTTGGAGGTAGTAAAATGGAAAACAGCAAGCCGAATGCTACTCAGCAGCAAGTGCATACAAGTGGAGGCTGTCCTACAAACGCCGTTGCCCATGCCAGTTCCACCCTTCCTCCTTCAAGGGGGAAAGTTGGAACCTCTTCCTTTGAGAGCTTTAAAATCAACATCCCTGGAAATGTTGGACATTCCAGCAGACTGTCTAATCCTGGGTTTTGCAATACTTTCCGACCAGTTGACAATAAAGTACAACAGAAAGAGAATCCATCACCCCTCTTTTTGCTGAAAAAAACTAAACCAGTCAAAAGTGAAATATATGATCCTTTTGATCCAACAGGTTCTGATTCAAGCTCAGCAAATAGCAGTCCAGAAAGATTGCCCCTCACTAATATCACCAGAACAATATCTATAGCAAGTCCAAAAGTTCAGACTTTCCAAACAGTGCGCCGCATTACCCCTTATGTGTTGGAAAATATCTTTGGATCAGGGGCTGAATCGTCTGATGCACCATCAGGTAACACAGAGTCTCATGACGATGCAATAAAGAAGAGGCTTGTGGAGCAGGTACCTGATACAGAACAAGAAAAAGCTGATGAGGAGGAATTGTCGAGTGTACCCTATACATCATCTGCTATCAAGCAAGTTATTTATGAGGAGCACGTAAATGAAGATGATGAAGATGGGCCTAGGATAATTTTTGAAGATGACCAAGCTAAATCTAGAGTAAAAATTAAGTTGGACAGTCCCATAAGGGAAAGTGAACAGCAAACATTACCTAAAACCGAGCAAACAGAAGAGCAATCTTTTTCAAGATCCCCATCAAATTCTAGTTCTCAGAGCCAGAAAAAATTAAAAAGAAAAAAGGCAACTATGAAAGAATACACAAGCGCTCGATCAAGATCTAGGTCAAGAACATGTTCAAGAGATAGAAGCTCCAGATCTACTTCTCACTCTGTTGAAGAAAAATACAGTAAAAGCCAGAGGATTAAAGCAAAGGCTCGGCGTTCATCAAGCGACTGCTCCAGTAGTCATGAGCGATTGAAAAAAAAGAAAGCAAAGGATAAGACTAAAGACAAAAAAGCAAAAAGATCCTGGCCAAAAGAACACAAGAGATCTAGATCACAATCTGGTAGTCCAGGCAACTCTTCTTTTGAGTTGTACGAAAGTAGAAAAAAGAAAAAGCACTCGACCTCTAGATCCAGGGGACAAGAATATTCCCCATCAAACAGTGCTGAGAGAATGAAGAAAAAAAAGCACAGAAGAGAGAGAAGCTATGACAGGTATGAGAAAGAGAAGGCCTCAAGGTGCCGAGAGAGAAAAAGATCTAGGTCTAGATCTCGGGAGAAGCGAAAAAGGAGATCGAGGTCATCCTCGCCATCAGGGGCCCGGGAGTCTAAAGGAACTAAGTCTAGGGAGAAACAGCTGCAATCCAGGTCACGCTCCAAAGAAAGGCAGTGGAAGCCAAACGAGATGTCACCACTACCTCTTCAAGAGAAGGATAAGAAAGATGAGAACCTAGATAGTTCTCTTGAACATGCTCCTCCTTGGGCACAAGAACTAGAAGATATGACACAAGAAACTTTGAACGTTCATCTAGACCTGGTCCCTGTGCAGGAGAGTCCTCCAAAAGAGAGCATAATGGAAGTTGATTTAGAAGAGGCCATTTCAAAGGAGCAAATCTGTAAGAAGCTTGTAAATGAAATAATTTCTCCTCAGGCAGAGTGCTCAAGTTCTGAAGTGTTACCTGACAACATAAATTCTTCCATGGGGAAAGAATTGGCAGAACTTTGTAGCCAAAGTAGTATGAAACTGGAGGAAATTGAAATTAAAAAAGAAGATACTGATGTGTGCCCATTTTTAACAGACTCTCTGTTAGAGAAGGAGGAACTTGTACAGGAGCATAATGAGGCAGTGCCAATTCAAGTTTTATCAGAAATTGGAACACCGACAGAGGCTAAAGGTGGGAGCCTTGTGTCGGATGAGAATGTAGCTGATGTAAATAAACCTGAACTAGAGGCAGTAGCTCAAGGACCTGTGTTGAAATCTAAACCACCAGTGAAAAGGGTTACATGGAATCTTCAAGAGGAAGAAAGTGATGCAGTGACTGCAGGCAAAACAACAAGTAAGTGTATGGGAAATCTTAGCAAAATACAATATTGCAGGGGTAGGAGCTGTTTTTCTCATTAAAAGTGGGACAGAGTGTTGCTTCTCATTTTTCAAAGTGATATTGGTCCCACTGAATGAGAGCCTCAGGTTAAAAGTAATGGGTGCAGTTTAGAGAAAGATGAAAATACTTAAGGGTGTGTTGATTTCCCTTGGATTTGTGCCTTTATCTTGGACCATTAGAATGGTAGATAACTGAAGATCAGATCTGTGCTACACAATATTAGATGAAAAATGAAAAAAGATCTTTGTGAATGGTTCTTAATATTGCAACCTCTTTCAATTCAAGTCAGGGACGCAGTGTTGGTTCAGATGTAATGCCAAACAATTATGGCTGCAATCCCATTCACGCTTACCTGGGAGCAAATCCCATTGAACCCAATGGAGCTTACTTCTGAGTAGACCTGTATTGGATTGCAGCCTGTGTTAGTGAGTATTGAATTCACATGCTGTCTCCTTGCTTTATGCTCTCTTACACTGACCTTTTTTGTGGCAAACCATAGTCTGCCGTTACACCTAACTTGGCAAACTCTTGTTTGCACTTGGCCCACAAAGCAGAATTCTAAACTAAGGTTTGTTCTTGGCTTTGAGAACAAGTGCAAACTATGGTTTTCTAGTTCTGATAAAATGGCAAGCAATGCTTACTCTTGTTAACTGAGCCATGCTTTTCTCTCTAGCATGTATGCATCCATGCTTAGCATTCTTTAGTACAGTAGTGAATTCTTCAAAACTTTCCAAAACTAGGATTATTTAAGATGGGATTAGTCTTTAGGACTTGATTCCTCTTGTTAGAGTTGTTTATATGAATACTTGAAAGAACATACATGTTTCCACCCTCATCCAGGATCACACTTAACATCTGGTCCAATTTAAGAAACTTTAACCTGTGAATTCACCTTTACTAGGTATTTCTAAGAATTTTGAAAAGTGTTTGTGCCTGCAGACAAAAGCCCATTTAAAGAAGTTATGGAAGTTGGTTTTATCATCAATATAGAGTTCTTCTATATTGTCATAATGTTTGCTCACTTAAAAGTGTTGTAATTTGCTGTAATTGTCTGGATTTATTGCTATGCTGAAGTGCTTTTCTTTTCTTGGGGAATTTTTAGGGGTTCCGTTCTGCAAACAGCAGAGAATGAAAGAAGGGGTCTGGAAAGCAGAGGATTTGACCCAAACATTAAATCAGGTGCAGTTAACTGAGCCTCCTCCAACCAATTATATGATTTCCGAGCCTATGTTTCCTGATCTAGATTCCTCTCAGGTTGGTTTCCCCTCAGAGACAAGTGTTATGGAAGGTCATTCCACTACATCTGTGAACTTGTGCCCCACCTTGATTTCATTGTGGAATGCTCTTCTTCCTTCTCCCACATGCAGTACATTTCATTCAGCCCATGTACTGTACTTGAACAGTCTTTTGACTTTTGTATTTCCCCACCTCCCACTTTAAAATAAAAACAGTGTTCTCTTACTTTGCAATGGTCCTGTGGATTCTAATTTCTGGTAGCTTTTTAAGATGTGTGTGTGCTTTTTGTATACAACTTAAGATCAATTAGACTGCATGTTTTAGAGAATTGAAGACTATCCACTGCATCCCAGTGACAAGTGTGAGGTTGATGGGAACACAGTAATTTTATTTTTTAAATTATTATTATTTGATTTATATCCCGCCCTTCCTCCCAGCAGGAGCCCAGGGTGGCAATTTTGGCCCTTTTGAATTAGCAGAAAGTAATCCACCAGACCTTTGAGTGAAAGCTGTTCTTGGAGTCGCTGTGCACCACCTCCCTATGCCAACCCCCACCCTCTCTTAAGAATATAAGAAGAGCCTGCTGGATCTGGCCAAAGCCCCATGTACTCCAGCATCCTGTTCTCACTGGCTAACCAGATGCCTGTGGAAATGCCACACTGCTGTCCTTACCTGTGATTTGCAGTAACTGGCATTCAGAGACATACTGCCTCCCAACAGTGGACATAGGACATGTTATGGTATGAGAAGTATTTTCTGATGTTTTGTTTCTTTTCTTCAGGTTTACAACCAGAACCTGCCTTTGATAGCACCGCTTCCCTCGAGTCTGCCACCCTATGCACCTGTTAGTCAGCCCACTGTTCAGTTCATCATGCAAGGGAGTCTTCCTTTGCTTAGCTGTGTGGCAGGGCAGGGATTGACTCCAGAGCCTGGCAATCTGGCATTGGCTTCAGAGCCAGGAATCCAGGCCGCTTCCACGGGAGACACAGAGGAGAAAGACAAAGCACCTAAATCTCCCATGGATAAATCAAAAAATGAGGAGGTGAGTGGATATGAATGGCTCGCTAAGATGAAGTGTTTAAGCTGATACCCAGATGTGGCCCACTTGCACAATAGCCCGTGGGAATCCCATTGTTAGCATAGCATAATAGCTAAATCCAATGCATGTCCTGTACTTGCAAAAGATGTTACACAACCTCTAGTGCAACTACTTAGGCTGGAATATTGGGCTGAAAACAACAGAATGAAATTCAATAGGGATAAGTGCAAAGTTCTACACTTAGGAAAAAGAAACCAAATGCACAGTTATAAGATTGGGGGATACTTGGCTCAGCAATACCACATGCGAGAAGAAACTTGGAATTGTCATTGATCACATGCTGAATATGAGCCAACAGTGTGATGTGGCTGCAAAAAAGGCAAATGCTATATTAGGCTACATTAACAGAAGTATAGTTTCCAAATCGCGTGAAGTATTAGTTCGCCTCTATTCGGCACTGGTTAAGCTTCATCTCGAATACTGTGTCCAATTCTGGTCTCCGCACTTCAAGAAGGATGCAGACAAACTGGAACAGGTTCAGAGGAGGGCAACAAGGATGATCAGGGGACTGGAAACAAAGTCCTATGAGGAGAGACTGAAAGAGCTGGGTATGTTTAGCCTGGAGAAGAGAAGACGGGAGATATGATAGCACTCTTCAAGTACATGAACGGTTGTCACACACAGTTAAACGACGTAGGGTCTCTGATTTTATTTTAAAAGACAAGCCCCACATTATTTTCATTCAGGAAACTCATTCTAACAAAGAAGTCTCAAAACTGTTGCCACATGCTTATTATAGAGAGCAATACTCATCTCATGGATCCTCCAAAAGCAGAGGGATAGCTATTTTAATAGCATGTTCTTTCCCCTTTAAACATATTCAGACTTACAAAGATACGGAAGGACGGTTAATACTTGTTAAAGGGAGATTGGGTACCCCAAAAGTAACCCTAGCATCACTATACACCCCTAATACAAAACAATTATGCTTTTTTGCTTCCTCTCTTCTAAAAAAACATAACTTTGCAGAAGGTGAATTAATAATTGGAGGAGATTTCAGTTGGGCCGCAGACCCTCTATGGGACAAATCTATAGATGCTACTCTACCTAGGGGTTCAGTCTACCAACAAATCAAATTTTCAAAATATTTTGTCTAAATTTAACTTAATAGACACCTGGAGAACATTATATAAATCAGAGAGGAATTACACATTTTACTCAGATATAAATGTTATTACAGACTAGATTACCTCCTTATTTCCAGCACATTGCAAACCACACTACAAGAATCTCAAATTGGTTTATTTTTGGTCTCTGACCACACTGCAGTGTGGGCAACATTATCTTTGGGAGAAAGAGAAACAATCACACCCACCTGGCAATTGACAACTCTTCACTCACCAATCAATTAGCTACAGAGACCATCCAAACGACCATTAAAGATTATTTTACACACAATACAGGGAAAGGAATTGAAGATAGTATTGTTTGGGATGCGATGAAAGCTGTAATACGAGGATGTTGTATCGCAGAGAAAAATAAATTACAAAAACAAACGTCTGTCCTAATAAACAGCCTCTGTTGAATTGCAGAAACTGGAATGACAACATAAACAAATAGGCTCCCTTAAAATCAGAGATAAATTGGACTCTGTGAGGAAAACAATAGAAGCTTTAGAAATTTCAAAAATATCAAAAGCTATGATTTATCTTAAAAGATTCTATGAAAAAGGCAATGGAAATTTTAAGCTGTTAGCTAATATGCTACAACATAATCAATCTTCTAATAGAATATGGTGCTTTAAACAAGATGATAATCATCTCGCTTACAAAACCAAAAAAAATTATTCTGCATTTATGTCATACTACCAAAAATTATATCAAGCCACTGAGCCCAAGGAAGTAAACATTTCATCCTTCCTTCGAAATCTTAACCTCACAAAGTTAGATCAGGACCAACAGTCTGCTATAAATAACAAATTCAATGAGAACGAAGTTCAGGATGTTATTAAGAAACTTAAAAATAATAAAGCTCCCGGGTCAGGTGGCTTTTCCACAGACTTTTACAAGAAGTTTAACACTACTGGTCCCTCACCTAACATGACTATTCAATATGATTTGGGAGGATAATGAAATTCCATCAACTTGGAAAAACTCATGTATGGTTTTAATCCCTAAAACAGGAAAAGATCCCACTGATACAAATAATTATAGACCAATCAATCTACTGAATCAAGATTTAAAAATATTTACCTCAGTCCTGGCCAACAGTCTTAGGCTCATCATGCCCGCAATTATTAATCCAGATCAAACTGGCTTCATCAAAGGCAGACAAATTTCGGACTCTGTCAGACGTCTACTAAATATTATTTGGCACAGCAGAAAATACCACAAACCACTAGCAATCTTCAAATTGGATGCTCTGAAAGCATTTGATTCATTACATTGGGACTTACTTTTCCAGGTTTTGCAACATTATAGATTTGGTGACACGTTTATTAAAATTATCCAAAACCTTTATAAACAAGGTCTAGCTAATATTAGGACTAATGCATTTGAATCAGGATTTACAAAGATTGAAAAAGGGACAAAACAAGGATGTCCTCTCTCACAGCTCTTATTTGCTTTAACCATGGAACCTTTGGCACAAGCAGTGAGGGAGGATCCTATTATTAAGGGTTATAATATAAAAGGAACCATCCATAAGTTTGCCGATGACGTGGCTCCTTCTGTCAGACCCAACATCATCATTAAACAGCTTGAAAAAATTGCTTCAAAAATATAAAGAAATGTCTGGATTCACAATTAATTACACCAAATCTGAATCCCTTTTTGTAAATTTAGGTTCCACTATACAAAATCTAATCAAAACTACATTGGGGATTTCGGTTTGTGCCAGATCAGTTAAATACCTTGGTGTTATTTTGCCTGAAAACATAAATAAGTTGTTCTATTTGAATTATAACCCAATTGTCAGGAAACTCAGAAGTAATTTAAAATCTTAGAGAAGCAAATCTCTTTCAATATTGGGCAGGATAGCAGCAATGCAAATTATGCCACTTCCTTGTTTTTTATTTTTGTTTCAAGTTCTACCCATCCCTATTCCCAAAGATGCAATGAAATCTTGGCAACAAACGATAAATAAATTCATTTTTCACCCCCCCCCCCAAGATTAGCTTATTCACTTATAGGAAAGCAAATCTAGGAGGATGGGGCATTCCACATCATCCTATTATAATGCCTTTCAGATCCGTCAAATGCTATACTTAATTAGAAACATTAATGAGAAACATTGGATTGAAATGGAAACTAAAGTCGCTTCAGAGGTGATTTTAAAGATCCTACCCTTTTTATCAAACCCCAATTTATCAATAATATGGTTAACTCATTCACAAAATGTATGTTTCAATGCTGGAAATTGGCAGAATAAATTAACCCTGATTATTCATAGGTTCGCCATAGGTCGGAATTGACTTGAAGGCAGTGCACCCCTAATACCACTTGCTTTTCATCCCAAATTCCACACCTCTGATAGAGAACTCCAGTTAAAGGGTTGGAGTGATAAAGGATTATACAAATTATGTGATTTCTATGTAAATTCCATGCCGCTCTCAACTGAGCAACTGAAACTTAAATTACACAGAATTAAACCGAACTGGCTAACATTAGCCCAAGTCCGCAGCTTTATTTAATTAAACTGTGTTAAACAACAAGCAACAAGACCTTTTACAACTAATTAAAAACATGTGCCAGGGAGAAAAAAGGCCTAGTCTCTAAAATATACTCTATATTACTTAATACATCTTTAAAATCTACTCTCTCACTAAAAGATCAATGGGAAATGGTCGTAGGTTCCAAAATACAACTCAGAGATTGGAATAGGATGTGGGAACTATGACCATTCAGATCGGTTTCTAGTTAAGTAAAAGAACAATCTAAAATTGGTACGTTGTTGGTATTACACACCTGTCCAAATTTCACATATGTTCTCATCATCCTCCCCACTTTGTTGGAGGGGATGTGGGAAGACTGGAACCTACTTTCATTTATGGTGGGATTGTGAAAGAATACGGGATTTTTGGTCATTGATTTATAATTTGCATTTCCCCCTAAACTGCTGTTGCTAAACATCTTTAATGATACACACTCAAAACTGCTCTCTAAAGAACTGATTATCTACATGACTCTGGCAGCAGAATTGACAATTGCATCGCAATGGAAAACTGCAGACAGTCTTACAATTGAGCAATGGCACATTTCCCTTTGGAATATTGCTCTAATGGAAAAGCTTACACACAAATTGAAAATAAAACAAGGAAAAGAGATGCCAGACTCTTTCTATATAGCTTGGCATTCATTTATTGAACATACTTCCGAAGATTCATCTGGGCATCGCCCATCCATGGAGGCCTGGCAGATTTGGAAACAAATATAACTACGGAAACTACTCCATCGGAGATTTAAGTGTGACATCTTCCCATAAACTGGTCAATATGCGGGTTCTGTTTTTGGACATGTTCCTTGAGAGATCTTGTTCCCCTTTTGTTTCTATGTTTTTGTTGAATATTGTTGAGATAGGATTATGTTGTTGTTGGATTGATATATGTATGAGGTTTTACCTAAAGATTTCTGTGAAGAAAATAAATAAAAATTTATACCAAAAAAAAAAAGTTGTCATGCAGAGGGGGGCGGGATCTGTTCTTTATTGTCCCAGAGTGTCGGACACAGAATAATGGGGTCAAGTTGCAGGAAGCCAGATTTTGACTGAACATCAAAGCCTGTTAGAGCCATACAACATTGAAACCAATTATCTAGAGAGGTAGTGGGCTCTCCGACACTGGAGGCATTCAAAGGGCAGCTGGACAGTCATTTGTTGGGAATGCTTTGATTTGGATTCCTGCATTGAGCAGGGGGTCGGACTAGATGGCCTTATAGGACCCTTCCAACTCTACTATTCTGTTCTAGTACTATTATACTTGGTGACATTTAAGCGTTTGTGCTACTGCTTGTGCAACAACATAAATCTCAAACTTCTTCCACTAACATTATGTTGGATTTCTCCCACAAAATGTAAGAATTGGCCTGCTGAATCAGGCCTCCTAGCCATTCTGTCTTTAAGAACGATCAAGTAGTGCTCCACGGAGAGAGCATGTAGTTGCTAGAAGTAAATCACCACTGAGCATTTAACTATTTTGGTGAATACCTGTTGATAGGACTTGTCATCGTTTAATGTGTCTAACCCTTTTTAAATACATCTAAATTACTGGTCGTTACCATATTTTGTAGCAGGGAATTCAGTAAACTAACGATGCAGTTCATGAAGATGTTCTTTTTGCTTTCCTTGAATGCATCCACGTTCTAGGGCATTGAGACAAGGGAGTTCAGGCATCATGCTAAACCATAGTGTAGTGTCACAAGAATAGCCTGGGTGAGCCTCAGACTTGTATGCTCCTCCAGCATGCAGCCACAAGGAGGAGTTTAGAAACTTTCTCTCTTGTTTGCGCTTAACCACAGCTTGTTGTGTTGCCCAGACAGACAAACTATGATTAACTATGCTGTATTTGAAACAAACTAATTTCAAAGCATAGATTTTTCTGACTTTACTATATCCTTTTAAAAATGGGATGATCAGAACTGCCCATACTTGCGTTCCATACTTTATAAATACCAGCTGCGTTGTCCTCAACCTCTTTTCTGATCGTTCCAAGTGCTTTCCCTTTTTTCTCCTGTATCACAATAAGCTGCTGATTACTGAGTTTTCTGCTGTGCTCCTAAAATTTATTTATTTAGCAGGATTTATATACTGCTCAATCATCAAAACCTCTAAGCAGTTAAGATTGTCTTCCTGGGTATTTATACCCAAGGTAGATGTATTTTGTTCCGATGTGCATTAATTATGTTGTCTTGTTGCCTGCTTGCCCAGTAGAGAGATTTTTGGGGTTTTACATGATGCTCAATTACTTTGCCATCTTTCCACCCCTGACTCTAGATCACATCAGTGAAAGGTATAGTGTTGGTCTCAGTACAGAACTTTGGGACAGCCTTTTTTCTTTCATCACCAAGTCCCAGCTCTGCACTTCATGGGAGATCTGGGAAAATAATCCCATCTGTGCATCCCACTTGATTTCCCCCAAGTTCTAACATAACTGGGACTGCATAAGATACAGCCACAAGGGAGCAGCATGCTGTCCTCCTGTAGCAGAAGAACTGCATCCTCTGATGTTTTGATTTGAAAACCTTTCTTGCAGGCAGCTTTTTGGCTAACTCAGTTTTTGTCCTTGTAGTACATGAAGAAACTTCACATGCAAGAGAGGGCTGTGGAAGAAGTGAAACTTGCAATCAAGCCCTTTTACCAGAAAAGGGAGATCACCAAGGAGGAATACAAGGACATTCTTCGGAAGGCGGTGCAAAAGGTAATGAAGGGGAAAGTTTTATTTTAAACTTGGGCAAACTGCTGTGAAGGGGTCCATATGAGTCATGCTGTATGAGCTGAATTTTAGCCGCTGACACAAGAATACCCTCTTTCAGGTAGTGAATTTGAAGTCAAGGAAGGCTGAATGATTCTGGCTTACACTAACCAATGCTGAAACTAACTTGATCCCCTTTTACTCTTTCTAGATCTGTCATAGCAAAAGTGGTGAAATTAACCCTGTGAAGGTGGTGAATCTTGTGAAGGCTTATGTCGAGAAATATAAGCATATGAGGAAACACAAGAAGAGTGACCATGAAGAAGAGCCTGGTGAAACAGGGAACTGAGAAGAGCCAAGCCCAAAGGAGAAACAAGCAGAGGCTTTTCGAGCCAAGGATTTTTTTCTTCCTCCAGAGGGAAGCAGGGATATGCAATTGCATGTTGCAAGAACCCACCCCCCTCAGAAACTGGAATGCCGTAGGGCCTTCCTGCTGGGTGACACATTTTCACATAAGAATAGACTTGGATTTGACTGCGCTTCACAAACCAAATGTCAGCAGATCCCCCTCAATTTGTGGAGTAATTCTGGACAAAGAAAACTTGTGTGTGTTGGGGGATGTATCCTATCGATTTTCATGGCTTACTTTGTTCATCTTTTTTTGTCTGTACATCTGTCCTCAGTTTAAAGCAGACATTTTTATATGCAGTATATAGCAATGTATACTTGCTTCCAATGTGTTCTTATTTATCAGAAGTATGGATTCTTTAGAAATTTCTCAGAAATTTGGTTTAATACTTGAACCGTGATATTTTTAGCCTGTTATGAGAAACTTTGGCTTACCCTGTCATATGGGAGTTATAAATTCTCTTCTGAAAATACTGCTTCAGAGGTGGCACTTATTTACATTTTCTTAAAATATCTTATTGACAAATTTCATTTTGGATTTGTGTGGAGAATGGAGGAAGGGATCTGAACTATGTTGAACCTTGTGTGAATAATGTGCTGAAGGCTGGTTTTGAGCTTTTCATTCAACAAACTACCTTTCACTGGGGGTGGGGGAAGAGCATGGTTTGCAGACTTTGAGAAACAAACCTGAGGAATGCAGCAGAAGGATGTACAAAGGAGAAATGTGACAATTTATAAAGTTATTTTAAATTGTTTGTTGTTCATATTTGTTCTTTGGTTCTGGTATAATTATTGATCAGCATTTATTTATTGGTTAAGTACAGAGACCAAAGGATAGCCAAGCATATTATTTCCAGGATTTGGGGATCAGAAACAGGTGGCAAGATTGCATGTGCACACACTCCCCACCTTTCCATCTGTCTTTAGTTTTAAATGCACCTGTCATCAGCCTGAGCTAAAATGAGTGTGATGATGCTCCTAAATCCAAGTTGTAGACACAGATTTAAAAAGAGGTTTAGGAGAATCCCCAAGCTTCTCTTTTTTACCTGGGTTGGTGACAGTAGCAGTAACGGTCAATGCCGGTGGAGGGAGACGGAGTGGAGAATTCCTGGGGGAAATAAATTCATTCATAGAAAATAATGTATGACCCCGCTGCCTGCTTTCAGTCCCTAAATTTTTAGCTAACTTGTATGCACTTATCCTAACTGCATCTTGCTTCATGTATGTAATGCAGGGATAGGCAATCTGTGACCCTCTACGTATTGTTGGACTACAACTCCCATCATTCCTGACCATTAGCCATGTTGGCTAGAGCCAGTGGGAGTTGGAGTCTAACAGCATCTGAAGAGCCACAGATTACCCATCTCCAATGTAAAGCATTAATAGGTAATAGATTTATGCTCAGGATTTCCTCATACCCAAATACTCCCAGAACCTGGCTTCTGCGTATCTGTCTTCTGAGATGAACATCTAGAGAGTGATTTTTCTTATGCAAGTAATTTTCTGCATACTATCTTTTAAAAGTGCAAACCAGAGCCACAAAAAAGGCCCAGTGGACCAACACACAATGGGTTGATTCTCAAAGACGTTTACCTAACACTTCAGTGAAACTACTAAATATCCATGTATGAGGACATAATAGTCTTGGATAAAAACCAAATGTGTTACAATTCATTATTAGAGCTCATTGTGCATGTAACACTTTCATGGTTCTGGTTTTTCTGTCTAATTGTTAACGTGACAGAGATCCAAGAGGTTCATTCAGTTTAGAGCTCTGCACAAATAAAAGATTGGGAATCATTTGGACAGAACTGTAAGTCTGCTGCTATACTCTCTTAGAGGAATTACATTTTCTATATACCATGGAATTCTTAGACTCTTGTAAGTAAGTTCCACTGCCGTTACTGGGCATGCTTCTCACAACATGTCCAGAAGATCCAGTCCTGTGTGCATATTTAGAATGTCTTTTTAGCCGTGTGTGTAAGATTTGCCACTTTTCAGTGTACACCTGAAAGTCTTTTTAAGCACAACCTCTCCCTGTTTTCATTTAAAATTACCAAGGGGTAGGTGAGTGAGAAAGCACTTGCTTCGTCTGTTACCAACCTTACTCCTGAGCTTGTCACTGAAGGATTCATTGCAGGCTTATATGCTTATCTAAGAGGAGTGGAAAACCTGCAGCCCTGTTAGACTACAGTTCCCATAATTCCTGGCCATTGTCCATGCTGATTAAGGCTGATGGAAGTTGGAGTCCAACTTGTTGCTGATTTTATTGTAATTTTATTGTAATATTGTATTTTAATCTTGTTTTGTTCACCGCCCAGAGAGCTATTCGCTATGGGCGGTTTAAAAATGAAATAAATAAATAAATAATAAATAAATAAATAAACACCTGGAGAGCCACAGGTTCCCCATCCCTGACCTAAGACTTTCAGTAGATGTACCATCTGCTTCCACAGTTTCTGCTACCTCTGTGCTTGCTCACCTGTTAGTTGGAGTCTGAAGGGAGTTCCATCTACATGGTGCTTGTTAGGTATGCCGTTAGAGTAGGAGGAAATCATCTCCCATCAGCCTCAGCCAGCTTGGCCAATGGTCAGGCATGATGGGAGTTGTAATCTGACAACATCTGGAGGGTCACTGAGTTGCCGCCACTGTGTTACAGGAACCAAGTACACTTCACCCTGTTAACACAAGCTCTGGGAGTAGCCATGGAGGTAGCAACTATCAGAACAGAATGCACAGAAAAAGGGGCCCAATTTAGTTTTCCACAAGGGAGGACTTGAAAACTTACATCATTTATGTGCATAAATACTATTCTGCATTTTTGTTGTTTTCCATCCCTTGTTTGCCTTAAGAGGCAAGTACTGGGTTGAAAAGTGGTGGTTAGGGAGTAAGAAGGCATCATTTTCTGTTCTGCCATGTTTATGTCACATGCAGCATTACTTCTGTTCCACTGCAGTTCATCTTCTGCCAAAAACTGTTTTCATCTTGCTGTCTGTTGTAGCAAAATTACGTAAATTATATAGTCATTACGTTATTCCACCCTATTCATTTCAATGTAAGGACAACATAGTGCAAATGAAGAAAAAATGTAAGAGATTACATAGCATTTGTGGACTGAAAGCAACAACAATAGTGAACACGGATTGTGTTCCTTGGATTGATTTCCACTCCACACATGGGACAAATAAGTGAATATCGGCATTTTCCGCTCCCATTTCTGTTTTCTTCTGAATTTTCTGACATGCCTAGAGGTGGTGTGATTGCATGTGGCAGTCTCCTTGATGGAGGATAAGGCTTTTAATGGCTGCGAGCTATTGTGGCTATGCTCAGCCTCCACTGTCGAAGGCAGCATTGCTTTTCACTGCGAGTTGCTAGAAGGAGGGGAGAGTGCTCTTGCACTTGGGTCCTGCTTGTGGGCTGCCCATGGGCATCTTGTTGGCCACTCTGAGAACAGGATATTGGATTAGATGACTCATTGGCCTGACCCAGTAGGCTGTTCTTGTTCCTCAGTGAGTGAAATCTCTCTGCTTTTAACTTCTAGGCCACTACCAATATTTAAAAGGTGCTTCTGCAGCAGGAATGAGCTTTGAGAGATGCTACCAAAATGTTAGGGTTAGCAGCATATTGGGGGGTGACTTACCAAGCTGCTTCTGTAATTTTTTTCAGTACTATGCATTGGGGTCATCTCTCCAGGCAGCATAACAGGTGGGCGACTATATACCATGATATATGACACTTTCCATACTTATTTTCGCAAGTGCTTTGGGAGCTGCCTCCCAAACAGAATGTGAGGTTGGTGGGATAGCTTTGCTGAGCATTTCCCATTCTCTGGCATGTGCTGTAGCTATCAAGTCCTGCAGGGATTGGCAGCTGCTCAGATTGTGGCTGGTTCCATGTGAAACAATGCCCTGACTCTCTGTGATACAGAAAAAGTTGACACTGGAATGGCAAAAATAGCCATCTGGACATTTATTTCAAATCTCCCTTTTATAGGATGGCTCATTAGCGGTGTTCATGTTCCTCTTTCATTCCCCTCCTCGCATTCAAGGCAATCCTTATCAGATAAAAATATTTGAATGTATGTCAAGCAAATGTAGATGACTACAGTTTCCACTGCGCAGTTGAGAGGAGATGCCCTCTCTAATTAATCTTACTGCACAACTGTTGCTAGTCACATCTCAATAAATGGAATATAAACATATTGCAGAAATTATGTTCCTTGCTATGTAATTAGGCAGAGTAAATAAAATGGGATTTTTTTTAAAAAAAGTTAAATTTAAAACTTGCTTACCTCCCTCTCCACAACAGATGTTGCAGGACTTTTCCCCAGCCTCTTTTGGCAATTGGGAGATCCAAGAAGGGCCCGTAAAGATGTCAGGTTTGATTGTGGGACCTTCTGTTGTTGATTCCCTAATGTAGGATAGTTCATTGTCTGAGCAACTTCTACTATTTTAGGCATACTGGTGGCTGACAGGGCATTTGGTCTAAGAAAGCTGATGAAGTTAAACAAACTCACATTTTGAATGTATGTCCTTTTTTACTTCTGTAAAATGAGAAAGTGTGGATGGATGTGAAAGATGGACAGTGAAAAAAGCAGATAATAGAAAATCAACTCATTCGAAATACTGTGTTGGAGGAGAGCTTTGCAGATACCATGGACTGTGAAAAAGACAAATAATTGGGTGTTAGAACAAACTAACCCAGAACTATCACTCGAAGCTAAAACAAATGAAACTGAGGTTATCATACTTTGGACACATAATGAGAAGACATGATTTAATAGAAAAGATAATGCTGGGAAAAACAGCAGGGAGTAGAAAAAGAGGAAGGCCAAACAAGAGATGGATTGATTCCATAAAGGAAGCCAAAGACCTGAACTTACAAGATCTGAACAGGGTGGTTAATAACAGATGCTTGTGGAGGTTGCTGATCCATAGGGTCACCATAAGTCGTAATCGACTTGAAGGCACATAACAATGCCCAGCATTTCATAAAAGCTCCAAAGTTTCTTCATCCACAATTCAAAGCAAAGAGTTGCCCTTCCCTGGGGATTTCAAATGAAAATGTTAGAATCTGTTGCTGTCCAGCAACAGATTTTCAGTCTAGTGTTCCTGCCTCTGCTTTATTTATTGAAAACATCTGTATCTCACCCTTAAGTGAAAAAGGATCCCAGGGTAAGTTACATAAGCCAGTAGTAAGGTAATGTCTGCCTCCAGGCATACAGACTAAAAGGATATGATACATGTGGAAAAAGGGATGGGAGGGAGGAGGAGTTGTGCAGACATACCACAAACTGGAATATTTTAGCCTGGAATCTATCCGCAGGACATTCTCTCACCCAGTTGCAGTTTAGGGCCAGAATAGCTTCTGCCCACCTTTGTGCCTGCTTTGATTTAAAGCAGTTTTCTCATCCTTAAGAAAGCAGGGCTGGCCTTGGCATTAGGATGAGTGAGGGAATTGGCTCAGGTGGCAAATGCTTTGTGGGGGCAGAGGTTGCAGGCCCCCATCTGTTCCTCTGGAGCCGCTTCCCAGTCATTTCCCTCTGGTAAAGGACAAAGCTGTGTGTTCCACATAGCCTGCCCTGCACCAGTTTATTGCCCTGGAGGTCAATGGAGGATGCTTCCCTGTCATCAGTGTTGAAGTAGGGTTCTGCTACTGGCCCACTCAAACATTAAATGAGAGGTGCACCATCTCGTTCTTTGCCTCAGGCAGCAAAATGTCTTTGGCCAGCCCTGTAAGAAAGGCAGTGCCATATCTGGGGGTGTGGAGAAACATATTTTCCCCCCGAACTATTTCACGTGCATTGTATTCCGGGAAATGGCTAAAGCAACTGTAACTGTACCGAGCCTTCCGTTTTGCTTCCCACCGAGGACCCAGTTCCTTTTCATATGATGGGTTGCAAAAGGATGGTAATGTGGTGGTGTGGGATTTTGAAACTGATTGTGGGAAGAAGGTGGAGTTAAAGGCTTTTCAAAAAGCAGAGAATTGAGGAAACGAAAGCAGATGTCTGTTGCAGAAGGATACAGCTGCAGCTTGTGAAACAGGGAGCAGCGGGATAAAAAGATGGGCCAGCATGCATCTAGTGAGTACCGGTCTTTGATTCCTACTGGTTGCTGCCATTTGGCATGGAGGAGGAAACTAGTGGAAGGGCAGTGTTAGAGAGGGCCCCACTGGGGTGCTGCACCTCTCTGGAATTGTTAATAAAATTGGTTGAGTCAGAGAAATCTCCATCTTTAAAATATTAATAATGAGCCAAGGGAACTACATTCAAGCTTGGGGACAGGCTGTGTGTAGAATCAGAACTATCTCTGACTTTCTTGTTGCAGTATTGCATGACAACCAGAGAGGTAAGCTGTTTGTAAGGCTTCTCTCTTGAGCTAGAGTGGCTTGGCTCTTCAGCTGTGGGAGCTGTGGGAGCTGTGGCAGTGAAAAGATGAGAGAGAGAGAGAGAGAGAGAGAGAGAGGTAGGCCCTAACAGCATGCCCTGCTCCTGTCTTTATTCCCTTTGAATTATGTCCTTTATGTTGAACTCAATGGATCTTTCTTCCAAACAGCATGTTTAAAATTAGGCCTGACTGATATTAGATGATTTGAATTCAAGTAAGAGCTGACAGAGGGGCATGACTGAAAAGTCATAGGATGGGGTGGCATAGGACCTTAAGTGTATCACTATTCTCTTAGCACTCCCCCATCCCACCTGTAATATTGACATCATTGTCTATGGTGGTTTTCCCCCTCCCGGTGAAGGATAATACCCAGATTCCCAGCTTTCTTTTAAAAAATTACATTTCTAGCATTTGTAGAGCCTCAGCTATGAAGCAAAACAGACCAGCGCTATTCTCCACCTGATCAATGTGTAGGAAAGCAGAGAAAAATCTAGAATAAAACATCTGTTGTCTAGATTCTAGAGAAGAAGATGAGTCATAAAAACTTGTAGAACTGTTGTTATATAGCACTCGGCATAAAGTTGTCTTGGTTCATTATATTAGCAAGTGGGTATTACTGATATGCGTATTTGCTGCCAATAAATTATACATCAAATGTACCTTGTAAGTTTTTTGAACCCACTCCTAAAAATTGTGCCAACATCCCTGGCATTTATGAGCATATATAGCATCCTAGTTATCATTTAACCACCCTCTCATGCTCAGAACCAGGCAGCAAAATAGTAGTAAAAGCTTAAATCCAGATGAATGGATATGCATTACATTTCTCTGCATGAAGCAAGTCCCTCTGAAATTAGGCTTTGTCCCTAATAAGGGTGTTTTGTATTGTACTGTTGAGTTGGAGCGTTACTTTTGTGTACTTGGCATGAAGTAATTTGAGCAGCATACCTGGAAAGCTACTAACTTAGAAATGATGGTTATTTGTTGTTGCCAAGTGATTACATAGAATGTTGTTTCAGTTTGTAACACAAGTGGTCTTCTTTCTTAATGACAAATTATAACATCTCATGCCCTCTGTTCATCAGATCAAGGACAAGAAGACTACACCAATGAAGTTACTCTCTCCAGACTTAGGCTCCGAGTGGTTCCGCTTGAAGTCCTGCAAAATAGCAGCATACGGAGCTTGAATTTGGACCGAAACAAGCTGAAACATCTCACTGGGATTTCAAACCTTTGCAACCTGAAAAAGCTGATTTTGTCTAAAAATGCTATTACGGACTTCCCAGAGGAAATCAGGAACTTGGTCCATCTGGAGAAGCTGGAACTAAATCAGAACCAAATCCGGGTTATTCCAGAAGAAATCTTTTCCTGTTTGCCAAAGTTGAAACATCTCCGACTGAATAACAACCGTTTAGATAGCCTGCCCAAGGACCTGTCTGCCTGTTGTGGGAGCCTCCAGTATCTCAACCTGTCTAACAACTTGTTCCAAGCCATCCCTCTGGTGGTCTTGGAGCTTAAATGCTTGCAAGAGTTCTATGTGCATAACAATATGCTGCGCCGGCTTCCCATGAAGATGTTCCAGGAGGTGCCACTTAAAATGTTCAAGGTCAGTGGGAACCCACTGCAGGAGCCTCCCTATGAAGTCTGTGCAGGAGGCCTCAGGCAGATCATTAGCTACTTCAACCAGCTGCAAAACTGCCAAGCTGAAAAGGACAGGCGAGTCAAAACTATGTTCCTGGGAATGTCCTTAGCAGGGAAGTCCACAATTTGCAAAAGCCTGAAGCAAAGGCAAGTTATTCGAGTGTCAGAAGAAGAGCGGACTGTTGTGATCGAGATCAGTAAATTCCAGATCCAAGGCTTTTCCTTTCTTTTTTGGGACTTTGCTGGCCAATTGGAGTACTATATGACTCACCATATGTTCATAACCCCACATGCACTTGTCATCTTGGTCATTAACTTTCAGAAGTAAGTGTTACCTTGCTTACCATGTGAGCCTAGCGCATGATCCATCCAGCCAGTCCCACTGGTATCAGTGGGGTAAAATTACATATGTGTTTCACATTCCAGTTTATAAATGAATGGGAGTTAAATGTTTTGTCTTTGGCTGGATTTGTACGCTTGTGCATGATGTTAGTTTCTGGCTTACAAGAAAAGCTAATTACATTTTTTTCCTGCTAGCTTACTGTTCTCTGATGGGCATAGTATCTAAGGCTGCAATCCTGTGCACATTTACATGGAATTAAGCTCCAATAGTGGGTCTTCCTCCCAAGTTAAGCATGCACAGGATTGCACTACAGGTATCTTCTAAATCAGGGGTAGCTAACACCTATTTTGGGGGGCTGATCTGTTCCCTGAGCACATTTTTCTCCTCAAGACCCTGCTGGTTTTGGCAGCAGTGGTAAAAAGAAAAAATGATTAAGTAGTCACTGTGCTGGAGTGGGTGGAGCCCAGTGACGGATGCAAATTCCCTGTCCCTGTCGTCAGATTGAATGGATCAGCTGGGGTGGGGTGTCTCTTTGTGTGGGTGTGCATGCCACTCTCACTGCTGGTGTGCAGCGCCGAGGGTTGGCCAATGGTAAATACAGCCCTCTGGCCCAAAAGAGGGTAGCCACCCCTGATCAAAATCGAATATATCACCAGACTACAGCTTTCATTAATAGATGGTATTCTGATGCATAACTCAGGCTCCAAAATGTGCCAAAGGTGCTTTGCCAGAAAAATGCAGAGTGAGAGAGACCTCTTTGTGTTGCCGACCCTATGGGTCTGGTGCTTGTGGCAATGAGAGGTCATACACCAATCTCAACTTTTTAGTGGTGAACTGAATTCAGCTCTCAGTGAGAAATCTAACCAAACCAGGAGGACAATCAGGTACACTACTCATCATTGCATCCTTTCAAAGTAAAATAAAAATAAAAATGCATCTGAGCATGTGCAGAGTGCCCATCCATCATTCACTGGGTGAAACCATAATTCTTCTCCTTATGCTTTGCCACCATCAATCACGTCATATTACTTTTATTGATAATCACTATTATATATATATATATAATTTGCCCTATTTGCAAACTAGGAATAGTAGAATTTCCCCACTGCAGAGGTCACATCTTTGTGAACTACTGGTGTTAGGAAAGGGAGGATTAGTTGGCCATCCAGAGTACTTAGACTAGCCTTTCCTAACCTTTGGGTCCCCAGATGTTGTTGGTCCACAATTCCCATCAGCCCCAGCCAAGCATGGCAAATGGTCAAGAATTATGGGAATTGTAGTCCAGCAACATCTGGGGACCCAAAGGTTGAGAGAGGCTGCTCTAGACAAATTTGCTTATTCACCTAGAGCTAGGGCAGCTGGTTGAGTTTCTGAGTGACGTGGAGCTTCTCTTTTTCAGGTATCAGCTTAGCAATGATTCCTTCAAGGAGCTTGTTGGATTTTGGATTAACAACCTCATTATGCGAGTGCCCAACTCTGTGGTCCTTCCTGTTGGAACTCACATAGATGTCTGCTGTGAGCAGGAGGTTCAAGAAAAGAAAAAGGATATAATGAGCAAGATCCGGGACATGCTGGAGGAGAGAAAGACCACCTTAGCCCACCTCATTGCCAATCTGGAGGCTAATGAAGAATCGGAGTTCTATGTGGACCAGTGGAATAGGTTGAAAGAAATGGAGAATTGCAGCCTTACGGTGAGGAAAATGTAATGTATTTTGGATAGGGTTGCCAGGTCTCTGGTTTTTGCCTGGAGACTCCAGCTTCTGGGGGGGTCCTCTCTGGGTCTCTGGGTGAGTCACCCCAATCTCAGGACTCTTAGCTTTCATTTTTTAAACAAATAAGTTTCTAGGTGGTCTGGTACAAGAGATATACACCAAAATGTCAGCTGTCCCCCCCAAAAAACTTCTGTTAGTACCAACTGCTCAACCCCCCCACCCTTTCAGGTTTTTAGCCAGTAAGTGAAGTCAGGGTTTTGATTAACAAGGGACTTGTTGACCTCCAGGCAATAGCTAAATCCCTTTGTAAGTTCTAAAAACAGTTTCCTTTTACTGCTTGTTGGCACATCAGGAATTCAGTAAATGTTTAGCTTTCAGCAGTATCAAGAGTACTTTCTCTGTGCAGGAGATCTGAATACATTGGGACTTGCTTCTGATTAAACATGGATAGGATTACAAAACAGCTTATAGTGGCATGATTCTGAATTTTGGGATGGGTAAGTGAAGTTCCTTATTACTGAATTGCAGTCCTGTGCACTCTTCCCCTTTTGAGTAAGCCCCAATGGAACTTGCTTCTGAGTAAACATGCATAGGATTGCATTATAAATATCTTTACATATTGTGTAAATAATAAACATCTTAGACATTCTTCCTTACATAAATATTTCTTCATACTATGTCTCAATATGTCTCTGATTTCACACTATGGTTGAATGTTATTGTTTCCTCTACATTTTAAGTGTGCCCTTCTTCCTTGGGGTGGTCATGGTCCCCCTCTGTTGTTTTCACTCTGAGGGGCAGTTTAGGCTGAGAGATGGTAAGTAGCCCATGGTCACTCAGTAAACTTTATAGCTCATTTCATTAAAAAAAAAATTAAAATCATCTGTATGTAGGCACAGTTCATGAAGTAATACAGATCCACACAGTACATTTACAGCACATCCAACTCACATTTAAAGTTCGTGACTTCCCCCGAAGAATCAAGGGAAGTGTAGTTTCCCCCTCACATTTATAGTTCCCACCGCCCTTAACAAACTACAGTTCCCATGATTCTGTGGTGGGATTCAAGTGCTTCAAATGTATGTTGAATGTGCTTCAAATGCATGGTGTGGATCTGTCCCTGTGCATTCATTAGTGAACTGAAAAGAACAATTTTAAAAGATTTTTTTAAATGGGGAAGGGCTGTAGCTCTACGTGTTTTGCTTGCAAAGATCCAAAATTCAATGTGGAAAAGACTATTCCCTGGAATCCCGGAGAGCCAATGCCAGTCCATGTTATTAGTACTGAGCTAGGTAGTACCAAATGGCCTGAGTTGGTATAAGGCAGATTCCTTTGTTCCTAAAAGAGGAAAGAGACCCAAGCGCCACAGTGGCTCTGAAATTTATTTATGTATTTTACTGGGAATATTGATATACAGTTTTATTGTAAAAAACCTCAATAAAAAGTTTACAGAAGGAATTAAAACAATACAATTATTGGCCAAAACAGTTAAAAACAGGTATTTAAAACATTCAAAATAATAAAACCAACAATGAATTAAAAATAGATTAAAAATATACTAGCTTCTACATGACCGTGTAGACTTTCCTAACAAAAAATGTTTTTAGCAGGTGTCAGAAAGAGTACAATGAAGGTGCCTGCCTAATGTCAGTAGGCAGGGAGTTCCAAAGCATAGGTGCTGCCACACTAAAGCATTGATTTCTTACCAGAGCTGAACAAGTACTATGTGGCACCTTGGAACGTGGCAACATGGAAAGTGCACCTTGAACTTTGCTTGGCAGCAAATTGGCAACCAGTGCAGATTTCAGAGCAGAGGTATCATGTACTGATAGGACAGCCTTTTTCAACCAGTGTGCCTCCCGATGTTGTTGGACCACAGCTCCCATCAGCCTCAGCCAGCATTGCCAATGGTCAGGAAAGATGGGAGTTGTGGTCCAACAACATCTGGAGGCACACTGGTTGGGAAAGGCTGTGATAGGGTCTCACTCATGTTAGCAACCCTGCTGCCCATTCTGCTCTAACTGCAGCCCCCGCCTCAGGTTGTGCTGCATGGGGAATTCTGTGACCTTGGCTGACTGGCTGCCAAGTTTTTTTAGTTTTGGCTTTTGGTTAGAAACCCTGACTGGTTGTGGGATGCGGAGTTTTCTGCCTTACTTGTAGGAATATTCTTTTGGTTGGTATGGTATTGCATTTAGGAAATCATCACAGTCTTGGTTTTCTTTTTCTATTCGTATTTCATTTACCTCTGACCTCACTTCCTTACATCCATAGAAGCAACAACAGCGGTTCCATGCTCAACCCCCTGATGAGGCACCTTGTTTGCACGATGGTTTGTTTCTTGCCCAATAGTGGTAAAAGAGAATTCACATACTGGGAAGTGTGGCTTCAATTGCTGTTGTTCCCAATCTACTGCCTCTGAAGGTAGACCAAACCATGTTTGTTTTCTCTCGATCAGTTATTACTCACTGGAATTGTGTTGGTTGTCAAAGTGAGTTTATAGCAGCCCAAAGCAGAAAAAGGGTAGAGAATCTTCTTAACTCTTACTCATTTCTCAAACATCTCTCTGCAGTGAAGAGTCAAGTCTATAAAGAAGTTTGGAGCAGGCAGGGCATTCCAGGCAGGGGGTTGCCAACCCTGCTTTGATATTGATATCACTGCAGATAATCCATAGTCAAGCCTTACCAACAGCACAATCCTAACAATATCTACTCAGAAGTAAGTCCTGCTGAGTTCTATGGGACTTAGTCCCTTAGTAAGTGTGTTTAGAATTGCAGCCTTAGGGACATCCATCTTTCCTCCTGAGTGCTCCCATCTAACATCTCCACAAGATTAGGCTCCCTTCTTCCTACAATGGCCTTCTGGTGACTGGCCTGGCCTGAGGGCACTTAAACCCTTCTTGCCAGAATCAAGTAGGCTAGATTAAATGTTCCCTACCCAGGCTCCCTAAGCAGGTGAGAAGGAATGATCCCATCACTTCAGCTGGACCCGGGATCACCCACATTTAGTTAAGATTACTATCTTAATTCCCAATCAGATTTTTTTTGTTTGAATGGTATGCTCCAAGCAACTGTGGTTGATGCTTAATGTATCATGCTTAATGACATCAATAGAGCTCTGCCCCTGTGATATCTCTAAGACCCCACCCATGACATCATTACCCCTGAAATCTCAGGTTTTGGGATACTTCTGACCTGGCAACCCTAATTTTGAGTATGTAAAATGTCCTACAATAGGTCTGGGGAACTTGTGGCCCTCCAGGTCTTGTTGGACTACAACTCCCATCAACCCTGGGTATGATGGCTGTGGCTTGATGGGAGTTCATTAATTTCACTGATTTAATTAGAATAGTCCCAAGTTCTATGAGATAGAAGAAAACCCTCTTTCTCTCTCTCCACACCTTACATAACCCTTTGCCTGCCATGCCCATCCCATTCCCTTCTCAAATGTAGGCCTCCAGAATAACAAGATGCCAGTCTGTCAAAGATTGCCCCTTGGGTCCTTTGATCTCAGCAACCCAAGGGGGGTCTTTGCTTCCCAGGCCCCTGCTTCCCAGGCAAACTCTCACCTTCCCAGGGCCAAGTTACACCCAGTGCCAACCCTGGGAGAAGGTAGGCTGCCATCATCCCTTTTAACTAGTTTTCCACTCTGAGTAAGGGGAAACTCAGAGCACTAATTTAAATCCTAGAGCAGACCGAGTGTTAAACTCTTTGCTCTGGAACATTAACCTAAATTAACCATCAGTAGTCAGTAGCTTCGTGGTCAAGAACTGGATTTAGAGTCATTAACTCCAGGTAATACACACCAAATAGAGAAGGTAGTTTATTTAAAAAGAAAGACAGATACATGTAGAAAAGAGAGCACCATTACTTTCCTTTAAAGCCAATTACCCCACAACTGGGCTGAGCAAGAGATACATTTACATAACACTGTGAGAGATTCAAACAGACAAATAAAATAACAAAGCTTACCTATCCTAGCTAATACTCACTTCGTAATCTGATAGCCTGGTTCCCGAAGGCTTTTACTGAAATCCATAGACAAATTGAGATAGATGAAATGGGGGAACAAGCAACTGAAGAATCACTCTTCATTTTGGGGGGTTTAGCTGGCAACAGGGAGGGGGCCAATTAACCTCCTAGGCTCTACTTCCATGATCACCTTCTTTGAAGATAAGGAGGGCTAGACAGTTCACACCAAGCGGTCGCTGATCTGCAATACCCAAACTCCTGACTTTGATCAGAGGAAGCAGACAAGAGATAACAGATAAGACTCAGCTGCATCTTCTTGACATTAGCAATTTGCAGTTGTCTGGCACTAAAACACTTGGGTCCCGTCCCCCCCGCACAGAGTATCCTGGAGGTCTTTGCAACAAAGCCCCCCAGAATTTCCTCTGGTTGAGCCATTTTAGCTTGACCAAACTTAGCTATTCTTGACAAAGTCTTTAGTAGTTTGCATCTTCTGCTTGCTTGTAAACTCTTTGAAGTGGGTTGTGTTTATTTTTTTTTGTGAGACGTGTGTATTTTCTGCTCCAGATTTTAGACCTTGTTCCTGTCAATTGCATGGATTACCAGGACATCAAAGCACTTGAAGGCACAATTCTTGAGCATGTCCAGAATGAAGAAGTATTCCCTAATGTCATCCAAGTGCTTCCTCCGATCTACAAGCAAGTAGAAGCTGCAATTGTGAATATTGTGCAAACAAATGAAGAGTTAGCAGAACATGGCAAGTAAATGTTATCAGTGGGCATTTTGTAGCTCCTCTCTTCCCCATTCCCCTTTTAAACAGCAGGAACCTGGTCCTTGAATAGGTTAAGGAATGAGGCAGAACAGAATCTTTCTGAACATTTGGGAAGGACCATAGCTCAGTGGTACGGCATCTAGGTCCCAGGTTCAATCCCCAGTAGCGTCTCCAGGTAGGTCTAAAATTTTGGACAGCTGCTGCCAGTCAGTGTAGATGATACTAAGCTAGATGGACCAGTGATCTGACTTGGTACACAGCATCTTCCTATGTCCCTATGTGTAAGCAGCCTTTCCCAACCTTTGGGTCCCCAGATGTTGTTGAACTACAATTTGCACCATTCCTGAAAATTGGCCATGCTAGTTGCAGTTGATGGGAGTTGTAGTCCAACAATATCTGGGGATGCAAAGGTTGGGAAAGGCTGGTGGGGAGTGTATTTCACAGAACTTGCAATAACCACATCCAACTCATGAACAGGGGGTGGCCTCTAAATTGCTTAAGGAGAACTGAAGTCAATTTGAATCCCAGTCTTGGGTTTTAGAAGCAGCTGTGGCAATAATGGGCAGGTTGATCTTCCCATTCTGGCTTCTCTTCTGTGTTCACGTTTGCTTAGATGTATAGCCTATTCATCCTGAAAATTAGGGCAGGCACCCATTTAAAAATCATAAAAATTCAATGAAAATATAAAAATCCAATGGAAGCAGGATAACATTTGGACCAATAATAAAACATTTTAAATAAAGTAAAACAAAAATTTCACTGGCTAGGCTTAAGTTGTTAGAAAGTCAGGGTGGGAAGGATCCCTTTCAGAAGTGTTGCTCAGTAATTTAAAAGACTTGGCAGCACAGGCACATGGCACAAATTTGCATCAACTTTGTATATGCTGTTTTATAAAAGCAAATTTAGGTTGATTTTCTGGGAGGTGGAGTGGGGAACAAACTGGTTCTTGCTGTCAGGGCTTACTTTGAGTTATGTGATAGTTAATACCACTTACATTGTGTTCTATAAATATCCAGAGGTAGGGAGAAAAGGGGAAGTGTCAGAGAATGTTGATAGCCCCTGATCCCTTTTAATGTAGTTTCTATTGTGAGGAGACCACCCCCATTTCAGGAACCTACAACATAAGTAGGTGTGTTGTGCAATAGATTAAATCTGTAAGCCCACTCCTCTCACTTACCTATTGTTCCAAAATATCACAGAGACATTATTACTGGGGAACTATCCCACACTGCCCCCCAAAGGCAGAAAACCTCAATTGCAGCAAGGCTGCAGAGACAGAACCTTATCCCAAATGTTCAGATTTTGAACTGGGAAATGAACAGATTTTGCCTGTCTTTTTGGACCAGAGGACACATTTCAAATGTTGAGAGAATGCTGGAAGCATTAAACCATGGGAGCATTATCACATTCTACAATCAAATTCTGGAGACTAAAGTAGTTTTTAACCTGCTGGAGGGAGCCAACTTAATTTAGGATGTGATTATCAATTAGCATTCTAAAGGAGTGTTCTTCAACCTTGGGTCCCCAGATTGACTACAACTCCTATCATCCCTGACCATTGACCATGCTGTCTAGGGATGATGGGAGTTGTAGTCCAACATCTGGGTCCCAAGGTTGAAGAACAATGCTCTAAAGCATTTCAGTCACTCACAGTACAGATAGCCTGATTCCAAGCATGCTTATTCAGAAGTAAATCACATTGTGTTTGGGAGAGCTTGCTTCTTAGAAGGTATGCCTAAATTGAATCTCTTGCAGTCACTATCAACAAGTCTTGTTCTAATGATCCTTTAGGTATTATGGATCTCCGTCTCTTACATAGTGAGCTTTCCTGCCAGTATCACCTAACTGACCTAGATGGAGAACTTCTACAGGACATCCTGAGATTCCTTCACCGCATAGGACTAATTGTGTGGTATGAAGAGGTCAAGCAGCTGGAGAGCACCGTGTTTCTACGTCCAGCCTTTCTCATCGACATATTCAAAGTGAGTCCCCAGGTGCCCTTGGCTGCTGTGGAGATACTGCTTCTCTGTAATTAGCTTAGAAGGGGAATGAAAATTGAGGTAATACACCAGTGTGTAACGTGTATTTATTATATTTATTGTTGTGCATCACCCCAATCTCTGAATGATGTGAGACTTCCAGGGGTTCTTGTGCTTACCCAGGGTTTGGTTTCCATAGAAAGAAGGTCAGCTGAGACTATGGTGTCTTATAGGATATATGGTTTTTATTTACACATGTTTGCAACCTGAGCTTAAGATGGAGGGTTCATAGCATTAGCAGTCCAATAGATCTTGCTTTCCATCAGGCTTGTAGGGAGGTACCCCAAAGCCATGGTGCAGAAAGCAAGCCTCTCTGTGTCTCCTTAGTTCCTCACTTCTCCAGACTAGACTAAAAACACAAGCCTCTCTGTGGATCCAGGATGGGGGAAGCCTCCAGCCAGGTGATGGGGGGAGGAAGGCATCTCCCCTGAAAGAATTCTAAATGGCCCACATTACCTCTCTGGCAGATTCTTACACTTGTAAATGGGAGCACTTGATAGACCCATTAGCCACTCAATTAGATCAACAAAGGAAACTAGTCTGACCAGTGGAGCAGGTTTCTTATTTTGCAGGTTGTCTCTCTTACAGGCACACAATTATACACTAGAAACGGTCTCACAGATATCATCCAACCCACCCCACAATCTTATAACGTTATTAATCATCCCATAACAGGAAGCTCTCTGGATAATAAGCAGAAAACATACTTTTAAGAACTAAGGCTCAGCTGAAGGTTGCCAGCTATTTTAAGAACAGAGGTTCTGTGCCTTTTAATTATATACTGATCTTGTACTAGTTCACCAATGTCCTTCCCTATGGCCAATATTGTGCTAGAATGTTTACTCACAATCGAATCCCATTCAGCAAAGGTTCCCAACAATGTTAATCAAAAGTTTCCTCCTTGTAGGTTCAGTTTGCTTGCTTGCTTCCTGTCGAGCACTGGCTGGGAATCTGTGATGAATAGCCTCTTACTTGCTTTTTGTATAGCTTCTTAATAGCTCCTGTGTCAGTTCCGTTCCCGTTGTTGTTGTTAATATTAATATTATTGATTATGATGATAACAATAGCAGCAGAACAGTGCTACTTCAGTTTATTCAGTTTGAGTGTAAGCTACTTTTTGCTCAAAATATTTGCCTTGCCCTACAAATGTAATACTCTTATCTAAGAAAGACATACTTTTTTTGTGGTTCTATGAAGTCCTCATTTCAGCTTTTCTCTGTTCTTGCTGCTAACTGGACCTACTTTGAACCTGATTTAGGGAATTTGGAGTGTGACTTCAGTGCTTCTGATCCCTTGGGTTCCAAAGGCAGGGGTGTCCTCCGGGTCTGCAGTGCTGGCTTCCTGAGCTGAGCACACAGTTGACTCATGGGAAAAAGATATATGCTTTCCCCCAGGACCTTTAGGCTGTCAAAGTTCAAAGTTTATTACTGTACAATCATAGATCCACATACATACAAAAGAATAATTTAAAATCACAAGGAATCTAAAGTAATTTCCTCAATGGGGCCAGGGGATACTACTTGGGTTTTTCGAATAGATTGGGCTACATATAGGAATTTTGCTACTTGTACAGGCTGTCCTGGTTGTGTTCTAAATTAACACAATGATGAGATTACTGTCTGAATGAAACCTCTGTTTGTTTGCTTTTTGGAAAGATGTTATGAACAGATTATGAAGGGATAGCAAGGAACATTTCCCTTACCTACTCTCTTGTTTGTAGCACTGCATCAGTGGAATCGCTGAATTATAAAGGCCAAAGCTACTACAACATAGAATTTCAAAACAGGATGGCAAATTATGTTGCAGAATGGACAAGCCAAGCATGTGCCCTAACTCAGCGATGCATTATCAGCTACAGAGAGAGATCAGTTTTTGAGGTCCCTTTTCCCTCCTGAATCTTTGCTGGAAACCATGTTGCCTTCACTGACTTGAATAGCTGAGGCATGTGCTAAAAGTCAGTAGAGTGCTCTAGGGCATTGTTCTTCAACCTTGGGTCCCCAGATGTTGATGAACATGTTGTTGTTATGTGCCTTCAAGTTGATCACGACCCATGGCGATCCTATGAATCAGCAACCTCCAAAAGCATCTGTCATGAACCACCCCGTTCAGATCCTGCAAGCTCAGATCTGTGGCTTCCTTTATGGAATCAATCCATCTCTTGTTTGGCCTTCCTTTTTTTCTACTCGTCTCTGTTTTTCCCTGCATTACTGTCCATACATACATACATACATACATACATGCATTTATTTATTTATTTATTTATTTATAAATAAATAAATAAATATCCCACCCTTCCTCCCAGTAGGAGCCCAGGGTAGCAAACAAAAACACTCTAAAATATCATAAAAACAGACTTTAAAATATATTAAAACATCTTTAAAAACATTTTTTTAAAAGCTTTAAAAACATCTCAGAAAGCTGTTCCAACACAGACGCAGACTGGGATATTTATGGCATGGTCAGTGGTCAGGGATGATGTGAGTTGTAGTCCATCAACATCTGGCAACCCAAGGTTGAAAAACACTGCTCTAGGGAAGCCTTCCCCAACCTGGTGCCCTCCAGATGTTTTGGACCACAACTTCCATCAGCCCCAGTGTGAGCCTCCCTGGTATGTGTTTAGGACTTCATATTTCTGTGCCTTTAAAAAAAATGATTCTGCTCTTCCAGACTCTTGTCCGGTATGGCCTGATGCAGCAGCTGGAGAGCATTGCTGTGGACATCTTGATAGCAGAACATACCACCATCCGAGACCGGACCAACTGGGTGTGGACACTCAAGTCAAAGGCCATGCTGTGCCAGAAAGCCATGAGAGCTTTGCTCAAGCACCAGCTCTACTTGGACGGCATGAGGGATGTCTTTGAGGAAATGGTGGGCAGCAGATCACAGAAAGGAAAACTCTTTAGCCTGTTGGAGCACTTTGAAATCTGCCTGGAGGTCAGAAATACAGAGGGGTTAAATCCAAGGGCCCAAGTCTTTGTGCCTGGAGAGCCGTGGGAAACTGTGCAAGGCCATGAGGAGGATACTCACTACTTATTTCCCACCTACCTCAACCAGAGTAAGGAGGTTTCAGCAACGTGGGGAGGAGATCATGCAGAGGACCTTCATATCCGTGTCTACTTTTCCCCAGAGATCCCAGAGGGCTTCTTCCAAAGGTAATTAAATGGAGACTACTGTTTATGTTCAGGTCATATAAACTGATAGCCTGAAATGTGACCAGTTTCTGTTGTTTGCAGTACTGCTTTAACTAGGGGCTGCAGTCATGGAAAGTGGCTGATTTGGAGCCCCTTTGGTTATGACATGGTGAGGGTGGTTACCTTTTTTTCCCTTGAAAAGTACATAGAGTTGAAGGAGGAAGTTGGAAGGGGGATGCTCTTCCCAGTTTCCTCTTTCAGTGGCTCAGATTAATTCTGCCGGATCCAACTTTTACGCATATCCCTTGGAAAAGTGAAGTTTGTGTCTGCTTGTTTTCTCTCTTTCTGACTCTCTCTCTCTCTGTGTGGTGGGTCAGGGGAGGGGAGAGAGAAGAGACCAGAGAAGGTAACCTCCATGACACTTGCCCCAAGATCCAAATGTGTCCACAAGCCTAAAAAGGTTGGCAACCTCTGGCAATAATTTGTAATCATGTGCAAGGATGAGCCAACTAGTATGAACCCCATATACCCGACAGGCACATGGGAAGAGGGTACAAGCTGCCCTTACACCGTGTGTATAACTGCTGCTACCTGTAGGTATCAAATCAGGGCATATCTGCTGAAGAAGTGTGGTGTGGGCAAAGTGGGTTGATAACTAGTAGGAGGTATCCATACCTGTGTGTTGGGAAAAAGGTGGAGGGGAGGACTTCCACATGTAGGGCAGGGTTAGCTCTGAGTTTTAAGACTGTTTAGTTCCATGCTAGATTGATTACTTTCCCAAGGAGATGTGAGTGATCTTAAACAGAAACTATCACACTTGAAAAAGGATATGGGGGACAATATGGGATCTGAAGGCATGGTTGATATTCCTCTCTTTCCAGGCTCATGGTGAAAGCTTGCTCCTTCTTTTCAACCCACTGGGTTGCAAAAGCAATCTGCTTGCTCATCTGCAGTGGCAAACCTTTACTGATCAAAGCCAACAACCAGAAAGGATACAGCTATATTGAACTCAGGTGCAGAAAACCAGCAGAGAGGGCAGGTACCACTGAAGGACTTATTTGTTGAACGTTAAAAATAATATCCTTTGTTTTTCTTTAAGTTTTCTCTATGCTATTGTCCAACAAAGAACTCATGCCTGAAACCCTGGAGAGCTGCTACCAACCAGTGTAGACAGTACTGATCTAGATGGATCAATGGTCTGACTCAGTATAAAGCAGCTTCATACATTCCATATAACATAAGAAGAACCCACTGGATCACACCAAACCAATATAGTTTTGCATTCCGTTTCCCAAATGCCCACCAGATGTATTTATTATTTATTGATTGATTATCTGATTTATATCCTGCCCTTCCTCCCAGTAGGAGCCCAGGGTGGCAAACAAAAGTGTTTTCAAAAACACTTGAAAACATCATAAAAACAGACTTTAAAATATATTAAAACAAAACATCTTTAAAAACATTTTTTAAAAAAAGCTTTAAAACATCTTTTTTTAAAAAAAGCTTTAAAAACATATTAAAAAGCAGTTCCAACATAGGTTCAGACTGGGATAAGGTCTCAACTTAAAAGGCTTGTTGAAACAGAAGGGTCTTCAGTAGGTGCCGAAAAGATAACAGATGGTGCCTGTCTAATATTTAAGGGGAGGGGATTCCAAAGGGTAGGTGCCATCACACTAAAGGTCTGTTTCCTATGTTGTGTGGAATGGACCTTCTGATAAGATCGTAGCTGCAGTAGGCCCTCACCTGCAGAGCGCAGTGATCAACTGGGTCAATAAGGGATAAGACGGTCTTTCAGGTGTCCTGGTCCCAAGCTGTATAGGGCTTTGTACAACAAAAGTAGAACCTTGAACCTGGCCCAGTAGCAAATGGGCAGCCAGTGCAATTCTTTCAGCAGTGGGGTGACATGTTAATGATACCCTGCCCCAGTGAGCTGTCTCGCAGCCGCATTTGCACCAGGTGAAGCTACTGGACCAACCTTAGGGGCAGCACCACATAGAGCGCATTACAGTAATCCAGCCTGGAGGTTACCAGTGTGTGGACAACAGTGGTCAGGCTATTCCAGTCCAGAAATGGCCACAGCTGTCTTACCAGCCGAAGCTGGTAAAAGGCACTCCTAGCCACGGAGGTTACCTGAGCCTCTAGCAACAAAGATGGATCCAGGAGCACCCTCAAACTATGGACCTGCTCTTCCAGAGGGAGTACGACCCCATCCAAAGCAGGCAACTGACCAATTATCCGAACTCGGGAACCACCAACCCACAGCGTCTCCGTCTTGCTAGGATCCAGACTCAGTTTATTGGCCCTCATCCAGCCCACCACCAAGTCCAGGCAGCTGTCCAGTGCTTGCACGGCTTCTCCTGATTCAGATGTTACAGAGAAATAGCGCTGGGTGTTGTCAGCGTACTGCTGACACCTCGCCCCAAATCTCCTGATGACTGCTCCCAAGGGCTTCATATAGATGTTATACAGCATTGGGGACAAGAGGGTACTCTGCGGCACCCAATAGCACAACTGCCAGGGGGCCGAAAGACAATCACCCAATGCTATTCTCTGAAAATGACCTTGGAGATAGGATCAGAACCACTGTAAAACAGTGCCTCCAATACCCATCTCACCAAACAAGTCAATGGTATCAAAAGCTGCTGAGACATCAAGTAAGAGTAACAAGGTCACGTTCCCCCTGTCCTTCTCCCAATAAAGGCCATCCATCAAGACAACCAAGGCCAATTCAGTCCCATAACCAGGCCTGAACCCAGACTGGAACAGGTCAAGATAATCTGTTTCATCCAGAAGTACTTGCAGTTGATGCACCACAACCCTCTCAATCACCTTCTCTATGAAGGGAGTATTTGCAACCAGTTGGTAATTGTCGTAAACCAGTGGGACCAGAGTGGGCTTTTTCAGGAGTGGTTGGATCACCACCTCTTTCAGGGCAGCTAGAACCACTCCCTCCCGCAATGGTAAACCCCCTCTGAATACCGCTTATCATGATAACCCTATTCATAGGGTCGCCATAAGTCGGGATCGACTTGAAGGCAGTCTATTTCCATTTCATGTAGAAACCGATGTATTTTGCCTGGAATGTAGCCTCCTTTGCAAAGGAAAGGGTCATATCTGTTTCTCTGCCAGTTTTTGCTTCTGGTCTCACCCACTGTTACCCAAATAACTTACAACAATAAAAATATACGTATATAAATATACATATATGAAATTTAAAACATAAAATTAAACCTCCAAAATTGAAAACCTCCAAAATTTGGAATCTCAGAAGTTTATCCTTCATCCTGACTTCCGGGGTCCATTTGAACCCCCAGGTGCACTTTTCATTGTGTGATTGACACATATGTAGACTTACAGAAGTGTCCTTCTAGGACATAGTCACAATTTTTTACCTGTACAACGTCCCCAAATTTCAGCCAGTTGTCATTTACTGTTTTCCTTCTCGAAACAAAAAGCCACTGGGATCCAAAAATATCCCAGCAAAAAGCCCAGGGGCAATTTTCTGCCTTTTATTGTGTAATTTACACATGGTATACCTACAGGGTTGTCCTTCTCAGACCTTGTCACAAATGGTCACCTGTACAACATCCCCAAATTTCAGTCAGTTACCACTTACTGTTTTCCTTCTGGAAGCAAAAAACAAACAACCCCACTAGGGTCCAAAATTACCCCCGTTTATTCAATATGCATGGAGAAGGAGCCAATGTATACTGCTCAGAAAATTTTTACCTCCTCTGAATAAGCTTCTTCTTCTTTTTGCTCAAGATGCTTTTGTAATGTCAAGCACAATTGTGACAAAAAAGAGGGGTCTCATTCCTTTAGGATGCACACCTTAACGTGGTGAAGGGGTTTGAGAGTGTTGAAGAAGCTGAGACCAAGAGGCTAGACTCCTAGCAGGGGCACCCATGGCAGAATGGTCAAAGCTGAGACACCAGACTAAGATGCATCCAAACTCACAGGAAGGCAATGGTAAACCACCTCTGAATACCTCTTACCATGAAAACCCTATGAACAGAGTATCCAAAATGCAACACGAGATAGTGCTGGAAGATGAGACCCCCAGGTCAGAAGGCACTCACCGAGCTACTGAGGAAGAACAAAGGACAAGTACGAGTAGCGCTGTGACTAATGACGCAGCTGGGTCAAAGCCGAAAGGAAGCCCAGAGGCTGATGCGCACAGATGCGAAAGGAGAGTCCAGAGTTGCACGACGCACATAATAGGAACATGGAATGTGAGAAGCATGAACCAGGGAAAGTTAGAAATTGTCAAGCAAGAAATGGAGCGTATCAACATTACAATACTTGGCGTGAGTGAATTAAAATGGACTGGAGTGAGACATTTTCAGTCACGCAACTACAAAATATTTTATGCATGAAATGAGAAATCAAGAAGAAACGGAGTTGCTTTAATAGTGAGAAGTGATGTAGCAAAAGCAATTAAGAGCTACAACGCAAGGTCTGAGCGAGTTATATCAATGAGATTAAATGGGAAACCTATTAACATAACCATCATCCAAGTCTACGCTCCAATATCAAACGCAGAAGAAGAGGAATTGGAGAGATTTTACGCAGAAGTACAGCAGAAAATTGATCACACACCAAAACAAGATATGATAATAATCATGGGGGACTGGAATGCAAAAGTAGGGAACAGAGAAGAATTAGGAATTGTGGGGAAATGGGGCTTAGGTGACAGAAATGAAGCAGGAGAAAGACTTATTGAATTCTGTGAAGCCAATGATTTGTTTCTTGCCAACATAGTTTTTGAGCAACCAAAAAGACGACTGTACACGTGGACATCACCAGATGGGCAATATAGGAATCAAATTGATTATATAATTGGTAGCAGAAGATGGAGAAGTTCCATACTTTCTGCAAAAACAAGACCAGGAGCAGACTGCGGTACAGATCATGCACTAGTTGTATCGAAAATCAGAGTAAAGCTAAAGAAGAACAACAAAGCACTCATAATGCCAAAATACAATTTAAATAACATCCCAGAAGAATATAAAGATCAAATAAGGAACAGGTTTGAGGCTTTAAACTTAGTTGACAGAGAACCAGAAGAACGATGGACTGAAGTCAGGGACATTATCAGGGAAGAATGCAAAAAGACAATACCTCTTGTTAAAAAGAGAGAAAGACCTCAATGGATGACTGAAGAAACTCTTAAAATGGTTAAAGAGAGAAGGAAAGCAAAAGCAAAAGGAGATAGAAACACGGTCAGAACCCTAAATGCAACTATACAATGACTAGTACGTAGGGACAAAGAAAACTATTACAATACTTATTGTATAGAAATAGAAAAGGACAACAAAATGGGAAGAACAAGAGCCCTATTCCAAAAGATTAGAGAAATGAAAGGGAAATTTAAACCATGAGTAAGGATGTTGAATAATCAACAGGGGAACACACTGACTGACCGAGATGAAATAAAAGGAAGATGGAAGCAATAGACTGAAGAACTCTATAAAAGAGATGACAGGATGACAGATTCATTCACGGAGGAACCGTATGATGAAGGACCAGAAATTTTAGAATGTGAGGTGAAAGCTGCTCTTCAAATACTTGGAAGAAACAAATCACCAGGAATAGAGGGCATACCAATAGAGTTGCTACAAGCTACTGAGACTGAATCTGTCCAAATTTTGACAAAAATTTGTCAAGAAATATGGAAAACTAAACAATGGCCCACAGACTGGAAGCGTTCAATATATATCCCACTTCCAAAGAAAGGGGATCCCAGAGAATGCAGTAATTACCGAACTATTGCCTTAATATCCCATGCAAGTAAAGTAATGCTCAAGATTCTACAACAAGGGCTCTTACCATATATGGAGCGAGAAATGCCAGACGTCCAAGCTGGATTTAGAAAGGGAAGAAGCACCAGATATCATATTGCAAACATACGTTGGATAATGGAACGGAGCAAGGAATTTCAGAAGAAAATCACCCTGTGCTTTATAGACTACAGCAAAACCTTTGACTGTGTAGATCATGAAAAACTATGGAATGCTTTAAAGGAAATGGGGGTGCCACAGCATCTGATTGTCCTGATGCGCAACCTATACTCTGCACAAGAGGCTACTGTAAGGACAGAATATGGAGAAACCGATTGGTTCCCCATGGGAAAGGGTGTGAGACAGGGGTGTATTTTATCACCCTATTTGTTTAATCTGTATGCAGAACATATCATACAGAAAGTGGGATTGGACCAAGATGAAGGAGGTGTGAAAATTGGAGGGAGAAACATTAATAATTTAAGATATGCAGAAGATACCATACTCTTAGCAGAAACCAGTAATGATTTGAAAGGAATGCTGATTAAAGTTAAAAAAGGAAAGCACAAAAGCAGGACTACAGCTGAATGTCAAAAAGACTAAAGTAATGACAACAGAAGATTTATGTAACTTTAAAGTTGACAATGAGGACGCTGAACCTGTCAAGGATTATCAATACCTCGGCCAGTCATTAACCAAAATGGAGACAATAGTCAAGAAATCAGAAGAAGGCTAGGACTGGGAGGACAGCTGTGAAAGAACTAGAAAAGGTCCTCAAATGCAAAGATGTATCATTGAACACCAAAGTCAGGATAATTCAGATCATGGTATTCCCAATCTTTTTGTATGGATGTGAAAGTTGGACAGTGAAAAAGGCGGATAAGAGAAAAATCGACTCATTTGAAATGTGGTGTTGGAGGAGAGCTTTGCGCATACCATGGACTGCGAAAAAGATAAAGAATTGGGTGTTAGAACAAATTAAACCAGAACTGTCACTAGAAGCGACAATGATGAAACTGAGGTTATCATACTTTGGACACATCATGAGAAGACATGATTCACTAGAAAAGACAATAATGCTGGGAAAAACAGCAGGGATAAGAAAAAGAGGGAGGCCAAACAAGAGATGGATTAATTCCATAACGGAAGCCACAGACCTGAACTTACAAGACCTGAACAGGGTGGTTCATGACAGATGCTCTTGGAGGTTGCTGATTCATAGGGTCGCCATAAGTCGTAATTGACTTGAAGGCACTTAACAACAACAACAATAACCTGGGGTACAAAGTGACTCCATTCTTCCATTGGAAATGTCACTGGGATCCAAATATACCCCCAAGTCAGACAAGTGTGATTTTTTAAACAGTCAGGATGAAGGTTAAACAAAGAACATCAGAACATTTTTAAACAGCAGAGAAACAAAGTCCTCCTGAAATAAAACTCAATTCAATAGGGATTCCAGTTGGTGTGGGACTTCATCATGACAATAATCTCCATCAACTACAAGCTCTTGGAGGAGTGGCCCGGTCTCCACCTTTGTGTGAAGGTGCCTTGTCGGACAGCTGGCTGTCCTGCAGAGCTTGTCTGGCCAGACGTGGATGACAAGAGCACAGTGTATGTATCTCATCCCCCTCCCCCAACTTTTTAGCAGCAAATCCAGCAAATTCCGTCTAACTTGCTGGAGACGTTTGGTGAACTTGAAAGCTTGCACACTGATGACATTTTGGTTGGCCTAATAAAGGGTAATGCCTTAATATGGATTTTGGAATTTTGCTCATGGGCCAGCACTGCTACCTTTTTATTATTTGCATAATGTTTAAATTACAGCTACAGTAGCTTTGTTCTTAACCTGAGGATGCGTAGTACATGTCTCTATAACAAACCGAGCCCTGATGTTGGCCGAGAGGCAAAGTGCTCTCAATTCAAAGCAACTAGAATGATGGATCTGTATCCACTGAAGTCAGTTAAAAAAACAACCTTGAAATATTTCAGATTGGGCCATTTTGTTTTGATTTAGGTGCTTGCTTGACTGTATTCCACTAGGGATATCAAGAAGCAAATTAACTGAAAACTACCATCCATCCTCCCAGGGTTATCATCCTCTTTCACTTCGGGTATATGTAGTTTCGATAAATGGAGACTGGTGGCTCCAATCAGTGAGGCAGTGAATACAATCTGGGTTTTAGTCTGAACTTTCAATGAGCTGTCCAAAGTGCAAAGTACCTTGGACAGCTCCTCGAAAGAGCAGACTAAAAGCTGTTGCGGACTCACTGCCGCACTGACATTGGAGCCATCAGTTTCTATTAGGGTTAATTCTTCCTTTCCCTTCAGGCTTCACATTAGTCCTATTCCTCTATCCAGCTTAACCTAGGCTGTGTTCACTCCAACCAGAATTTTTGGGGAGAAAAAATGTGCTTTGAATGTGCTTTAAGGGCTGGTGTGTATGCAGCCCTAAGGGATATAATCTGCACAATAACCCTATGAAATTGGCCAGGCCCAAAAATGTTGTTGTTATTTCAATTTGTAGCCAGTGTGGTGTAGTGGTTAAGGTGTTGGACTACAACCTGGCAGACCAGGGTTCGAATCCCCACACAGCCATGAAGCTCACTGGGTGACCTTGGGCCAGTCACTGCCCCTCAGCCTCTGAGGAAGGCAATGGTAAACCACCTCTGAATACCGCTTACCATGAAAACCTTATTCATAGGGTCGCCATAAGTCGGAATCGACTTGAAGGCAGTCCATTCCATTCCATTACACAAAAATATGCCCAAACTAGATCACGACAGCAAAATACGTATCAATACATCATTACAATCAACAGTCTAATACCAATTCATTTCAAAACAGGGCATCCAAATAAACAATTCATTTTGATAGTACTAACATTATAAGACTTTCAGTTCATTATAAAACAGGCAATATTGATCATTAAAACAGATACCAATTCATAATGTTTTCAATATCCAAATCATATATAACACGTGTGTGTACTGCCTTCAAGTTGATTCCAACTTATGGCGACCCTATGAATAGGGTTTTCATGAGGCTGAGAGGCAGTGACTGGCCCAGGGTCACCCAGTGAACTTCATGGCTGTGTGGGGATTCAAACCCTGGTCTCCCATGTCATAGTCCAACACCTTAACTACTACAACACGCTGGCATATATAAACCACATATGCTAAAAGTCTCCAGTGCAGTTAGGTTTTTATAAATAATATAACCAGCAGCAAGTTCCTCAAAAGTGGCAAGTGCCAGAAATAGCAACCAGATTTCTCAGAGGCAACAGGAAGTGATTTCTCTCACATGCCCCTCTTCCTTCCTTTCCCCCTTCTCTCATATTCTGGTGTGATTCTTAAAGGCCTTCAACAGAGACGGTTGGGGGGGAGGGGGGATGATGTTGCATCTCTTCCTTTGCACTCTGTTCCTGCTGCCTAAGGCTAGATAGTGAGCTTCGTGGCAGGCTGAGGATTCAGACCCAGATCTCCTCCCTAATCCCCAGTCCAAGCTCAATGTGTAATGCAAAAAGGGTGGATGTAAGTAGACTTAATGCATATGATTTCTGGTGAATCTCTGTCACCTTAGCAATAGCAATTGATAGCAGATCATGTGTTTTTTAACAGGCAGGTTTCTCCAGTTAGCCCAATCACTCTGTGCTTTCTCCCCTCAAGAGCTCTGCATGGCCTGATGATATTTAAATAGGCTTGTATTTCTTAGCATTGAAATTATTTATTATTACACTTGTATCTCACCTTTCCTCCACCGAGCTCAAGCTGGTGTACATGATTCTCCTCCCTCTCCATTTTATCCTCTCAAACAATTAAAGTAGTTCATCACGGCTATGCTCTGGCCACTATCCAATGCAGAGGTAAATGTGCTTAAATCCACTGAAATGGACAGATTTGACTCTTGATTGCATTTTACATCTTCCCCAACCCATTTACAAAATGAATCCGAAGAAACAATGGAAGTAGCTTGGGAGAGCAATATAGGTTCTAATGTATCTGCAGCTGAACAATGTTGAAAAACTCCAGACTCCACCCTGTGAGGTTAAATTAATGGACCGAAGTTAGTCATGTGCATAAATTTCAATGGGTCTACCCTGAGTATGACTATCACTGGATACAACCCCTAGTTGGGAAACTTTAGACCTTCAGATGCTGTTGGACTCCCAACTCCTATCAGTGCCATCCAGCATGGCCAGTGCACTGGAATGATGGGAACTGTAGAGCCACAATATCTGCAGGAACGCAGGTCACTTCTCTTGCCTTAGTGTTTCCATCCTTCCAGCTAAGGGGTTACAAAACAATGGAAAAATATTTTGGCTGGAAATCTGTTTAGTGTTGCCTTGGTACTTTTCATTTTACCTCTGCCCTCTCCTTTTTCCAAAGGACCACAGAAGAAATTAAAACATGTGGAATTTGCGCCTTTCAGTTTGAAACTGAACTACTCCTACCCAAAGGTGAGTCTGGAGCTTTTAAACTTTGTTCAGGTGCAGATACATTTGAACCTATATTGCCCTCCCAAGCTACTTCCATTGTTTCTTCTGTTTCATTCTGTAAATGGGTTGGGGATTATGTGTAAAGCAATCAAGAGTCAAGGCTGTTGGTTTCAGTTGGTTTAAGCACATTTACCTCTACATTGGATAATGGCCACAGCACAGCTGCTATGAACTCCTGTAATTGTACCTATTGCAGTATCATTGTAGGGGTGTTTGAGTCAGTGCATCCTGCTAAAGGGCAGCTGTTGGGATTAGACAACAGCAGTAGCATAGTGGCAAATTCAGACATGCAGGGTTCTTCAGGATAGTCACATGCCCCCTCCTTTTTTTGCTCCAGGGTTGAGAATGAGATCCTTGTTAATGCCTTTTTCCACAACAACACACACCCACACACCTCCTTTCACTCTGATTGGCTCCAGTTGGCAGGCACGGAGAAGGAACCATGTTAGAAGGCTCTTCTCAGACTTCCCTTTCATGCTGATTGGCTCATAAGATGCTAGAGACGTTGGGACCCTGCTGGGATTCTGCTCCCAAAAAAGTAAAGGAACTAAGACCCCCCCAAGACCCCAGACAACAGAGCTTTGGAGTAGAGAAGTGATTGGTGGAGGAAGCTTTCCACCTCTTGACTCCTGTGCATAGCCTAGTGGGTGCACTTGCTACCTCCCCTCATGCCGTCATTAAATTAGTTGCAGTTCCCATTGTAACTTACTGTGCGTCTGTCCAGAGTTGTGCCTTGGTGGCCTCCTATACTTGTTCAAAGAATCATAAACTGGAATATAAACTTGAAAATAAAAGTGATAACTACAGCCTGGGGGGTGTATTAACTAACCAGATAACTAAACATGTTACTGTTTTAGTCCCAAGCGAACCAAGCATCGCCCAGGCACCTGCACAGTATTATGTCACCAGTTATGGGAATGCCACCTTTGGATCCAGCACTATCCATGTGGAGACACAGGTATGTTTTGACTGAAGTTTTCCAATGATTGTGCGCTGTTGTCTGATGGGGGATTTATAGTTTTGGCTTGGCAGACTGGTTTAAGTCCTACAGGAATGTACTATGCAGCCTTAAAGAACTGATTATATTTTAATTGCTGTGTCAAAAAAAGTGATGGGAGGTTTTCTGGATTTTTTTTATGCTCTAGAGCAGGAGTAGCCAGTGTGGTGCACTCCAGATGTTTTTGGACTTCAACTACCATCATCCCTGATAATTGGCCTTGCTGGTTGCTGCTGATGGAAATTGGAGTTCAGCAACATCTGGAAGGCACCCAGTTGGCTACCTCTGCTATGGAAGAGAGTTATCGAATATAGCATGTTGGTTTTACTTGAATTTAGTGGGCAAAGCTAAACACTTTGAAACTGCTATGCTTGCCTAGTATTTATTTGCAATTGGCATCCATTCATTGCTACTAATGAATGTATGAAATGGAAAATTTTCCATCCCACATTGCTGGTCAAAAGCCCTTAGAAATGGTTCTTTTCCATGTGGCAGCCAGACTGTACCCATCATCTGGAATCTCCCCACAGCATCAGTAGCTAGGTCTAGGAGTGCCAGTTCTGCTCTGGAAGACTCAGTAGCAACTGGAAAAAGTAGCGACTTCATTGTGCTTCATTCCCATTCAGAGACTTAACAACTTTCTCTGGATCAGATTTAGTGCGGCCCATATCAAAGCTGATCTCAATGGTAGAAAGTATTTGATTTAGCACCCCATGTTGTCAGCCTTAACATAAACACAGTAGCCCTCTGGACCTAATTTAGAGGAACTCAGGTGTACTGAGTATGCCTCACAAACAAGAACATACTTGTGTCCTGTTTATTTCAATGACTCTTAAGTAGATTTAAATTTCCTCTTTAACAGTAAAAGGCAGAATTTCTCCCAACTCTAGTACTGGGGTGGTAAAAATGCTGCCTTTTACATTTAAGGAGCAGGCAGAGGGGTTTAGTGCTAAAGCTAGAAGATAAAATCCCTCTGCCTTCTCTTTAGAGAGCTTCTCAAAGAGGAAGTGGAGAAGGCTGGAAATACTGATTGTGTATTGCCTGCTGACACGTCTGGTGTGTATGTATGAGAGAGGGAGAGTGCTGTATCCCTGATTGTTGGTGACCACGTGGGGAGGGGGAGAGCAGAGGTACATGCATTTTTAAAAAATGTTTTTCTTTTAGGGGTTTGCCCACAATTAGAAACTTGCCCCTGGAAGGTTTGGCAAGTTTCCATGTGGTCCTTGGGCTGAAATAGGTTCCCTGTCCCTGCAAGTCAAGGACTCATCATTTTACCAATGCTGTCATCATTTCAGTGGCAGCAATTCAGTACTCCAGTGACTCTGTCGGTGTACAAAGGCTTTACCTGGAACAGGGGCCTTTTTAAAAAAAGAAATCACTCCAACCTAATTGCCAGGGAGAGTTTGGTATTGTTCACAGAGAGCTGGGTCCAAATCCTTGTTGAACGCTGGCCTACATTTCTCACTCTATCTGTAAATCAGGAAATGAATCAAGGGGAGAAAATTTGCAAGACCAAATGTGACTGATTATAAAGTCCTTTACATGTTAGACTAAGAGAGATGGAGAGTTTTTCCTACAAATCTTCTCCAACATTCAGAAGACTTTGCAATGAAAACACTGGGCAGTACTGACAATCTAGGCTGAAACTTCAAATAATTATATGTACATTTTAATTTAATCTGACTTCCTATTAACAAAATTGCCACTTCTGTAATTTTATTCCATGACCTATTTTCTTGCAGAACATTCTGGACAAATGACAAGAGCCATGCAAGACCACTAGCTGGCCAAGAATAATTCACAGAGTTGTGCAGGCATTCTGGTCCATGCTGAACAGTTCAAACGTTTCATTCCAGGCTGTCTGTTTGAACACTGTAGACATGAAAATACAACACAATTCTATGGTAGAATGTCTGTTTATTTGCAGAGATTCAACTGCATTTGGTAAGCTGCAATCCAGTGAGCTTCCCCCATAAGTTACAGAATTTACAAAATTGTGTTCATGCTGAACACAAGTTTGCATTAAGTGGAATGGACACAGTTAAAGAAAATTAAATATGCCCAAGGAGATCCCACATACAGAAATCTTGAGCTGAGACAACATTAAGAACTGCAATTAAGGTATCAGACACAATTCAATCAAGTTGGATTTTCAAATAGGATGTTTAACAGAAAAAGTTCTGGAATGTTCATAAGCAAATAGTTGAATTCTTTGAGTTGCCCTTTCTAAAAGGATCAGGATAGGTAGCAAGTAAAAAAAAGGTACATAAAGTCCTAACTGCTACTCCCTTACCACCAAAAAAAAATTAGAGAGGACACTTTTGAGTCCAATTGAATTTACCAAGCTGCTGCTTCACCAGTCTGGAAGAGGGCAAGGCTGCAATCCAAACCACCAATGTGATGCACTGGGGTGGGGAGAATTAGATGGGCAGAGGTCTCCCTCCAATCAGCCCAAAATAGCTCTGCCAGCCTCTGCCTGTGGAGTGACACTGGCATCTCTCCTCTGGTGCAGAGCTCCCCTGGGGAAACCCCCAAATGGGATGTTCCAGGAGTAGGGACTGAGCTAGCCCCACTACTGTCATTTGACAAAATCGGCCCCAGCTGCTTAGCGTGGAACAGGGTTTTGTCTGCCTTCAGCCCTGGCTGGTGTAGTGACGGGACTGTGGCAGTGACTATGCTATTCTGACATGTCCTGCTGCCGCCTGGCCTTAAGAGTGCTCTGCAAGAAATCATAAAAAAGCAAAATAAAGTCATGTTGATTTATTAAAAACAAACTGAAACCCAGCTGGGCAATATCTACATTAGGACCATCCAAACTGTCACAAGATAGTGAGTAAGCTTCTGAGTTCTCCAGAACTCTTCATCAGACTGGATGTTATGCAGAGTTGGGTTGGGGAGAGACAGAAAACAACAACGAAAAAGATTGGTGTTGTAGCCACAAGGTCTATGTTTACATTCTGTTTTAAGATGGAGATTGCATGCAGACTGATTGAGTTAGGCACTGCAGCTAGCAGGTTACACTTAGGATTCTGTAAAATAAGTGTGGTTTTGTGCATGGTTTAGTTACTAGTACTATATTCTGCTTCTGCTTGGAGCCTACTTCCAAAGCTGAGGAGTGAAGAAAGCGCTACAGTCTTCTCATTTTACTTGTCCATAAATCTGACCCATAAAAGCAACTGCTTGCTAGTTATGGGGTCAACATTCAGCACTGATTGTATATGCACATATTTTTACTGAATCTATGTTTAATGTGAAGCAGGAATAACAATCAGGTTCCTGAGCAGGTGAAATGACACTGGTTGTCAAAACAATAGCTTTTTTGTTTTTCGTCATCAAATTGACTATATGGACAAACTTCAAATTTCAACGTCAAATACGAAGATTGCATTCCATATGTATAATTTTGAAGACAAGCGTTACAGAGCTTCTGTTTATATGCCCTTCAATTCATTAGCATTTCCTTCAAAGCTGCTCAGAGCAGTTTACAGATGAGTTCTCAGACATCTCGCATCCAGCCACCGCTCAAGGCTAGATGCCCTTGTGATGTTCCTGCTTATAGTGTAAATATGGTAAGTGCTGTTTATATAGAAGACATATGGTAAGTGGAGTGAAAGAGGAGGGGGAGTACATGAGCAGTAGAATGCTGGATGATTGGCTGAGCGTTTGAATGGCTGGGAGTATAAATGGAAGAATGACAGTTGAATCTGGGTGGATGTTGGGAGTGTGGAGGTCAGGAGTGTGGAGAAAGAGGGAGCTGGAGTTCTGATTAATAATAAGTCAAGTACAAAACAGGAATAGATGAAACCATATGCTTGTGAAACATTCTAAAACTAATCTTGTTATTTCTGATATTTAATAAATACTTATTTAGTTTACCAAAGGCCTGATCCTTGGCTGGGGGATATACATACCAGAAGGGAGGGCAAGGTAATTACCAAGGCTGAACAGAAATAGTATCTAATGGTGTTAGCGGTGCAGGGAGGAATAATAACAATTCAAGTATCCAGAGCAACCCAGAGTTGTATGCGTTATCTATAAAGATACAAGGGGGCTGGGAACAGCATAAGCACGCAGTCACAAAAGTAACCAGCTAGAGAGAGACTCAGGCAAAGTCTCTGGGAGTATTGGTTATAGGACGTGACTGGTGGTGCTGCCTAGCAGGGGGATCTAGTGAGATCTGTGCTAGAGCAGAGTGAGAAAACATATAAAGGATGGTCCGGACTGGTGGTATCCCTGGTGGTGCCTAGTGAAAGGCAGTAGCCACAAGCAGGTGGGAACCTGACAGGGAGAACCAGGGGAGGGCGTCACAGCCCTTTGCTTAAACACTTGGACTGTGTAATTTGCCTTCATTTCAGGGAACGTCCTGCATTATGAACACTAGTTGTTGTTTTAAAGTAAAACTTTTAAAGTAAAGAAAGCAGAGGCCATGCAGCAGCTGAATGCACTCTGCAAGTGTTATTGTCCAACCCCGTTTTCATCAAGCGAGAACAAACAGGCTACCTAACTTCCATTTTGAGAGTAATCTGCCATCAGCCCAATCCTTTCGGGAAGTGGATTTCTCGACAGCTTTTGCATATTGGAGGGAAAGGGGAAAAACCAGCCTTTGGCCATTTCCATAGCCTCCAATCTGCTTTCGTGGCTGAAGATAAAGGATGCAGCATGCCACTGATTTTGACTGCTTTAAATTAGAGAGCCTAATTTAGGACAGAGGAGTGTGCCCCCTTTAGTAAAGTCCGTTAAGCCATACACACACTCAGACACACAGTCTGCATTATCCAAATCAGTCGTGCATGCCTGCTCTCTCCCTATGATTAGTTATTTTTTGTTGCCTGATTGTATGTAATATTGCATGCTTACTATGTAAAACAAATATTTCTGTGAACCACTTATGCATCTAGAGAGAGTCCAGAGAACTATACAATGGATGTAAAAATAGGCAAAATTATGCCTCCAGGCATGTTTTAAACCACAATCTTAAACTCACTCAGCAGTATGCTTCCCTGAACACAATGGGCCTTACTTCTGAGTAAACATGCACAGAATTGCACAGGAAGAGATGTGTTGTGGGATAAGCTTATACTATAATAAGTCTTAGTGTTTTTAGAAGTTACATGCCTCATTTTTTATGTAAACCAACAAAACATAGCTACCCCTTTGGACATTAGATCTCCAATAGGCAGGCGGGCAAGGATCAGTATCTTCTTTCCCATAAAACTTATATGATGAGACCATGCCAGCAACTTGTCTTAAGAGCAACTGAAAGAAAGCTTTCCCCCCTCCATATTTTCTTTAATATCTCACTGCAGCACCACTTGCCACACCCCTTAGCCCTCACAAACTAAGGTGATGAATGCCTTAGAAAGATGCAGCATAGGTAAGAAATCACGAGTGCTATCAGAGCCCGACCATTTCCCCAGGGTCAGTTTTAGGAGGAGCCACAAGTCATGACTCCATCTCATTGACCATGTTGCTTGTCCTGGGGCAAATGCACATGGCTTGTATTAGGGCTATGCTCCACATTTGGCAAATTGGGTCTCTTCAGAGGCATTTGGGCCTTGGCCATGCTGGGCTGAGATAGCCCCAGATGCCTAGGGGTCAGGTATGGCAGCCCAGAGCTATGCAGGGCTATCAGGGGGCAGGGAAGGGAGAAGACGCAGGTGTGGGCAGAAAGGAGAAGGTCTGACAGGAAAGGCGCCTCTTCCCAGGTGAAGGTAGGTGCCTGCCTTTCCCGCCAAATCTCTCCTTCCTGTCAGGCCTCCCAAAGCCCCGTGCACCAAAGCCCTTCCTCCCACCAAGGAGCATCACCCCGCAAGTAGGGAATCCTCTTGCTTATCAGTTAGTAAGCAGGAGGATTCATTCTGTGTGGTGCTGGTTGCTGTTCATTCACAGGTGGCTTCCCTACATGCAGAGAAGCTGTCTTCCTTGCCAGCTGATAAGCAAAATAATTCCATCCTGCGCTGCTTGCACCAGTTACCCTCAGGTGGGGGAGGAGTCATAATGTCTCCTTCCCCCCCACCAACCATATTTTTAATTTTAAAAACTCTTAGCACTATCTCCCTCAATACTTCAGGGATGGATCCAGGGCAGAGTGGGTAGCCCCATCCTCAGGACAGGGCGGACTGGGCCTCCTCGTGGCCCACAGATCAGGGCCATGAGATAGATAGGGAGGGCTGTACACAGCCCTAGCTTTCATTCAGGGGAGTTATATGTGCCTCTGTATAAGCAAATCTGATCACTGCAGTTTACCCAGCAGATGGGAATAACCGAAATACCATTTGCTGCTTTGACATCTCTCTAGAGAACTTCCTACGGCAAGTGTGAAGGGTGCTACAGAACTGTAGGTTGCCTACATTTCTGCTGTGTCACTTCCCATGCTGTGCTGTTATGGCACTGTTTAGTCCATTAAACATCTTTCAACCAGTTAATGGAGTAAGAAGTGCTCCCAATCTATTGGTAATTTTTAAATTTTTTTATAATACAAGTAAGCTTTAAAAAAACACAGATTGCAAGCACTACCTTAAGAGGCATCTGTGCATTTGTGGGTGCAAATGAGCGAAAGAGCAAGAATGGGAATCCTATATACCAATAGCGAATTCATCCTCCAAGTGTGGATTCCAGCCGTGTAGAAGAGTCAGATAGCAGCAGGCTTGAGGGAAGCCCAAGGTTTGCAGAAACAAAACAATGGGAGAAAAATCTTAAGGGGAAACCCCACAAAGACATCTCAGTGAGGACTGCATGCTGGGAGAGGGCAGGATGTGCTGGTGGGCATCCTGAACAGGAGTCCTCTACACTGCAACACTTTGTTGCAGGGCCCCACTTGTACCTCTTTGAAGATATACTTTCAACCCTCTGGAACTGCATGTGCTTGAGCTGCTTCAAAGGGTGCTTTTGCACAGGGCTGTAATCCCTGCTCAGCTAGCAAGCGGGGATTAAATATGGCTGCCAGGGCTGCACAATCTTGTTTCCTGCTGGGAACAGGATCCCACATCCAAGGTAGGACTAAGCCCTATCCTCCCACCCATTAACTGACATCACTAGTGATGTCAGTTGGTGGGCATGATTTAGGAAAAATGGCCTCACTGGCCAAATCGGACACCTTGGGGGCCCTGATTGGCAAAGGGTCCCCCTCCCTGTCCTACATAGATGCCAATGAGCAGACTTCCAACTCTCATAATCAAGCCTATACAAGATAAAGCTCTCTGAGCAAATATCCTGCCTCAACAACTGCCCACTAGAAGACACTCTCATTTCCTTTGTGGACACAAACTTAATTGGACAGATGTGCTGCTTTGCTTCTCTAGGCTTGTGACTGGCTGGGCAGACAGTGGTCATTATGCCACTTAAACAGGCTGCTCCACAGGATGCCTTTTAGTGTCACAGAGAGTGCTGGCAGCACCTCTCCAAGTCTATATCACAGCAAGACTCCAAGGGAACCCGGGGCTCACTTCTCAGACCCCACTGCTACCCCTTAAATAAGGATCCCCAATCTTTCTGGGCTTGGGGGGAGCATACTTGGAAATCTAAGAAACTGTCATGGGAACCACAAATTAGCCATCACATAGAAGAAAAACTGGTGATGCTCAGAACCTGCCTCCCTCAAAAACAGGCAAAACATCCAGTCTCCCCCCAAAACACCTTCCCAAACAGCCAAACCAAAAGCCAAATATCTCATGACTGCTTGGTTTACTTGCTTATTCTGGTTGGCTGCAGAAGTGGATTTGGGCTGTTATCTCAGTAGCTTGTCTCCTGACAACTGAACCAGTATTGGCTGCATCATAATGCCAGATAAAACCTAAATACATCCTTTCCATTCATTTGGCCCTTATACAGAAAAAGCCCAGACTGACCCTCTAGATGCACATAGTGAGCACTTGCCAATCCCAGCAGCCCCAAGTGACTGGATTAGCCTGATTTAAAATGGAGAAGCCCACCTCAGCTACCATATATTTTTGCAAATCCTTTGTGTATTCTGTGCCATAGGTTTGGGGTGGGGAGAAGAGGCTTGAGAAGGGTAAAAATGGCAATAGAAGCAGTGGACTGCCTTGAAATGGGGCTAGACATCAGCATAAAGAAATATTTTCCTTCTCTAGAAGATAGATCATAAACAGAGTGGTGTGTATGTCATGAAGTCATCCAGCAAGAGAAATGCTGCAGAATGAAGTCTGAGCACAGAACTCTGCTTCCTGAGAATGTTTGCTTTTATTTTTTGCTGTAGGTTGGAAGGGTGCCTGCAGAAATCTCAGAAGCCAGAGATGTGGCTGGGTTAGGATTTTGTAGGGGTTGAGAGCAGGGCTGCAACATTCTTGCTTCACGCATGAAGACTAGCAAAACCTGAACAAGTTGTGCTAATTTGATTAATTTGCATCGTTTCTATAGATCATAGAATTTGCATTGCATGGTGCAGATTTTTTTTAGCATGGACTACACAACAGCCTTAGTTTCAGTGTGGAGTACACACCATGCATTTGTTTAATCAGGTGTACGGAATTGGTTGAGAACTGGACTGTAATTTTGGCTTTTATTATTTTGATGTTTTGTTTCAAGATCTTATGAGAGGGTAAGTGGTCTCACAACTTACTGGGGTGCAGCTTTCATTGTGGATTCCTAGGGTGAGGTTAACATGTTATTTCCAGCCTCAGATAAACGGTTGTCCTATCAGCACAACTTGTGCAGGGTGACAGAATACTGTATAGAGACCCCAAAGATGGGTTTTATTGTAGTTCCTCACCCAAGCCAAATGGGAACAGCTGCCGCTGCCACTGCCCTTCGTGAATGCACATACATACATACTGGTCTTTCAACTTGAGATGTATTAAATGTTCTTTTCTGTTGTCAACATCTAATCAGTCTGCATAGAGTTAGGACTTTGAATATATCTTTCTATCAAATCAAACAGGCTGTTGGAGAGTTGCAGGCTTATGTCGCTGTTCAAGGATGAGACACCTTCCCTCAGCACAACTTCATGGTACTGTCTGCAAGCCACTGGCACCAACTGCAAGACATACAGAAGCCATTTAAGTCTTAGCTGTCTGCTTACCCAGAGATTTAGTCTTCCTATGTGGCTGCCCTCAAAACTACCAAAAGATATGCACATCCAACACCAAACAAACAGTGACAGACTGTCTGCTAGTCTTTAAAGAGTCAAAGGTTATAGGAAAGCAATGCCTACACTCCTCCCACAGCCATCTCTGGTACTCTGCTCGGCCAAAGGAGACTGAGAGGAAGGATGGCACTCCTATACCACCTCCAGCCCTCTCAAAAACAGTCAATAAGGAGCTAAACCAAACACAGAGGAGAAATGGCAATCTGGCTTTGCTGCCTACTAGGCACTCCTCAGAACACGAGTCAAGGAATCCAGTGCTGTGTTCCAATAGATATAAAGGAAATATGTAGAACTGGAAGGAGAAGGTCAAAAAGGAGTGATGGACAAAGCAGCAAGGAACGCCTTCCAGCATGATGCAGCTGCCTCTGCCCCGGGAGAATAATCCCTTCTCAACAATGCTCTGCTGCACAAACAATGCAGGCCAGTACATGCACTGGACCTTGAGTTAAGTCAATAAAGGCTCACGAGGCCAACAGGTAAAGCTCTCTGGCTAGCAAGGAGAAAGGCTGTTTGTATGTTTGATTGATATGGGGTAGGGGGGCTGGCAAAACACTATCTACTCCTTTATAGGGAGCACGCAGAGCCTGTCTTTGGTCTTAAAAAGGACAAAAGTTGGGCAGAATACAATATTCCAAAGTTCACTGGGCAACCTTGGCCCAGTCACACTCTCAGCCTAAGCTGCTTCACAAGGTTACCGCAAGAATAGAACAAAGGGAGAGGGGAGAAAGAAACTACTCTGCACACCCCTCTAAGCTGCTTGGAGTATAACTGCCTTTGAAAAGTGCTTGTGAGCATGTGCATCATACAGGTACACTCAGGAAGCCAAGAATTCACTGTGGTTCTCACCTGTGGGCAGCAAGTCAGGTTTGCTATCATGCGAGTGGTGAAACTGCCTGAAGATTTGCACAAGCTGGATAGCAAGTGCTTTCCTTCCACAAGATAGCATTTTGCACTGTTATCTTCAGAGGACCCCTCCCTCTTTGCTCACCTTCACCAAGATTAGCTTGGATTCTTTGGGTTTCTCAGCTGAAAGGGACTGGCCAAAACAGAGGTAGATGGTGTAGTCAGGAGAGGAACATTTTCGGCCATCACAGAAAGCCATCAGTTCTGTTACAAGAAAGAAAGATCCAAAGCTCTACATTTTGTAAGTCACTTTGCATGCCCATGAACAGAAAGACAGGGCAAAAATAAATCCAATCAAATCTAAAGGTGTTTTCATTTGTCTCTCTATATTATATTTTTGTAAGATGTTACACCGTCATGACGTATGGCAAAGCATCTAATGAAAAAAGATGGCAATGGGGAGGAAGAGGCAGTGGTGCAAGGCCTGGTGTTTGGTGCCGGTGGCAGCACCAAGAAGGGTCCAGTGCTCAGCAGTGAGAGAAGCCCGGCGATTGGTGTGGCCCAGGAATGTGCCTCATCAGCTGGGCGAGAGGCTCACCTTGATGATTCGTGGGGGTGAGGGGAGAAGGGAGGGCAAGTCTGGCAACCTGTGGGGAGAAGAGGGGGGAGGTGTGGCAATCCATGGGGGGAAGGGGGTACAGCTTCAACAAACTATGTGGGGGAAGGAAGGGGGAGGGAGCTTTGTTGACATGGGGAAAGGGGGACTTTGGGGACTGTAGGGGGGTTGGTGAGCAAACAGAGCAGGGGAAGAGTCCCTAGGAGCATTATAAAATAATTTGTGCCATGTGTGAAGGTTAAATGCAGGATAACACACACATTCTAGACCAGTGTTCTTCAATCTTGGGTCCTAGATGTTGTCAGACTACACCTCCCATCACCTCAGTCAGCTTAACCAATGGCCAAGGATGATGGGAGTTGTAGTCCAACAACATTTTGGGGTGTTTTTATGATGTTTTAAAGTGCTTTTAGCGCTTCTGTTTGCCGTCCTGGGCTCCTGCTGGAAGGGCGGGATAGAAATCAAATAAATACACAAACAAACAAACATCTGGAGACCCAAAGTTGTACAGTGGTCTAGACCAAGGGTAGCCATCTTGGTGCCCTCTAAATGTTACTGGACTCCCAAATTCCAGCAGCCCCAGCCAGCACAGCCAATAGTCAGGGATGAAGGAAATTCAAATCCCTGCTTGGCCATGAAGCTCTTTGGGTGACCTTGGGCCAGTCACTGGGCCTAACATTTAACCCTCACAGGGTTGTTGTAAGGCTAAAATTGAGAGAGGGAGAACTGTTTTTGTATGTCACCTTGAGCTTCTTGGAGAAAAGGTGGAGTATAAATGTAATAACTAAAGAAATAAGTTGTAGTCCAGCAACACCTGGAAGGCATCATGTTGGCTACCCCTGCAGTAGGCATTATAGGGTTAGACATATTTGCATTATAGGCCAATTTAAGAACAAATTGATCTAAGCCTCCTATGTGAAAACAACTTTAGAATATAGGCCAAAACGATTTGCAGTCATCAATAAGCTCTTCACCAAGTCTGCAAATGCCAATTTGCAACTGCAATGACACAAGGAGATTTAATGTCTAGCGTTAGACTTTTATGTATGCATTTTGTATCAAGTGACAACTGAGTCTGCACACTGCTGCTGTGTAACTATTAGTGGAGTTTAGTAACAAAAGTAGCAAACAGACTGAATGGTGAGCTGGAAATAATTCAGCCAGTAGGTGGCCTAAGGGGAAGCCAATTAGCCCTTCACCCACATTTACACAGCAAGGAAAATACTGATCTCCCTTACTGGGTTTTTCTAAGGATTACTGAAATAGTATGCAAGCTGATTCATATTCTCTAATGCAGGGGTCACCAACCCATTGCCTGTGGGCAGAGGCCTTTAGTGGTGCCCCCAGCAGGTAGCCCACAATCTGAGCTTTCATGTGTTTTTTAAAGCAAGTCTCTAGCTCTCCTAGAAATAAAGTTATGGAGCAGAAAATGTGCAGCCCCCCTTCTAAGCAATTTCTGTGAAATGAACCAGGCTGGCTGCTTCTGTCTGCCCATGCTATTAGCCAATGAGTGAAGACAGAGCTGGGACTGATCAGTGAACTGTTTGGACAACAGTCAATACTAATCCCTGGGGTCCTAAAGAGCCACTGCTTTGCCCCCCCCCCTTTTAGTGCACTTTTCCTGCTTCTGTCATTTTTATTAATCCTTGGAATCTCCATAATTTGCCTTTCTTTTTCCCTAGCAACCTAGCTTTCCTGTGCTGAGATCAGGTAGTGCCTAGGAATTATTTTCTGCAAATACAATTACACAGAAAGTGTGGATGAATGTTAAAGAACCCCCTTCCCCCCAAAAAAGTCAAATGTGAAAACTTTGCAGAGAGGATTAGGCATGTGCCCAGCTTTGCAGGGGCTGAAGACCAGGGACTCATTACAAATTCACTGTATACATGTCTACTCAGATGTAGGTTCAATGGGGCTTACTTCTAGGTAAGTGGGTACAGGATGGCGTCCTAGGGTTTGGTTTAGGGTTGGCATTAGGGAAAACCAAGGTTCTTGTGCCTTTAATAGCTATATGACAGGCAGAAAGTCCACAGGTCAAGCGTTTTCCAGTATGGAAATATAATTAGGGGAAAAGCTTCATCATGACTACTCTCTGATTTTGTGTTATGCCATGCCCTCAGCACGCATTCAAAATTTGAAATGTACCCTCTAGTCCAAAGAGAATGGTAACCTCTGCTCTAAACAGTACAGAAATATTTAATAGTATTATTGTTCCTCCCACTGTCTCTGCGTTGTCACAAGCTTGACAGGCAGACTTAAAACTGCCAGCAAGGCAATAGCTTACATGACGGGCACAATTAGTGCTATATGTACCCCACACTAAAGAGTCAAAACTTGGCTCCAAGGTAACTCTGCAAATAAACCAGACATTTACAAAACTATATGAGTTATGCATATGTTGGCTTTTTAGGCATTGCTTGCTTTGCTAATCATGGGGAAAGCAAAATAATTCTTCAGGTCACCCATGCCACTCCAAATGGTGATTGGATCTGCTGCTCAACCCATCATACGTATCTGTTACTGCCCACATTGCTCTGAAGCACATTCTCAGAGTGATAAATTCTCCACCAAATACCAGCCTCATCTGTCTCACTCATACCCAACCCACAAAAGCACTGAAACCACAAGACCTGGGTTGCATGAAAGTTACAGCCTATCGATGATACCCAACACCATTCACTTGCACAAAACACTTCGGAAATTGTGTATTACGGCCAAATCACAGAGCTCAACAAAACGTTATACTCCCCATGAGAGGGGCTTTTATGCCATAGTTCCAGGGTTTGGGAATGTTTTAATGTGCATCAAGATTTAAACACAGAGCCTTCTGGCCTGCCTGACCCATATTCCAGCTGTTTTCTTCAGGCAGAGGGCACTGCAAAAACAACTCAACAAAAGCAGCTACAGAACACTACCATCATTTTTTTTTTTTAAAAAGTGAACAGCCATGCAACATGAACTTCAGCACATGTAGTCTACTTAGCAACCATGGAGGAAACACTACATTCCTAGAGAATCACCTTGATAGAATTTTTCATAGTTGAAGATCTCGGTGTCTACGTCCCGTTGCAACAATTTGGGTTGAGGGCGCTCAGCCATGTTGTCCAACTCCTTGGAGAAGGCCCAGAAGACCCTGCATCGACCAAGTCGTCGGGCACAGATCATCTTATTCTTCTGATACAGCAGCAGATCTGCATTGTTCAGCAGTGTCAAGGTGTGCCGAACTTGCTTACGATCAGGTAGGATCTCTGGGTCTGGAAATGGAAACGGTATCATCTGTGGATTGCCTAGGGTGTGGTAGTGTTGGTTGTAGGTAAACCAACAGCTGCTCAATTCCACACCTCCTTCATGCATCAGCTTCCCTCGGTAGTAGATGGAGACATTCAGATTAAGAGACTGAGATCCTGCAAGAGACAAGATAATGAGCTTTCCCAAGTAGATTAAGCACAAACTCCACACCTGTTAAGGGGTGCAGCACAATGACAAGGCAGTAGCAGTGTGGCATTTACACCAACACAGAGAAATGCCATTTTTTGGGGGGGGGGGGGAGGACTCGTTCACAGAACCATCCTATCCAACACAGAGAACATTACATTCTCATCTGCATGGCTAAAGTAAAGCTGTGCACGCATTACCAGCTTAAAACGCAGCTAGGTCATTCTTTTTCTCAATTCGGATTGAAGCTGGTTATGGGGAAACCCCATCAGAAACTATAGGATAGATACAAACTGTAGCTAATGTGTGTACACTGCTTCCCAAGCCAGCGGTGGCAGTGCACTGGGTTCAGAGTAAATGGGAGTCTGGACACAGCCATAGTCCATTAGCGATACAGCTCTGGTTAACACAGAGTGGCAAGCCATAGCTAAATAAGCTGCACATATTCTTTCCTTTGGAGCAGAGAAGGTTTGGCACGCTCTGCCCAGAGTCAGAAGTATAAACAACATTTCTTCTTCAGCCCTCACTGTCCAGACACCTGCACCTGTTGCCCTCATGACCCCACATTGTTCTGGACCTATTCAAAGCAAGATGCATTCACTGACCTACATTGTTCTGCACTGCAGCAGCATTAAGAGGGGGCTGTTCTGGTGGGGAGGGGACAACTGGAGGTGCAAATGTGTTCTGTTCCGTCATGGCTTGCTGGTTTGTTAGCAGCTGATTTCTTGGCACATTGCTCATCACTCCATGTTCTTCATTCATGAACACATTTTCAATGAAGTGGTTGTTATCGCACAAGGCTTCTCCTAGTACAGAAGAAGAACACCTTGGAAATTCAGAGCTGTTTCTGCTTTAGCCCAGCCTCTGCCAACCGGGGCTCTTTTAGCCCAAGCCTTCCCCTCCAGATGTTTTGGACTCCAACTCTCATCAGCCCCAGCCAGCATAGCCAGAATGGGTGTAGCTGATGGAGGTTGTAGTTCAAGACACACCAGGTTAGCAAAGGCTGTTTTAGCCTGCTAAGCAGGGCTAGGAATAAAGGGCCTCTCCTGCAGAATCTTCCTTCTTTTAAAATCATTGCTGCTGGATTGGGTATTCAAGCCTCTAATCTAAACATCCAACTAATTTCTACAGACACTACATACAGGTTGATCACAGGGCTCCTCCAGACAGCCTGCTTATGGTTCATTCTGATTTGCTTGCACAAAGCTTACGGGGAGCTTATACAATATCCACTCTTCATTGAGCATTCATTCAGATTTGTTTGTGACAACAAGCATTCATTCCAACTTGCTTGTGCAGAGGCTCTACATCTCCCCATCAATCCATCATTCATCCCACACTTTTCAATGTATTTCCTCATCAATTTCCCAATTATAAAAAGTCAGGTAGCAGTTGTTGTTTTAAAGTGGATTTGTTGAGCCAGAGCATTTTAATTCACTTTAATCACACAAACTTAAATTTGTGGTATGTAGTTGAAATCCCTCAAGCAAAACACCGACAGTCTAGAGGCGACAACGGTCTGCTGCTAAAGCAAAACAGGAACCTGGGTATACCTTGCCTGTTTGGGATTTTTGTTTGTTAGTACTACAATATTTGCTTTGAACATTTGATATTTTTTAATATTTTTGATAACTTTTAAACAGTTTGTCATACGTATGTTCTGGGAATCAAATGATGAACAATCTCTCCAATGCTGCTACCTACTGTGAAACCTGGTACGGTCCTTTTTAGCACAATTTTCCATTTGAGAGAAAATTCATAGATGTAGACTACTCACCATCACTGTTAGCTTGATTTATCCCAGGAGGAGAGTTCTGCTGAGCATGCTGCAGCAGATGAGTGGCAACTGGCTGGGAATTCACATTTGGTGGATTTGCAGCCAGCCACCTGGATGCTCCTTCACAATAGTTATTTGCTATCAGTTCATTCACTACTCCATTTCCTAGAGGCAAGCAGCCATTTTGGTTGATAACAGGGGTTGTACATGTACCTGCCCCTGGTGTATTGAGGAGGAAGAAAAATACAAATCACTAGTAGGGAAATGCAACTCAAGAGAACACAGTAGCCTTTATAGCGGATAGCACACAAAACAACAATGTGAGATCTACATATCATACCTCCTGAATAAATGTCAATAGATCTAGGGATATATAGGCACTCTCTCATTCTAACATGCGCACATGCACACACTCTAAATACTGTAGATACAAACTTCTAAACATGAGATCACATGAAGAATTTAAAGAAGCTGAGCAGCAGCTGTAAACATAAATGAGTGGCCATCTTTTAGAGTTCAGAGGCTGAGGCACAAGGCAGTTTTGTCAAACATGCATCCAGACCTACCTAGAGGAAGATCTGGTGCTACAGCTGGCACAGGGGCCCATGAGACCTCCTGCATTTCATTCAGCACAACTTGCTGCATAACCCAGGGCACCACATCACCACTGCATGGGTAGAAGTTTTCTGCTGCATTCTGATCTGGCACTGTAGAACACATAGGCACATTAGGACACACCGTTAACATGATTTTATTCTACTATATCTTGGGCCACTAGCTTTTATATACAGGGACAGTCTCTACCTACCTGGACTAAGAGGTTAGGTTTTGTCCTGATTCCTCTGTAGTAAAATGGAAAATATGCTAGCATGAAACTTAGCAAGCTGACTGAGCACCAGCTATGCCTATGACCTATCCAGGCTGCACCAACTTTCAGTTGCATTGGTTACCTACTCTGTGCTAATAAGCATCACAAAATGAAACATCGAAATCAGGTGTGGGGAACTTGTGGCTCTCTGCTGAACTACAACTCCCATCATCCCCAACAAACATGGCCAATGGCCACTGATAATGCAACTTTGAGTTCAGCAACATCTGGAGGGCTAAAGGTTCCCCACATCTCATCTAGATGGTATAGAAGCATGACTGGTGCTACATTTGGGCAGATGACATCCACACTGGTTCAGGGTGGTATTGGTGTAGGTGCTACATGATTTTGAAGGATTAAAATCTCAAACTTTTCTTCTCCTTTCTTGCAAGTTCAGAGAAGCAGGATAGGCAGATACAGCTCCCCAAACAAAAGCCAGTGGAAGAATGTAATGAATAACCTTCCACCCTTTTGGATCAGCCTGTAATCTATCATTCCCACCCCCAAGTTTAGAGTGTGCTGCTTATTCTCCAGAATGCCAGTTGCTCCTTGAACCCTCCAACTCATAAAAAAATCAAATCACGTAGAAAATTTTACAGTAACTCAACAGAACAAAGTGATTTTTCTGTGTGAACAAAGGTACAAAATAATCACACAATCATTAGAAAAATAAATCTTGGAAAAGTAGTATCAGTTTAAGAATGAAAGCTGTTCATACACTTAAATAACCTAAGAAGAATAAGAAACAATGATTCTAGACAGATTAGAAATACTTATTGCTATCAAACCTAACAATTTATATTAGCCAGGCCAAGGATGTTCAAAATTACTAATGTACAACTGGTTTTGGTGGTATCTCAGAGTGGCCTCTTTTGGTAGGTTTAGATGCAGCTGCTTGACTATTTCTTGGGTAACTTTTTAATGACTAAACAGCAAATTAATAATTCAAAATTATGATCACAAGTTCCCCTGATTTTGAACAGGACCCCCTAACTGGCCTACATGAATTTTTGTTGATAGTCTCATCTCTGGTATTGATGTCTTTGGTGTGACTCCTCTTTTCCTGCCTCACACTTTTTTGCCCCAAGCTGTAATGGGGCAGCTGCTGAAAGCCAGAGATGTCTTAAGTGTGAAGACATCCAAGATGGCTGCTTCTTTGTAGTGGTTTTATTTCTGAAAGATAGGATAAGAATAATCTTCCTGGCACCCAACTGCCATTTCAGCCTATTTCTTTTCTTATAGCAAACCGACACAGAGGACAGCATAGCTATCCTCAACTAGATGATGCACACTTGTTTATTTAGAAAATGTCTTAAGTTGCTTATATTCACAAGAGTGACTGGTTAGCCAGCCAGATGCGCGGCTAAGAAATCCAATAAATAAATAAATAAACTCAAAGCAATATATGAAATAGAGATCATCCCAATACATAAATAATCAGATATGCCCTACTCGAAAAATTGACAGTGAGTGACCAGGCTAGGGTTATCCTTCCGAGCAGGCCTGGTAGAATAAAAATGTTTTCAAACGGGTTGAAATCCCAAATGGGTGGGTGCCTGTCTGATATCCATGCGAAGTCGCTGCTACACTAAAAGCCCTGCTCTGTGTCATCACAGAGCAGACCTTGGGGGCATAAGGCACTACAAGTAGTGCCTCCCCCGATGACCTCATCTGTATGTAGGGGTATGGCTCTATAGACCAATGCTAAAACTTCAAACCTGGCCTCCTAGCATATTGGCAGTCAGTGTACATCCCTCAGCACAGGTGTTGTGTACTGGCAATAGGTAGCTCCAGTTAGCAGCTTAGGGTGCAATCCATCTGGTAGTATGCGGTGGAGCTGTGGCAGAGGAAGGGGTCACTGGACTCTGCTGGCAGAAATCCCTCCTCCTGGGCGCTGCTGTGAAACTCCACCACCACCAGGGCAAAGCTGGGGCCCCGCTGGCTCAACCGAGAGTGGCATAAGTGGAGCCAGTGGAAGGTCCAGAAAAGGGGCATTCTGGGGGTATGTTGGGGCAGAACTGAGGAGAGAGGGACTTACACCACAACTTAAGCCCATTCAGTTCAGTGCTGTGCCCTTCTGTCCCAGCAGCCAGTATGCCAGGGAAAGGGGTGGTGGAAGGAAACATACATTTTGTTTCCTTTCGCTGCACCCTGCTGGCACAGCCAGCGTCCTCCCCCCCCAGTGGTGGTTGGATGTGGCAGCCCCTTCTACTGGCTCCACTACCACCAGCCCCCTCTGAATTGGATTGCACCCTTAAGCAAGCATGTTCTGGTCCAAGCTTAAGGGCAGCCCCGCCCAGAGTGCATTACAGTACAGAAGGACCCCGCTTTACGGCGTTTCGTCTTTTGGAGTTGCGCTAATGTGGCAGCTTTCAATTCCGGAAAGTCCCCGCTTTAAGGCGCTTGTTCAGCTTTTACAGCGGTTTTTTTCATCGCGCACCATTTTCATGTCATTTTCGCGCACCGCGCACCATTATTTTCAGCGGTTTCTGCTTTTTGGCGGCAGTCCGGAACGGAACCTGCCACATAAGCAGGGCCAGCCTATAATCAAATCTCAAGGTCATCATTACAAGAACCACCATGACATGTTTTCAGCCAGCCAGCACTGCCTTTCTGAATCCAATCAGAGGCACACCCAGTACAACATCACCCCCAGCAACTGCCAGCCAAATGCCTCTGGAAAACACCAATCTGGCCATGTTGGAGATAGCCATTACCCATTTCTCAGAAGCAACTGGGATGTGCAAGGAGATGTCTTGATTTTTTAGCTGCCATGGCTAAGAAGTACTACAGTGCCATGAAAAAGTATTTGCCCCCCTGTCTGATTTTCTGCATTGTTGCTCTTTTTGGCACTGAATGTTGTCAGATCTTGAACCAAAACGTAATGTTAGAGAAAAGGGAACCTGATTGAACAAACACAAAATTTTGATACTTATTTCATTTATTTATTAAAGAAAGTTAGGCAATACCCAATACCCCTGTGTGAAAAAGTAACTGCCCCCCTATTAACTCAACCCAATGAAAGGGATTATTAGGGGCAGAGGTTTGAATACCTTGGTAAACAATAAGGCCTGCTTTGGGCCAGCCCTGCCCAATATAAATCTGACTGTGGCCCTTGCCATCAGATTGAAGTTGCCAGCACACAGGTTCCAAAGCCACATCATGCCATGATCAAAAGAATTTCCTGAACATCTCTGGAAAAGAATTGTTCTAAGGCTCTGGGGCTCCACCGAACCACAGTCAGAGCCATATTGACCAAATGGAGGAGGTTTGGGACAGTAGTGAATGTTCCCAGGAGTGGCCATCCTGCCAAAATCCCTCCAAGAGCAAGACATAAAATCATCCAGGAAGTCACGAAGGACCCCAGAACAACATCCAGGGATCTGCACACCTCTTGCCTCAGCCAAGGTCAGTGTTCATGACTCTACCATCAGAAAGACACTGTGCAAACATGGGATTTATGACTGCTCACTAAGAACAACATGAATGCTCATTTAGTTTGCCAAAAAGCACCTGGATGATCCTCATGGGTTGTAGAACAATGTTCTATGGACAGATGTGTGAAAGATGGAACGATTTGGGCGACATCAGCCCGGTTATGTCTGGTGAAACCAAACACTACATTCCACATGAAGAACCTCATACCAACGGCCAAACATGGTGGTGGCAGAGTCATGGTTTGGGGATGCTTTGCTGTATCAGGACCTGGACGACTTGCCATCACTGAAGGAATCATGAATTCTGCTTTGTCTCAGAGAAATCTACAGGCGAATGTCAGGCCACCTGTCCATCAGCTGAAGCACAGCTGGGTCATGCAGCAAGACAATGATCCAAAACACACAAGCAAGCCTACATCAGAATGGTTGAGGAACAAGAAATTTAAAGTTTTGGAATGGCCTAGTCAAAGTTGAGACCTAAACCCCACTGAGATGTTGTGGCAGGACCTGAAAGGAGCAGTTCATGCTCAAAACCCCACAAATGTCACTGAGTTAAAGCAGTTCTGCATGGAGGAGTGGGCCAAAAGTCCACCACTGCGCTGTGAGAGACTGATCAGGAATTAGAGGAAGAGTTCAGTTGCAGTCATTGCTGCTATAACCAGGTTTTGAGTCTAAGGGGGCAATTATTTTTTCAGACGGGGCATTGGGTGTTGCTTAATTTTCTTTAATAACTAAATGAAATAAGTATCAACATTTTGTGTTTGTTCAGTCACGTTCCCTTTTTTCCAATATTAGGTTTTGGTTCAAGATCTGACAACATTCAGTGCCAAAAACATGCAACAATGCAGAATGTCAGACGGGAGCAAATACTTTTTCACAGTACTGTATTTGTGAATTTACCTAAGCTTTTCAAAAACAATATCTAAAGGGCAGTTCACAACAGAAACTTGCATCATGCTCAATACTCATCACTTCCAAATACAGACCATTGTTCAATATATTGTACCAAGAAAAGAAGAGATGCTATAAGTTGACCGGGGGGGGGGTTTGCTTTAGTATTCATGTTAAAGCTTGAAGTGTATGTATGCGCAAAATCTTTCTGTTGAAAAAGCTTAAATTTAAATGGTAAAATGTATTTTTAAAAGTTAATCTTGATGCATGAAATAGTATTGGGCAAGTCAGTCTCAGGTCACCCATTTGTAACAAAGATTCAGACTATTTATATTTTAAATCAGGAAGGGCAATATGGTTGGACACAAACCATATATCATTAGAACTTTGTGTCGGCACCCCTAACTCCAGATCTTTGAATTAGATTCCTCTGTGTGTGTATGCATTTTTTAGAACTTTAGGAGGATCTTCCAACATTATCTTCTTGTTGTTATGTGCCTTCAAGTTGATTACGACTTATGGCAACCCTATGAATCAGCAACCTCCAAGAGCATCTGTCATGAACCACCCTGCTCAGATCTTGTAAGTTCAGGTCTGTGGCTTCCTTTATGGAATCAATCCATCTCTTGTTTGGCCTTCCTCTTTTTCTACTCCCTGCTGTTTCTCCCAGCATTATTGTCTTTTCTAGTGAATCATGTCTTCTCATGATGTGTCCAAAGTATGATAACCTCAGTTTCAACATTTTAGCTTCAAGTGATGGTTCTGGTTTAATTTGAACTAACACCCAATTATTTGTCTTTTTTGCAATCCATGGTATGCGCAAGCTCTCCTCCAGCACCACATTTCAAATGAGTTGATTTTTCACTTATCTGCCTTTTTCACCGTCCAACCTTCACTTCCATACATAAAGATCGGGAATACCATGGTCTGAATGATCTTGACTTTGGTGTTCAGTGATACATCTTTGCATTTGAGGATCTTTTCCAGTTCTCTCACAGCTGCCCTACCCAGTCCTAGCCTTCTTCTGATTTCTTGACTATTGTCTCCATTTTGGTTAATGACTCTGCCGAGGTATTTATAATCCTCGACAAGTTCAATGTCCTTATTGTCAACTGTAAAGTTACATAAATCTTCTGTTGTCATTACTTTAGTCTTCTTGACGTTCAGCTGTAGTCCTACTTTTGTGCTTTCCTCTTTAACTTTAATCAGCATTCGTTTCAAATCATTACTGGTTTCTGCTAAGAGTATGGTATCGTCTGCATATCTTAAATTATTGATGTTCCTTCCTCCAATTTTCATACCTCCTTCATCTTGGTCCAATCCCGCTTTCCGTATGATATGTTCTGCGTACAGATTAAACAATTAGGGTGATAAAATACACCCGTTTCACACCCTTTCCGATGGGGAACCAATCGGTTTCTCCATATTCTGTCCTTATAGTAGCCTCTTGTCCAGAGTATAGGTTGCACATCAGGACAATCAGATGCTGTGGCACCCCCATTTCCTTTAAAGCAGGAAGCTTTATGGAAGCTTATTGCTATAGGGCGGTCTAAAAATGTAATAAAATAAATAAATAAAAATAAATAAAGCATTCCATAGTTTTTCATGATCTACACAGTCAAAGGCTTTGCTGTAGTCTATAAAGCACAGGGTGATTTTCTTCTGAAATTCCTTGCTCCGTTCCATTATCCAACGTATGTTTGCAATATGATATCTGGTGCCTCCTCCCTTTCTAAATCCAGCTTGGACGTCTGGCATTTCTCGCTCCATATATGGTAAGAGCCTTTGTTGTAGAATCTTGAGCATTGCATGGGATATTAAGGCAATAGTTCGGTAATTACTGCATTCTCTGGGATCCCCTTTCTTTGGAAGTGGGATATATATTGAACGCTTCCAGTCTGTGGGCCATTGTTTAGTTTTCCATATTTCTTGACAAATTCTTGTCAAAATTTGGACAGATTCAGTCTCAGTAGCTTGTAGCAACTCTATTGGTATGCTGTCTATTCCTGGTGATTTGTTTCTTCCAAGAATTTTAAGAGCAGCTTTCACCTCACATTCTAAAATTTCTGGTTCTTCATCATATGGTTCCTCCGTGAATGAATCTGTCATCTCTTTTATAGAGTTCTTCAGTGTATTGCTTCTATCTTCCTTTTATTTCATCTCGGTCAGTCAGTGTGTTCATTATTCAACATCCCTGCTCATGGTTTAAATTTCCCTTGCATTTCTCTAATCTTTTGGAATAGGGCTCTTGTTCTTCCAATTTTGTTGTCCTTTTCTATTTCTATACAATAACTATTGTAATAGTTCTTTGTCCCTATGTAGTAGCCCCTGTATTATTGCATTTAGGGTTCTGACCATGTTTCTGTCTCCTTTTGCTTTTGATTTCCTTCTCTCTTTAACCATTTTAAGAGTTTCTTCAGTCATCCATTGAGGTCTTTCTCTGTTTAACAAGAGGTATTGTCTTTTTGCATTCTTCCCTGATCATGAGTCTGACTTCAGTCCATAGTTCTTCCGGTTCTCTGACAAATAATTTTAAAGACTCAAACCCATTCCTTATTTGATCCTTATATGCTTCTGGGATGTTATTTAAATTGTATTTTGGCATTATGAGTGCTTTGTTGTTGTTCTTTAGTTTTACTCTGATTTTCGATACAATCAGTTCATGATCTGTACCGCAGTCTGCTCCTGGTCTTGTTTTTGCAGAAAGTATGGAACTTCTCCATCTTCTGTTTCCAATTATATAATCAATTTGATTCCTATATTGCCCATCTAGTGATGTCCAAGTGTACAGTCGTCTTTTTGGTTGCTCAAAAACTGTGTTGGCAAGAAACAAATCATTGGCTTCACAGAATTCAATAAGTCTTACTCCTGCTTCATTTCTGTCACCTAAGCCCCATTTCCCCACAATTCCTAGTTCTTCTCTGTTCCCTACTTTTGCATTCCAGTCCCCCATGATTATCATCGTATCTTGTTTTGGTGTGTGATCAATTTCCTCCTGTACTTCTGCGTAAAATCTCTCCAATTCCTCTTCTTCTGCGTTTGATGTTGGAGTGTAGACTTGGTTAATGGTTATTTTAATAGGTTTCCCATTTAATCCCATTGATATCACTCATTCAGACCTTGCGTTGTAACAAAAGCAATTAAGAGCTACATCACTTCTCGCTATTAAAGCAACCCTGTTTCTTCTTGATTTCTCATTTCCTGCATAAAATATTTTGTAGTTGCCTGATTGAAAATGTCCCATTCCAGTCCATTTTAATTCACTCACGCCAAGTATTGTAATGTTGATACGCTCCATTTCTTGCTTGACAATTTCTAACTTTCCCTGGTTCATGCTTCTCACATTCCATGTTCCTATTATGTGCGTCGTGCAACTCTGGACTCTCCTTTCGCATCTGTGCGCATCAGCCTCTGGGCTTCCTTTCGGCTTTGACCCAGCTGCGTCATTAGTCACAGCGCTACTCGTACTTGTCCTTTGTTCTTCCTCAGTAGCTCGGTGAGTGCCTTCTGACCTGGGGGTCTCATCTTCCAGCACTATCTTGTATTGCATTTTGGATACTCTGTTCATAGGGTTTTCATGGTAAGAGGTATTCAGAGGTGGTTTACCATTGCCTTCCTGTGAGTTTGGATGCATCTTAGTCTGGTGTCTCAGCTTTGACCATTCCGCCATGGGTGCCCCTGCTAGGAGTCTAGCCTCTTGGTCTAGACTCCTGACAGCATTGCTCTCAGCTTCTTCAACACTCTCAAACCGCCTCACCACATTAAGGTGTGCATCCTAAAGGGGAACATTACCTAGAGTGGATTTATCTTTCAGTGACTGGATGTGCAGCAATCTTACAGGTATAAGCATGCCTCCAATAGTTAGCTCTGTCAGAAAAGTGATTGTGCAAATGGACCCTGTTTAGAAGAATGCTCTTTGTTATACATCTTTCATGCCAGTCTATATTAATATGTTCCAAATATGTGAGGGCTTGCGCCTAGTGTCAAGCCAAGGAGACAGTAAACTAGGGTTGCTGCTGATGTACCGCCCACTCTGCTGCCCGGCAGCTTCTTTGACTGAGCTGGCGGAGGTCATCTTGGCTGTGGCATTGGAGGAGCCCAGAACAATAGTCCTGGGTGATTTCAATGTCCAAGCTGATGCTGCCTCTAGTGTTCCGGCTGGGGACTTCATGGCCTCCATGACGACCATGGGGCTGTCTCAAGTTGTCACTGGCCTGACGCATAGGGCAGGGCACACCCGACTTGGTTTTTGCTCCAGATGGAGGAAAGGGTGGTCTGGAGATGGGGGGTGTATGTCACCCCATTGTCATGGTCAGACCACTTCCTGGTGAATTTTAGACTTATGGCTCCGATCCTTCCCTGCATGGGTGGTGGACAGATTAAGATGGTCCACCCCCAGAGACTAATGGAATCCACTAGATTCCTGAATGCCCTGGGAGAGTTCCAGCAGATAGTGTCACGCTGTGGAACAGTGAGGTGCGTGAGCCTCTTGACACGGTTGCCCCCGAGCACTCTCTCTGGCATTGTGGAGCCCAGTGAGCACCTTGGTACACCAGTGAGCTAAGGGCAATGAAACAGGCTGGACGACGGCTAGAGTGCAAGTGTTGAAAGACATGCTGTGAGGCTGATCAGGCACGAGTAAAATATAACCTGCCTACCGTGTGACGGTGAGGGTGGTGAAGAAGGCCCACTTCTCTGCCTCCATCGCATCCTCAAGTAGCCATCCAGTGGAGCTTCTCCTTATCATCATAGGTCTGTTGACATCAACTCCAGGAAATGGAGTTTTAAACCCTTTGGAAGCCCACTGTGAATTGTTTGCAAGGCACTTTGAGGGTAAAGCCGCTTGCCTCCGTAGCAGTCTTGATGCCCCATCCACATTTATTGTAGTCCCCAATGAGGTGTCCAGTGCAACATCTGCTGCAACTTCTTGGGAATGGTTTCAGTTGATGCAGCCTGGTGACGTAGACAAGGTGCTTGCGATGATGTGGCCAGCAAGTGTCTTCAAGAACCTTGACCTTCTTGGCTTATTAAAGCTTGCCGAGGGGGTTTGACCGAGTGGATCCAGGGTGTGGTCAACGCATCACTGCGGGAGAGAATGGTTCCAGCCACCCTGAAAGATGCGGTGATTTGACCTCTCCTGAAAAAGCCCACCCTGGACCCATTGGTCTGCGACAATTGCTGACTGGTAGCAAATACCCCCTTCTTAGGGAAGGTGATTGCGAGTGTTGTGGCACAGCAATTGCAAGTACTCTTGGATGAAACAGATTATCTTCACCCATTCCAGTCCGGGTTCAGGCCTGGTTACAGGACTGAATCAGCCTTGGTTGCCCTCACCTTTATTGGGAGAATGATGGAGTGGTGGTGTTTCCTGTTACTTTTACTTGATCACTCAGTGGCTTTTGATAACATCAACCATGGTATCCTTCTGGGCTGATTTGGCGAGATGGATACTGGAGGCACTGTTTTAGGATACCATCTTATCAGGAGGTCTGTTCTGTACAACATAGGAAATGGACCTTTAGCATGGCAGCATCTACCCTGTGCAATTCCCTCCCCTTAAATATTAGACAGGCGCCATCTGTTATCTTTTTATTGAAGACCTTCCTCTTTGAACAAGCCTTTTAATTTGAGGCCTTATCCTAGTCTGTGTCTGTGTTGGAATTGCTTTTTAATATGTTTTTAACTCTTTTTTAAAAGTATGTTTTTAACCTTTTTTAAAAAAAGATGTCTCAAAAGCTTTTTTTTAAAGAAAAATGTTTTTAAAGATGTTTTGTTTTAATGTATTTTAAAGTCTGTTTTTATGATGTTTTAAAGTATTTTTAGTGTTTTTGCCACCCTGGGTTCCTGCTGGGAGGGAGGGTGGGATATAAATCAAATAATCAATTAAATAAAAATAAATAATATCTACCCCAAATTGACATTAGTTCGCAAGCCAGAAGTGGGCGTTCAAGTTTTGACAGCGTACCTGGGACTGAATTTTCCAATGACAGATTGTCAAAAACAACATCGATCTCCTGCTGTAAACCAGACAAATAAGACATTGTTGTCATACACTGAGCAGATGCACACAAAATATCCCATGACATGCTGTTTTCAACATCTTTAGCTAGTGCTATTGTAGCTTAGCCCATGATCTTTCACAATTTCTCGTAATCAGCTATTTTTCAACTCTTGTGTTCAGAGCAACAAGCATGCGTTTTAATTTGCTAAAACACAAGTTGGACAAAACAAAGAAAACTAGTCTGATCTTCCAAATTGCTTTAGATCCAAGGGTGGGGGAACGTTTGGCCCTCCAGATGTTGCTGAACTTCAGCTCCCATCAGTCCTAGAAAGCATGGCCAATGGCTATTGATGATGGGAGTTGTAGTTCTGCAACATTTGGAAGCCCAAATGTTCCCCACACCTGCTTTACATGCATAATGCTCAGAGCTTATTTTTCACATTGCGAGGTTTATAATCATTTGAGTCTTTCACATACATTTAAAGAAACAGAAATTTTCACATACAAGACTTGGGATGCAATCCTACATATGCCTGCATGGGATTACACAGTTAAAGTAGCTTGTATTTAAATCCAGTGTGTAGAGTGCATTGAAACCTACATTGGCCAGAATGTTCATTTGCATTCTCTTCTGTTAACAAAAACAAAAGATGATGAAAGGCAGCAGAATTATGTTCTATGAAAATGCCTAGCTGTGGTAATATAGACGACATTGCTGAAGAGAGACATTTATAAAGTGAATCAATATTATGGGCAAGGCAGGTTTGACATTCATTATTGCAAACCCAATTGAAGCAGGAGCTGCTTTGGCCTCATGTGTAAGAAATCCATTAAAATCAATGGGTGTGTTACAAGTACCCCCAAATCCAACTTTGCTGGTAGCCTGCACTCAAGAAGAAAGCCCCATCTCAGCCCAGAGGAGCAAAGAAAGCATCTGTTTTATGGAAGGCAGGCAGCAAATACTGCTGTATGTGACTGCTTGCAACTCCTCCTGACTAAATCTGTCAACTTCTGTCTCCTTTGTGCAAGTGTTTGCCATCCCCCGTTCATTCGTAAAATGCAGAAGGTAAAAGGGTATCAGACCGATGTCCCCTCCTGGAAGCCTTAATTCAAGTTGTTAGTAGCAGCATATAAAGTCCTAAATGGCTTGGGGCCCAAATACCTAAAAAAGCATCTTCCCCAATATCAATCATCTAGGACTCTACAATCAGCTGGTGAGGCCTTGGTGATGGTGCTGGCACTGGGGGCTGCCCAGTTATCCTTGATCCATGACAGGACCTTTCTTTTCAGTGGTGGTTCCCCATTTGTGGAATGCCCTCCCTGGTGAGGTGGATATGTGTCCCTCATTCTGACTTTCAGGAGGAATTGAAAAACATTCCTGTTTATCTAGGCATTTGATGACTGAATGACACTGTTCCTGGCAGCGTGATAATGTTTTTTTTTTTAAAAAAATTATCACTGATGTGTCTTCCACCCTGGGCTCCTTTGGTAGGAAGGGAGGGATATAAATTGAACAAACAATAATAAATGAAAGCCAGGAGGGAAAAGCCAGCTTAAGATGTTAATGAAAAACCTCTCCTTTCTTCCTTCCCACAGCAACTACTCAAGGCATTTGAATGACCCAAGGACCCTGACTTCCGGGAAGGGTGACTTAGCCTGTGCCTGCTTTTGAGACGGGCTCCTGCCTCAAAAGAAGCTTATTCAGATATATCAGTCAGTTTTTTCTTTTTTTTTTGACTGATTAAACTTCTCCCGGGTAGGGAGAAACGAAGAGATTAACCTCAAAGCCTATTTTTGTTGGGACGACCAGATCTCATTAATTTATGGGACGAGGTCCAGCCGACGAAGGTGGGACGGATTTTCAACAGCAAGCTCTATCTGTTAAAGCGAACGTTCATCTTATCTTCTAAGAGAGAACGCATTAACAGGCAAGCACCCTTCTTTCTATATTTTTCTTTTACTTGACTTAAATTGTTGCTGTTTAAAAGAGATTTGCCAGATTGATCGGTTTTTGACATCTCACTGGGGAGCCGTAACTTCTCTCTGCTACGCACTAATTAATAGCTTATCTCTGTTTTTGTTGCAAAAAGCTGTCCTGGATTTGCATTCTAAAGATACACACAGAAGAGGGATTTCTATTCCAGATTTTTATTTTGAAAAATATTATACTGTTTTGAGACTACTCTCTTTTTGGTCTATTTTATTTTGACGAATCTGTTTCTTGACGATTGCCATTAATTGTTTCGATCCTGGGAACTGCATTTTGTTTACTTAACTATTGGAGAGATAAGGCTGTCTGCTCTGTTTATACTGTGATGTCACCAAGTTTGGAGTATTAACCCAATTGTTGCTGAAATAAGAAGTGGTTTTCCTATATTTTTCTTTTAAAATGGCAATTAAGAAAGTGGCTGAGAATCTGGAAATAACTATGTTTCAGAAAATAATGGATGAGATTGAGATAACGAAAATTGAATTGAGTAAAATGAAGCAGGAGATTAAAGATATAAGGGTCCCTGTGAGAGAGGTGACCCTGGAAGGGGTCCCTGTGAGAGAGGAGACCCCGGAGATTGGAACAGGGGTCCCTGTGAGAGAGGAGACCCTGGAGACTGGAATAGGGGTCCCTGTGAGAGAGGAGATCCCGGAGATTGGAACAAACGTGGAACAGGAACAAGATTTGGAGTCTATGGACTTTAGAAATAAAATCTATTGTTTGGAACTCAATGTTATCTCTGAAGAAATTAATGAAGATTCTAGAGATAAAGTTATCAATGGCATGGATTATCTTCTGGACTGGAATGATGTGATGGAGCCCAATATAGAGAAAATCTATGGAATTAACTGCAGCCATGTGACAATGGAAAAACTTTTAAGAGATGACCCAGTGTGTTTTGAAAAAAAGAACAGAGATATGATTTTACAGCAGTATTTCAGCAACCTATTCAGAATGGATGGCAAGAAAATATTTGGGATAGAGGTAATTCCCATCAGACTCTTACTATATGACTATGGCTTTGACAGCAAGATTATTATGGAATACTGATAATGGAAGACTGGATATTGAAATTACTGGACTTAACAAGACTACTGAAGATGGAAGATGGAAAATGGAACTAATAGAGATAATAGAACAATGGCTACTGAAATTACTGAACCTAACAGATTCTGATGTGATGGATTAATTGAAATGTTTATTTTGACTATGGTTATGACAATAAGATTATCATAATTAGTAATGAGATGGATTAATCGATATGCTTATCTGGAAAAAAAATTGATAGATATATTTCTTAAAGAATTGAAATCTCTCTTTGACTTTTTGTGGAAAGAATAAAGTAATGTTTATGAGATTTGATGATTAAGTAAGATAACTACTGGAGGAAAGTGATTTTATAATATGACTTAAGAGACAGGATTGCTATATATTATAGACTTATAACTGATTTGATCTTTGACAAATGGGAAGTCAATATTTTACTCTTTATTTTTTTTATTTTTCTTTTTTTTTTTTCTTTTTTTTTTTTCTTTTTGTTTAACTATTTTTGATTTTGTTTTTTGTCTTTGAATGTTTTATGATTTTGTTTTGTATGTTTTATGAAAATTTGAATAAAAATTATTGAAAAAAAAAAAAAAAGAATGACCCAAGGACCCTGCCAGAAGAGGCCAAAAGGATATACCAGTCTGTTTCCCCACTTGCCCATCTGGCGAGCCAGATGAAGATGTCGCACTGCAGAAGCCTTTTCACTTTGGAGGCTTAAAGCAAGCTCTTCCTGGCTGGCACCAATGAAGACAAGCTTTTACAACACCCCATAGCAATCACCCAGCTATTGTGATTATTCTAATAACTCACATGATTTGGTCACAAAAAGCTATTGGGGTCAGCTGAGGATTTGATGACTCATCACCCTAAGGATCCTTGCTGAGAAGTGGCAATGACCAGAGGCTGGCTAGGAATAGCATCTTCTCTGTTGCTCACCCTGGAACTTTCCTTCCTTCTCCGGGGAGACATTACACAGATTCCTCCCCCCACCTCCACATCCCTTACCAAACTTCTCAATACTTTTAGACTCCCACATTCTGTACAAAACTAGTAACAGATCCTTTCAAAGCTTCTCTTAACTGTCCCCCCATAAGATGCCTTTCCTTTCACTCTCAATCCAAATTTAATTTATTATACAGCCACAAAAGTGGCTGTGTACTATAGCCAGCGTGGGTTTTTCACATTCCGCAATGTTAAATTGAAAATACTCCCATGCCATTCTGATGCCTCCCATAAGCTCATTTGAAAACAAAACCTTACAAAACTTATGGTTCTGAACTCAGAAACGCTTGCTTAACAACCCTCTCGATTTTCATGGCAATACACAAAACAGTCAGAGAGAATAGAGAGTTCAAAGTCTAAAAAGAGAAAAAAAAACCCCAGAGCCCTTTTGGACTTTTTTCTCTGAGAGTTCTCATAATCCGTTGAAATTCATTAAAAATCAGCCCTATTCACAGAGTACCTGTAATCCTAATACTGACCTTGCCCTATACTCTGACCTTTATCTTCTGCAGTTTAAAAGTTAAAAAAATGCCTGGCTGGTTTTTAATTAATTTAAGAAATTCTGGCTGACAGCCTATGATAACACGGGGCATGCTCAGTAAGAACCAACTGTCAGAATTCTAAAAGCGAGACTCACAGCTGCTGGGCTTGCTTAATCAGGGGGCCACACTCACACCAGACTTTGATTTCACTTGAGACAGTCATGGCTTCCCTCAGAGAATCCTGGGAAGTGTAGTTTGTGAAGGGTGCTGAGAGGAGACACCTGTCCCACTGAGAGAGCTCCAGCGGCCAGAGTGGTTTAACAGTCAGCCACTCTGATTGAAGGTCTCTGTGAAGGGAACAAGGTGTCTCCTGGCAACTCTCAGCACCCTTCACTAACTACACTTGCCAGCATTCTTTGAGAGAAGCCATGACTGTCCAAAGTGAAATAAAGGCCTGGTGTGGATGTGGCCAGGGAAAGCTTTGGTTTAAATTTAGGTGGGAGGCTACATGTGCCTGCTGTAGAATAAAAAGGTGGGGGAAAGCCTGAAAAGTAATGATACTGTTCACAATGTTTTCCTTTTGGAAAGGAAAGGGGCTTCCCTTCTGCCCAGTGCCCACCCACCCAATTTCCTCCCCCTCCCCTCCCTGGGTCAGTGTGGGATTATGACCTGGTAGACCAGGGTTTGAATCCCCACACAGCCATGAAGCTCACTGGGTGACCTTGGGCCAGTCACTGCCTCTCAGCCTCAGAGGAAGGCAATGGTGAAACCACCTCTGAATACCGTTTACCATGAAAACCCTATTCAAAGAGTCACTATAGGTGGGGATTGACTTGAAGGCAGTCCATTTCCAAACATGATTGCATAGAAATAAATCCCACTGAACTCAAAAAGTATGCAAATGATCAAACCTTCCCTTCTTCCTTCCTCCTATCCCCTCCCTTCCATCCCCATCCCCTTCCAATCCCCTCCTTCCCCTTCCCCCTCCTCTTCCTCCTCCCCATGGTCAGTTTTACCTATCTTAAGCATTATTGCACGGAAGTAAATACCACTGAACTCTATAAGCATGCAAATGATCAAACCTGCCCTTCCCTCCCCCTTCCTTTGCCCCCCTCCAATACACTCCTTCCCCTTCCCACTCCCACTCCTCCTCCCCCATGGTCAGTTTTTCCTATCCTAACCAAGATTGCATAGGAGTAAATCCCATTGAACTCAATAAGCATGCAAATGATCAATCCATTCTCAGCAAACTTGCACAGGATCCCATTTCTTACCTCTCAGACCTGCTTTTCCCCTCCTTCCCCTCCTCCTCCCCTCCCATCTTCCTTCTTCCTCCTCCCCTGCCCACTCCAGTCCTCCCTTCCTTCCCCCCGGTCAGTTTTACCTATTCTAAGCATGATTGCACGGGAGTAAATCGCACTGAATTCAATAAACATGCAAATGATCAAACCTGTCCTTCTCTACCCCTCCCCCTCCTGCATGATCCCATCCCAGTCCTCCCCTCTGCCTTTCCTCCCCTCCCTCTTCCTCCTCCTCCTCCCCTCCCCATCCTCTGTGGTCAGTTTCACCTATCCTAAGCATGATTGCAGGGGGGTAAATCCCACTGAACTCAATAAGCATGCAAATGATCAATCCATTTTCAGCAAGCTTGCACAGGATCCCATTTCTTACCTCCTGGATTAAAAAGCAGGGAAATTCACTAATAGGCAAAACCTTGCGGTTTAAGAATGTACCTATAGCCAACAGATATTTCTATCAAACTTTAAAAAGCAGGGAAATTGGGTAGCTATAGTGAATGCACCAGGGGAGCAGGAGACCTGAACTCCTCTCTCAGCTATGGTACTGCCCTACAAATTGGTCAAAATGCAAACACAATTTGGGTTGGTCTTTCACAGTCCAATCCACTTCCTGTGTAGTTTTGAAGAATTTGGTAACATGTGCCTCTGAGCATATAGTGAATGGTGGCAACACCTGCAATCAGCCCAAATAATAGAAAGATGTGCTGTGCTGATCTTGTTTTAGCAGGGAGGAAGCAACATTATTAAGACAGTTGATATAGTTCAGATGGTCACTTTGAATATGTCTGATTTCCTTTGCAATTTTAGTGAAGTTTCCTATAGGAAATCATTTTCTTTTTTTCTATTTCTGTGAATATGTGAAATACAGCAACACTTTGCAAAATTTACACTAAACAAACTCCAAACATAATTGTGGAATAACGGCACTGACTTCTGCAGAATAGTCTCCAGTGGACCTCAGGAGTGTCTTTTACTCTTGTTTTAGACTCTGGATTCTCTTGAGTGTTTTGTGCGTCACCATGAAAACTTAGGTGGTTGTTAAGCAAGCATTTCTGAGTTCAGGACTATAAGTTTTTTAAGATTTTGTTTTGATATGAGCTCATGGGAAGCAGCAGAATGGCATGGGGGTATTTTCAATTTAACATGGTGGAATGTGAAAAATCCATGCTGGCTATAGTATACAGTCACTCTCGTTGCTGTATAATACACATTTTAAGACCCACCCTATTTTCTTGACTGTGACTTTTTAAAACCGATTTTAATATTGTATTTTTAAGCAGTTGTTGTAACCCACCCTGGGACCTCACGGTGCAGGGCAGGTAAGAAATCTAAATATAAAAATAAATTATTTACTAAATTTATATCCTGCCCTTTGTCCCAAAAGGAGCCCAGGGCAGCTGCACACACTTTGCAGCAATACACTTCCCAAGAACATACCGTGAACATGAGCAATACAATGAATGTGGGAGCACCCATTTCTTGACGCTGCTAGACAATCTCCTTTGTATATATAATTTGGAAGGTTAAATTAATGCACACACACACACACAGAATAATCTGCAACTTGATTAATTAATTTGAAAACCTTTTAGTTGACTGAAAAGCTACCTCTAACAGACTCTCTAAGGACAGGAATTCTTCATGAATAGTATTCTATTAACTTGTGCCATCAGCGCAAGGATTACCGCTAGCGTAAGGAACTTCCCCCTTCTCTACCAGTGTGTCTCCAGTCCTCCCCAAATCAACTTTGGAGGGTTATGGGAGCCCCTAGAAAAGTTTTAGGGAGCACATGAGGGGAGGAAATTCCTTTGCACAAGCAGAACGCCTGATGCTGACAGAACTACTTACTTAGTGCTATGTTGAACACAACCCCAAGTGTCTGCCACTCGAGATACCTGTCCTTCTACTACTTCTTCACCAACATATCCAAGTTATTGTTTCACAACCCATCCCTTACTAAAGTAAAGGAGTTGTTTAAACCAGAACAGGAATGCCCCCCCAATCTATGCATTCAAATGACTTTTAAAAATTGTTCACATATTTATTACAAGCCAATTCCCCGGAGTGGAGTTCTTGTTATGTCAGCTACACCTTTAATGATTTTCAAGATAATACACAAGTAGATGTCGACCACTGCCAAGCTTAATAGATTTTGAATTACTCCACAGCCATCTCAGACCTATCAGGTCCAGCTGTTTTGTACCTGTTTCAGTGGTGCAGGCTTGTGCAGAGCTAGGGGTCTTTCATTGTAGGGGCTGATCCGCAACTGATCATCTTCAAGGTCACTCTCTTTGTCTTGGTGATAGTGAGACGACACAGGAAAAACGCACAACAAAAACAACATTTCTAGGGTGAAAATCTAATAATTTCATGACCTGATTATGAAGAACTATATTTGGGCGCATCACCATTGAATGCAAACTTCTCAGTTTTTAAATATACTGAACGTTTGTTGTCCAGATTCTGCAAGATACTGGACAGTAGTACCCTCTCTCATCTATTATTTATTTATTATTTGATTTATATGCCGCCCTTCCTCTCAGCAGGAGCCCAGGGCAGCAAAGAAAAGCACTAAAACACTTTAAAACAGACTTTAAAATATATTAAAACAAAACACCTTTAAAAACATTTTTAAAAAGCTTTCAAGACATCTTTGAAAAAAAAAGGTTAAAAACATACTGTTTAAAAAAAGGTTTAAAAAACATATTAAAAAGGTATTCCAACACAGATGCAGACTGGGATAAGGTCTCAAATTAAAAGGCTTGTTCAAAGAGGAAGGTCTTCAATAAAAAGATAACAGATGGCGCCTGTCTGATATTTAAGGGGAGGGAATTGCACAGGGTAGATGCTGCCACGCTAAAGGTCCATTTCCTATGTTGTACAGAACAGACCTCCTGATAAGATGGTATCTGCAGGAGGCCCTCACCTACAGAGAGCAGTGATCAACTGAGTATATAAGGGATAAGACGGTCTTTCAGGTATCCTGGTCTCAAGCTGTATAGGGCTTTGTACACCAAAACTAGAACCTTGAACTTGGCCCGGTAGCAAACGGGCAGCCAGTGCAATTCTTTCAGCAACAGGGTGACAGGTTGGCAATACCCTGCCCTAGTAAACAGTCTTGCCGCAGTGTTTGCACCAGCTGCAGCTTCCGGACCAACCTCAAGGGCAGCACCACATAGAGCACATTACAGTAATGCAGCCTGGAGGTTACCAGTGCATGGACAACCGTGGTCAGACTATCCCAGTCCAGAAACGGCCGCAGCTGTCTTATCAGCCAAAGCTGGTAAAAGGCACTCCTAGCCACTGAGGTCACCTGGGCCTATAGTGACAAAGATGGATCCAGGAGCACCCCCAAACTACGGACCTGCTCTTTTAGAGGGACTACAACCCATCCAAAGTAAGCAACTGACCAATTATCTGAACTTGGGAACCACCAACCCACAGTGCCTCCGTCTTGCTAGGATTCAGAGAGTTTACTGGCCCTCATCCAGCCCACCACCGACCGTCCAGACAGTGGTCCAGGGCTTGCACGGCCTCTCCCAATTCAGATGTTACAGAGAAATAGATCTGGGTATCGTCATCGTACTGCTGACACCTCTACTGGCTTTCCATCTTCATATTTTATTGGAGTTGAGAGTTTTGTTTTTAAATTAGGATTTATATTTATATTTAATTATATTAGTCATATTAGAAGTTATTTTATGCAATTTCTACCTTTACTTCTGCGGCTAACCTCATATCTGCAGGAGGATTATTTTGTCAACATGTGATTTTGGCCTCCTTTACTCAAGTGGAACTCTCACAGAGAAACCACTGATAACTAGCTGGTTCACCCTTCTTCTTTCCTGCTCTAAACACATGGGATAGTTTTTAAAAACACTTACAAGATTTCCCCAGATGTGTAAGTCCAGATTGAATAAGGAAAAATGCAGGCTGGCATTTAGATGCCCACAATGTCACGTGGGCACTTCAATGAAAACAAAAACAAAACTTGCATGCCTGAGGAATAGCAACCCTACAACTAACACTTGTTTGGAAGCACCTTCACATAGACGTCTTTTTCCAGACCTGCTATCCAGAGACTTTTTAATTGGGGATACCAGGAAGTGAATCTTGGACCATCTGCATGTTAAGCATGCACTCTATCGTTGAGCTCTGGCTTCTCCTCCTACTTCCTTGCTCTTCTCCCTCCCAATTCAAGGTACTTGCATTAATTCACAAAGCCCTAAACAACTTAGGGTCAAAGTATCTGAAGGACCGCCTGACTTCTTATGTTCCATCTCGATGGATCACTGAGATCTTCTGATGGGCCACTTTTGGTGGCTACCCATACCCCTGAGATTTGGTTGGTCTCCACCAGGGACTGAGCCTTTAGTGTGGCAGGCCCTGCCCTGTGGAACTCCCTACCGATAGAGGTTCGGTTGGAACTATCCCTTCTTTCTTTCAGGCGTCTCCTGAAAACTGAATTTTTTAGACAAGCCTTTGTAACATGAATGTCTCTCTAACCAACCCAGTATTTATTGGTGCTTTTATTATTGCTTTTATTGATATTTTAATTTTATTGTTTTTCTATATTGTTAGACACCTTGATGTACTTCTATGAAAAGTGCAGCTTATAAATACTTTAATAAATAAATAAATTCCCAAGGAACGTTAGGCACCAGGGAGACAGATAAGGATCAAGAATCAGATTGCAAAAGACCCAATGGGCCTTTGCTGGGTGTACAGTATCTATCCCCTAGTTATGTTCTGCTTTTGGGAAGGAATTCCACATTCTCAACGGACAGAATCATGTGGATGGGGGCTTTACGGGAACACACCTAAAGACACACTACACTAATTACAGAACACTCGCCCCCCAAAGTAATTTTGAAATTATTCTAATGAATCTATAGCCAATTATGTTATGCTTCTATAAGCATATGTAAACAGTTAAGAGAAAACATTGATATTTTTGGGTTTCATCACCTAACCCCAAGGCCATGAGGAGAATGGTGTCTGCAGCCTTTTGTAGCTTAATTGGAAGGAGAGAGCTGCTCCTAAAATGAAGAGCAGGACCTTGAGCACTACCATATAGTCAACTGTGGTTGTATCCTTGGCTAGGAAGCAGAGATACAAATCTTATTTATATACTTTTGAAAAGAATGTACACAATGCCTTTCATTTTGAGAACACCAAGGTGATTCACACAAAAAAATCCAACAGCAAATCACAATAAAACCAATTAAACAAAGTTAAAAATCCAAACAATACAGCAATCAGAATAAAACAGCATCAAAATACCAGTCACATTAACCAGGAATGGAGGTGAACCAGCATTAATAGTCAGGAAAACGCTTGCAGAAACAGGCAGGCTTCCAAGTGTTGGCAAAAAAACCCAGGTGGAACCTGCCTGGTCTTCATGGGGAGATATTACCTAGGAATTGGTAATTCCCTGTGAACCAATTACCAAGAGAGGTGATGGGCTCTCCAACACTGGAGGCATTCAAGAGACAGTTGGACAGCCACTTGTCAGGTATACTATAATTTGGATTCCTGCTTCGAGCAGGGGGTTGGACTTGATGGCCTTATAGGCCCCTTCCAACTCTACTCTTCTATGATATTTCCACAATGAAGGCACCACCCACAGAGATGGCCATTCTCTGCACCACTGTAAGATGTATGCCTGCTGGATATGGTTCAGTTAACAGGGCCTGATCCTCAGGTTGCAGTGACAAATAAACCTTCTGCAGATGCAGAAAGCCCCTTTACTTCTTCCTTTTGCAGTATGAGCAAATCAGGAAGCCTCTAAATAACCCGTTTACCATTTCCTCTCAACTGGGAAAGTACAGTTCCCAACTTTGGAACAAGCCAGGATATTAATATTAAACCACCTACAAACTGTGGTTTAAAATTCTAGCCTGTTTCAAAGTGGGCAACCATAGTTGCCTGGTTCAGACAAAAGTGAGATACCATGGTTAGAAACAGCAGTTGCCGATGCAGTGGGCAGACCTATCCTTCCAACTCTGATGTCTCTGCAGCTTATCTGAATGGGGCTGGGGCCTGGGCAGTGGTGAGGATGGAGCTGCTTGGGGGCACTGACCAAATCAATCAGGTGTTCCTTTGGGTGTACTTGTGCTGCCCTAATCTTGCTGCCTTGTCCCAGCCAATCCAGGTAAGTGCCAACGTTGGGAGGGCGGCTCTGCCCATCACATGGGCCACTATTGGTTGGACTATTCCTGATTTGATTGCTTACACTACAAGGGGAGAAGTGAAGGGGCAAGAAGGCATGTGTAGGTGAACCAAGATATGATCATCCTAATTAGCCAATATTTGACCAATCAACTGGTCAGCATCTCAACCGTACTCCATTACAATTTCAGACACTGGCATACCCTTGAAACATGATCAGAAGTGCTAGCCCATGGTGGATACCCACTCCTTCTGGAATTTGTCAAGTGCTCCAAGGCTAAGAACGTTTTACACAGGAGATGTGGGGCAACGCAAATGTCAGTGGCACACTTTAAAAGGATGCTTCTTGTAAAATTTTAGACCCTCTTCTCTTTTCCCTCAAGAGAATAATCTCTTTCTATCCTATTACAGGCAAGATACAAGAACATAAACACCTACAAAGCCTAAGCCCGGATCCCTTTGCTGTCCTTACTTGCATCAGCAGGAGGATTAGCAGGTGGTGCAGCACTAGGATCGCAGGGAATAATTCGGTATACATGATAGTCAGAGTCACCTGACTTCACTTCTTCAAATCTTTTTGTACTCCTCAAGGCACAGCGGAAGTTGGTTTTCCATCTGGCTGGGTCTGGTACATCTTCATTGTACTTTCTGCTAACCACAGCCCACTCCTTTCCACACAGAAACACAGGAAAACAAGAAATGAAAGAACTGTTCTGACAATGTCAGACCATATTGGTTGAACTCCTTAGTTTGGCCCTAAAGGTATAACCCTATGCACACTTTACAGTAAGACTGAATTTCCAAGGAGCCCTCTACACAGGATTGCACTCATTAGGGCGCCCTCATGTTCCCTTGTGGCCCTGCAGCACTCCACATCCTTATGCCACCTGCAGGATGTTATTCAGAGAAAGGGCACTTTGCCTGGTGCCAGAAATGGGTGCTTTGCACACATATCAAAGAACTTCGAGGGGTAGCCTTATTATTCTGCTGCAACATCTGGTGAACCAGACTCTAGTCTGTGAAAGCTTATACCATAACAAATGTGTTAAGTCTTTTTAAGGTGCCAGAAAATGCTTGTTTACACCAGAGAATGTGCTTATTTGCTATGGAAAGTACATGAAAGAAGCCACACAGGCTCAGACCTGGAAAATCCTGTAATCGTTCTCTACAAGGTTCTTCCTTGAATTGTGCTTCCAAGGGATGCAAAAGGTTGTGTGGTTCTCATCCAGCCAGTACAGTCCTTCATATCTTCCACTGTTGATCTGATTGATCAGCCAGTCAAGGAAGCGGAGCTTTTGAGTGCCCCTGAAATAGCAAAGAGAAATGCTTCACTTCTGGAGGAACATAGCCTAGATGTCATCAGAACAAGCACAGACGGCACATACAGTGTGGTCCCACAAATCACTCATGACCTCAGAAACCCGACCTAAAATAATAGCTCCCAATTACCATAGCAACTTGTTAATGAAACAGATTGTCCCAACCATTTGAACCTTTTTTCTTATCTAAAAGTCAAAAATACTTTTGATAAAGTAGCCTCAGGGACGCCACTAGAACAGAAAAGCCCCATCAATATAAGCAACCCATTAAGAGAAGTGAGATTGAAAAGGGTCAACACACCAACAGTTGCAGGGCTGCAGTTGAGCTGGGTGTGGATGTCAGTCTAAAACTAAGCTTGAAGTTTGCTGTTTGACTCAGGAAAATGATGGCTGATGGCTGTTTGCCTTGTTGACAAAGCTACCTAGACTAATTATTGTCACATGGTTATGGTAAAGAAGGTGCACTTGGAGGAACAGGATTACTTTACTTCTAGTACAGGAATTATGAAACTTCAGACTTGTATTTAGCTGCTCACAATAGGCAAGTGTATGGAATTTCTTGCCAGTAAGCGAGTGGGTTGGCAGAGAAGAGATGGATGAACCCCTCTGCTCTTCATCTACTAGCCCCCCTCCCCACTATATTAAAGGTGATCTTTTGGGACTGCTAGACTAACTCAAATAATGCATATCTAGATTCATCACAATCTGGTTTTGGAACAGAATCAGCCTTGGTCGCCCTGATGGATGACCTTTATCATGAGAGAAACAGGCGGACTGCGACCCTGCAACTTCTGCTAAATCTCACAGCGGCGTTTGATACTACTGACCATGGTATCCTCCTGGACCGACTCAGTGGGATAGGTATTGGAGGCACCGTATTATGGTGGTTCTGCTCTTACCTTCAGGGTTGTGTCCAGACAGTAACACTGGGTGAGTGTTCCTCAGCCCCCTGGCACTTGTGTTATGGGGTTCCGTAGGGTACTATTCTCTCCTCAGTGCTATTCAACATCTATATGAAGCTGTTGGGAGCAGTCATTAGGAGTTTTGGAGCAAGATGTCAGCAATATGCTGATGACACACAGCTCCATTTCTCCATAACATCTGAATCAGGAGAGGCTATGAAAGCTCTGTATCGGTGTCTGAATGCTGTAATGGACTGGATGAGGGCCCAAAACTGTGGTTGAATCCTGGGAAGGGGGAGGCTCTTTGGGTAGGTGGTTCCCATGTCTGGGAGACAGGTAGGTTACCTGTTCTGGATGGGATCATGCTCCCTCTGAATGACAATCCCTCTGAATGACAATCCCTCTGAATGACCCTGTTCATAGCCTAGGGGTGCTCCTGGATTCATCTTTGTCACTAGTGGCCCAAGTATCCTCTGTGGCTAGGAGTGCCTTTTACCAGCTTTGTCTGGTTTGTCAGATACGGCCATTCCTGAACAGAAATAGCATGACCTCTGTAGTCCATGCGTTGGTAATCTCAAAGCTGTATCACTGCAGTGTGCTCTATGTGGGGCTACCCTTGGCCCTGGTTTGGAAGTTCCATTTGGTGCCAAATGCGGCAGCCAGATTGCTGATGGGAGCACATGGTCAACAACATATGACACAACTTTAAGACATCTGCACCGGCTGCCCATCCACTACTGAGCCAAGTTCAAGGTCCTTGTTCAGGGCTTTGTAAATTAATACAACTTTGGTCCAGGGTATCTTAGGGACCACCTGAACCTTTATATCTCAGCTCGATCACTGAGATAATCTGCAGGAGCAGCTCTGGTCATCCCCCAAATTGGCAAGGCTCATTTATCATTAACACAAAATCGAGCCTTCACTGTCATTGGCCCAGTTCTCTGGAATGCTCTGTGAACAGAGGTTTAGCAGGCGCTTTCTGCTTTAACTTTTAAGCGTTTGCTGAAAACTTTTCTGTTCCGCTAGCCTTATGCAGGCAATTAAAAATATGCTCTTTTTTGCAACAGCTGACCTTTGTTTTTATTGTATTTAATGATTTTATCCTATGGTGGGTTTTTTTTTACATGTTGTAAACTGCTTTGATGTTTTTAACAAAATAGTGGTATACAAATATTTTTATAAATAAATAAGTGGTTCTTCACCATATGATTTTTGCCTCTACAATGCCTAGTCCTTAGCAATGTCTTTGCTTTAAAAAGTCAGGGCAAAACAATGCATATGGTGTATGTTGCACATGCCATGACAGTGCACCAGCTGCCAGCGGGAAGAGGGCTGCCCAGGGGCCAGGGTGGGAGGCTTGCCTGGGGGGCACAGGTGTGTTCTGGTTCAGAGTAAAATGGGGACCAGAGAGGAATTTGGGGGTCAGATGGTGCTCTCTTTTGTAATGCAGCCCACCATTATAAGCATGACAAGTTTGTGCAGATGATTACAACACCTTGGTAGCATCACTAGTTTACTTTCAACACAGTTGTGATATTTAGGTTTGACTTTGCACACCATACTTCTTTGGGTTCACAGCGGTCTTCCAGCTGTCTATGGAATATGAACGAGAACAGGGACGGGCAAGAGGAGCAGTGGGGATGAGCGAAAGTGGCTGTAAGATATCAGCAGTGTCACAAAGGAGCCTCCTGTACATCCACCAGAAAGGGAGGGATAGACATATTCTCTGCAGGACCACATCACTTTGGGATGCAGAGCCAACAAGCTCCTTTAGAATATTATGTCCCGGCTAGGATCAGTTTACTCCTCCTCACCATGTACATATGACAGTATACTTTTCGAGGTCAAAATGCACATCACGGGAAACATGTGTTTTAAAGCTACAACCTCTATTTTTTTCACAAAAAGCAGCCATTGGACTCTGTATAGGGACTGGAAGCATAGCATGGGGAAGGAGGACTTAACCTCTTCCTTCCCATGCTGTTTTCCCAACTCTATTTGCCCTTAAGAGGTGCCATTTGCTACAAACAATACCTTCAGGGCAAATAAGCAGTGATTGATTTTCAAAAGGAAAAAAAAAGGAGGGGGGAGAAAAAGTTAAGGCTTCCTCTCTCTGCACTGGGATCTGGAGGACCACAGCTGCTTTTTGCAAAAGAGGTTGTAGTTATGTAAGCCCACACATGAAAGCACATACCATAAAGTGGATTTTTTTTTTGTGGGATTAAGGAGGATTAATTTTATGATGTTTTAATTGGAAATTAGTTTTAAATTGTTTAGGACTGTGGTTTGTTTTTGTATATGTATATTATGTATAGCTTTTTGTTATTGTAAGTCGCCTAGAGTGTCCACTAACGTGGACAGATAGGCGACCAATAAATAAAATATTATTATTATTATTTTGACCCCCAGATAAACAAAATTCAATTGGAGCAAGAAACCAAGAATACATCTTCAAGAAGTGCACAGTAACACACATGGGACCTGTATTATCTCAACTTTTACCTACTCAAATTCAGTATTATCTTGTGTTGCTGACCTGACCTAATGTTTGGCTACTGCAGACTTCAATAAATGAAATGGCAATCCTAAAACAGGTTTACTAGACGTAAGCCCTACTGAATCCAGAAGTTTACTTATAAGTAAACATGTGTAGGACGGATATTTTTGGGTTGCTACTTAAAAAAAATGCAATGTGTGTGAAATGCATTTCTATACCAAAGACAGCAGTATCTGCCTTTGCTGACAAACTCAATATGCGCACAAACTAGCTAGGATCAGTACAGGTGCAGAAGGAAATGTGCGTGCGTGCATGCATGCATGCATGTTCAGTTCTCTTCCTCCCACTCTCACCTCCATGCTTACACACATCCAGTTGCCATAGGAACACTCACCTCTCATTTGTTGGTGCAGCCATTGTGCCTTGGGGCCAGTTGGTCCACACACCCCAAGCCTTGTACTATTTAATGTCTTGTGGATTAATGGAAGATCCTGAGGCAGAACCTGCACAGACCAGAGAAAACCAGCAGGCGTGAGCCGCGTTAGCAGACTTGGTGGACTGGATAGCTTTTATTACATGCTAGAAAACAAAGTTACTGCAGGGTTGAACTGCTACCAAATGAGCAAAGCATATATTCGCTAGCTTGTGCAAAATCAGAGGCTTCTACATCAGGCTAAATGCAGCAGCAGCATGAACCTCCAGCAATTATGAAATCTCCATTTATTTTTTAGAAACACAGGCCAGCAGCTCTCTTGTCCAGAATGTGTTTCCATTTATTTGACCTCACACAGCCACATTTCAGCTGCAGAAAAGCCACCAAAGCTGGTTCAGACGGAAAGGAGAAATAGAACTGGCTGTTCTCCATACCCTAACTACCTTTTTTATCCGTTTCATGCAGCTTTGAAGAGATAGAAGATCCCAAACTAGTCGCCCAGAAATATAGGAGCAGAACCACTACAAAAGAGCTACCACTACAAAAGTGCTTCCCCTAGTCCCAACTCATACAGCTGATAATGGAGGACAGAATGGTCAATATGGCATCAAAACTGCAGAGAGGTCAAAGAGAATAAACAGGGCTATATTCCTCATGTCTCTCTCCCAGCAAAGGTCATAAACTGCTGCAAGTCCCAGACTACAGCTAGAGCCACAATGAAATGTGTTCAAAAACGTGTTCAAATTTCTATTCAGCTATGACTTGAAGGCAGTACACACACACACACACACACACACACACAAAGCTCACTGGGTGATCATTGACCAATGACTGCTTTTCAGTTTAACCTGCCATACAGGGCAGTTGTGAAAGGGTGGGAAGAATTATATACAACAACCCTTACCTCCTTAATGAAAGGAGGGTTTGTTTATCAATTTAACAGGAATCAGTATCAGCCAGAAGTATCTAGACTTGCTCAGCCAGACCCTACTTGAAATCTTCGTCTGAAAAACAACACTGAATACCAGGCCACAATTTCTCAATCCAGGAGAATCAAGACAAGGCTACTTCAACTGTGATTTTAAGTAACCTTTTCAGGATAGACAGAACAAAAGCCTTTCTTAAATAAGGATTTATTATATAAAAAACAAGGCTGCCAGCTTCTCCCAGCTTTTAATACTTGCCACAATAGACAACTGAGTCAAAATAGACGAGTCACTATTCTGGCATTAACAGATCCAAATATTGTTCACTTTTGTCAACAAACTCAAATTATAACCATATACTGTGGGCCAGATTGTTCTGGTGATCATAGGTTTTGGTTTGGCTATCATGGTCAACCAAATTTTCAAAACATGAAACTTCTGCTCCTGGTTTCATGACAAAAGGTTTGCCATTCAACCACAAATGGGAATTTTCAAACTACTGCATAAGAGAGGATAAGGGAGCAGCCAAGGACAAGGCTTGCACCTGCTTAAAACATTAAGTCACAATTTAGTGTTAGGGCTGGACTCTCAACATCTCTGTGATAATCATTTTATTGACTAACGTACTGCCTAATACAGCTTCCTCTAGAACAAAAATCTAAACTATCCCCCCTGCCATAAATCTATAGCAATTTTCCAATCAGCCCCAACCAAACATTTCAGCCCCATGTGCTACATATAGATATATTTCCTAACTACATTTTCAGTGGCTTAGGGGAAAGGTTTCTTGCTGCAGTTAACTGCCCATTAGCCAAGCTTCTGTTACATCCTCATCAGTACAGTTCCAGCCTGCCTGTACACCGAGATCATAACAACCAAAGACTGGTTCCTCCTCCGGGTACCCCTACTGTCTGAGGCACAAAAGGGGACAACTAGAGAGGGGGCTGCCTTGGTGGTCCTGTCCCTTTGGTGGAATGCTCTCCCCAGGAATACTCGCTTGTCATCTACCCTGATGATGTTTTCCCACCCATGTCTTTGAAATGTGAAATTGTAATCCTTTTCTGACTTTTTAAATGCTGGTATCCTTAACTGCTATCTTTAGGTTTTACTGATTTGATTACATTACCATATTTTTATTATTTCACTTATCTGAAGGCAGACCTGGAAAAGTGTTTCAAAAGGGAAGAAATAAATTCATGAATGAATATATAAAACATGCTCAAGGCAGATGGAATTTCCTCTGTTGTATATGACAGAAACTTACAATCACAGTAATATGTTCTTATTCACTGAAGAGTAGCCGCATGAGAGCTATTAGGAAACAGCTCAGCCCCCTGCTTTCCCCACCCACCACCCTTCTACTCCACACCACCCACCTCACCACTTTACAACTGTTCACCAGCACCCCATATTCTTCAGAGACAGATTTGTTGCCCAACCTGTTCTTACAGGTGAAGCTTTGATGATTACAAGATCTCTCCCCACTTTTGATTGGAAAACCAGGTATGGCATTAAAAGATGTAGTAACAGGCAAAGCATTTCATGTTTTTCACAGAATATCGTTTTCACAGAAAGAAATACAGCAAGAGAAGGTAAATGTTTTCCACTTATGAACAGTAAGCCTGATGGGTGTCTAGGAAGGAACTTATCCACCCTGCAGAGGATGCCAAGGTGTGCAGCTTCCACTGTGCCTCCAACTCTACCCTCAATCAGGGCCACATTCACACCAGACATTTATTCTGCTATTATTCCACTTTGAATACTGTAGTCATAGATTCCCCCAAAGAATCCTGGGAAATGTAGTTTGTGAAGGGTGCTGAAAGCTGTTAGAAGACAGCTCAGAGCTTAAATTCTCAAGAGTTTTCTGGGAAGAGGAAATAATTGTTAAACCATTATGGCAAACTGTAGCTCTGTCAGGAGAATAGGGGTCTCCTAACAAATCTCCACACCCTTCACAAACTACATTTCCCATGATTCTTTGGGGGAAGTCATGACTATTTCAAGTGGAATAATACTGGAATAAATGTCTGGTGTGAATGTGGCCCAGTTCTCTTGCCCAGCCTCCTTTCCAAGATCTAATTTTGCCCTACAATAGCCAAGAGGAGGAGCAGCAGCAGCAGGGCAGGAGATGCACTGGTTGCAGCTTTACTTGATGCCTTAGTACAGATGACTTCTTTTTTTTTTTTTTGAGCCTGAGGACCACATTCGATTCCAGGCACATACCAGTAGTGGGCGGAACGACCAGAGGCAAAAGCAAGCAGAGCAACACATGTGAAATTTGCCTTTCTACAGTAGCCTAGTGTCTATGCACCCTTGCACACCCCTCCATCCAGGCAAGCAAGAAGCATGAGCAGAGTTCAAGGACTCACTACAGTCAGGCACCAACACCCAAGGAGGGTGCAAAGCCAGGGCAGTGAGGGAGTGGCCCAGGAAGTATCATGAGGGCCAGACAGACAGGCCTGGAGAGCTGCATCCGGCCCCTGGGCCTGAGGCTCAGTGTACTGAAAAGATGCAGGTGCCATTTCTGGGACAGAACCTGGCAGCTCACCCTGCCTGCAGGCAAGATAGCTCAGCCTGCAATTCTATATTCACTTACCTGGGAAAAAGTCCCACTGAACTCAGTCAGAGACATTTCTGAGTAGATATTGGGCTGTGTTTACCATCAGCCTGCTGTACTAAACAGAATAGCACTGCCATTCAAAATGACTACAATTACACTGATTTTGACTTAACAGCATTACAAATGATTGAATTTTTGGGTAGCATTGATAAAAGCCCATCTATGCAGTAACTGCCCATTGGTAAAAATGAGAGTATAATAATATTTAACTATTCTACATAAAAATGACCAAGCATTCCGTCTATCAACATGTAACTACAGAAAAACAATCAGTCAAGATCTGCATCTCCAGGACACCAAAGACTAGAATCCTCCTTAAAATAAAACTGTAGCTTCTGTTGCAGTTTTTTCTTCCAATTACTGACACCTCAATTCAGTGGCAATTCCGTTCTTGAGGGTATTATCCCTCTTGTAAAAGTGCAGAAGCAACCCAGCCGTCTAGCACGGCACTTTGATACGGAAACTGATGTCTAACATATTCAAAGGTTGAGCATCTATGCTGCTACACGCGACGCAAGGCTTAATTTGTGCCAGCGATGCTCAGTCCCACAATTTGTCCTGTGCCAGGGCTGAGACACAGAATAAGATCTCAGGCGTAGCTAATATATTGACCCCCAGATGTTATTAGATTACAACTCCTATCATTGACCATACTGGCTGGGTCTGATAAGAGCGGTACTACAACACCAACTGGAGGGCACCAGGTTAGCTAGCCCTGTGTAAGTTTTCTCCGAACATACGTAAGGTGTCCCCCTCCACTCCCGGTACCTATCTTACCATCCACATACATGTCTGTGTGTGCAGATATTCTTTTTCTTGCACCTTGGACGGGGGGTGGGGGCGGGAGCGGGAGAAAACGAGCGCGGCGGCAGCTCGCCTTACGTCCACTGTGCGCGCGTCCGACTAACACGTGCTGCTCAGAAGTTGCGTACACACGTAGACTCTGGCCACATAGCCCATGTACGGCATTTGACAGCGCGCACACAGTTCAACTTTGCACACGCTCCACCTACCACTACCCAGCCCAGACGTGCAAAAGCAAAAAAATAATGAAAGACCACGTCGGCACAAGAATCAACCAGGGAGGCTTCCACAGGAGAGGATTACTAGACAGACTAAAACTTAGTTTTTAAAAGTGAGGGACCGTTTGCGTAAGCACACAAGAAAGCCTGCTCAAGACGCCAGGCATCGATGTCCTCGCTACCGCGTCCAACAGCTCAATCCTACACGTATCTACTCAAAAGTAAATCCCATTGACCTCAATGGGAATTACTGTCAGGTAGATGTATGGTTAAACCGAGGAAGATTAAAAATAGCATTCTGTCAAACACACTGATGAATGCAAGTTACTTTTCCTCGCTCTGCCTTGAAGCTGCTCCAGCTCAATAACCCTAACCCCCCTCCCTTCAAGACAGCCAACAGAAGGAGAAAAACTCCATTACCTTTCTCACTACCAGGTGTTTGCTATTGCTCGATGGGTGGAGAATTAAAGATACCAATACGCTCACACACACCCTGCAAGGGCTTATATTGAAAAGCCGGGGCGCATCGCATTGGCTTGGAATGGTTTTAAGGGCAACTCGTCAGCCAATCAGAGGCAGCCACCGTTCGAACCGGTCCGCGCGCCGGTGGGGTGTTTTTCTTTCCTTCCAAACACGTTCCAAACCTCGTTGAAGCATTTTTCTTCCCCGAGCTCCTGATGATGCAAGCCGTGCCTTTTGTCGTGCCCGGCCATGTATGGTAGTTCCGTGCCCGTAAATCACGTGATCTCGACGAACATTTAAGTTTCCTTTCTATCGAGCTCCTCTATAACCCGTGGCTCGCCCTGTCCAACCGCGGGGAGCTAAATTTACATTACACGCACCAGCTAGCTTTCCTCTGGAAAGCCGCCAGGTTCTTTTGGGAAGTGAGAGCGGAAGCAGGAGCTGCCTTAAAAGATCTGAGTAAATACCGGGTAAATGTGAGTGCGTACAATCCCTAACACGACTGAAATCACCCACGCCGATGGTGCTGTAACGACTGCTGCTCAAGCGCGCGGTTAGACGACCTGCAACCTTTCTGCAAGTATAAGCATTTAAAAATAAGTCTAGTTGCAGAAGAACTCTTAAGAGCAAGACTGCCAGACATACGCAATTTGACTAACAAAATACATCGACCTGTACTAGCAAGAATTTTCTACATTTTTCTTAAAGGACCACAGGTGCAATCCTATGATATCTACTCAGGCGTAAGCCCCATGGAGTTCAATGGGACTTGCTCCCAAGTACGTTTTACAGAATTGCAGCCTGAATTTAGTAGAACTTAACTCCTGAGTAAATGTGCACAAGATGATGCAAGTCTTTAATCCATGGAATAGGACTAAATACGTTTTACTTCTGAGTAAACATACGATTTACAGCCCAATTCTGTGGTTACTCAGAATAAAGGCCCGTTGTATTCAGTGAGGCTTGAAAAAATGGAAATGGACTGCCTTCAAGTCAATCCCGATTTATGGCTAACCCTATGAAGAGGGTTTTCATGGTAAGAGGTATTCAGAGGGGGTTTACCATTGCCTCCCTCTGAGGCTAGTCCTCCCCAGCTGGCTAGGGCCTGCTCAGCTTGCCACAGCTGCACAAGCCAGCCCCTTCCTTGTCTGCAACTGCCAGCTGGGGGGCAACTGGGCTCCTTGGGACTATGCAGCTTGCCCACAGCTGCACAGGTGGCAGGGCATGTAACCCCTGAGCCACTCACTGTGGGGGTGATCTTTAGCTGGCCCTTTACACCCAGGAGACATGAGTGGGAATTTGGACTCTGGACTCCCAGCCAGGCTCTCCTCCCCACTGTGCTATACCAGCTGTATAAGTCTGTTTGTATCAGATATGAAAGAGTCCTAATAGGCTTTGAGGGTGCTGGTGGTCCCTAAGCACAGCCTTGAATCTTGGATACAGTCTTCTTTGTCATGACTGTAGACCTTGTATCAAAATTAATAAACGCTTATCTATTCCTAAATTGGTTAATTTTATCCACAGTCTAGATCTATCTATCGTATCGAAGGCATTTTTTAAATCTATAAATGCAGTGTATAATGCACCACCGTTGTTACCTGCATATTTAGAGACTAAGTGATGCAGTAGAAGGCAAATTCCATGCTAGGGATAATTAGGAAAGGTATTGAAAATAAAACAGCTGATATCATCATGCCGTTGTATAAATCTATGGTGCGGCCGCATTTGGAATACTGTGTACAGTTCTGGTCGCCTCATCTCAAAAAGGATATTATAGAGTTGGAAAAGGTTCAGAAGAGGGCAACCAGAATGATCAAGGGGATGGAGCGACTCCCTTACGAGGAAAGGTTGCAGCATTTGGGGCTTTTTGGTTTAGAGAAAAGGTGGGTCAGAGGAGACATGATAGAAGTGTATAAAATTATGCATGGCATTGAGAAAGTGGATAGAGAAAAGTTCTTCTCCCTCTCTCATAATACTAGAACTCGTGGACATTCAAAGAAGCTGAATGTTGGAAGATTCAGGACAGACAAAAGGAAGTACTTCTTTACTCAGCGCATAGTTAAACTATGGAATTTGCTCCCACAAGATGCAGTAATGGCCACCAGCTTGGATGGCTTTAAAAGAAGATTAGACAAATTCATGGAGGACAGGGCTATCAGTGTCTACTAGCCGTGATGGCTGTGCTCTGCTACCCTAGTCAGAGACAGCATGCTTCTGAAAACCAGTTGCCGGAAGCCTCAGGAGGGGAGAGTGTTCTTGCACTTGGGTCCTGCTTGCGGGTTTCCCCCAGGCACCTGGTTGGCCACTGTGAGAACAGGATGCTGGACTAGATGGGCCACTGGGCTGATCCAGGAGGCTCTTCTTATGTTCTTATCTCTCCCACTCCCTGCAGGATCTGAATTAGAGCCCAATTTGTGAATAAGCTGAATTTGTGAACCACAGAAAACCACATTCTAGTCTGAAAAGAAAGCCCCAAACTAGACTGCTTTTTAATTTGCTTGACAGCCCTTTCCAAGACTCTTGCTTGTTCACTAAATAACAATATCCTTCAGTAGCACAAATTTATACCCAATGACATCCCAGCTATTCTTTCTGTATTTGTTGGGGTTTAAGCTTTCAGCAAGTTCAGTAAGTTTTTGTTGATTATTATGCCTATCTTTGTTTGGCTTTTAATGTAGTGATAAGTTCTAGATTTTATTGACTATGTGTTTTTATCTTTTTTAAAATGTAAGTCACTTTGAGTTACTTCAGTGAGAAAAGCAATATTAATGTTGCTAAACAAAATTTGTCCCAACTTTTCGGCCACTAAGTTACTCTCCAAATACATCCAGTCTCTTGGCAGGCCCCCAGCCCATTTCATGATTAAGTTGTCATGGCTTGTCGCATTGGCCCCAAACCTCTGCCCATTTGCCTGCAGGTAAGCCCCATTGAACGTGGCATGACTTAATTCAGACTATCCATACATAGCTCCAGGCCATTTTCTGAATTATTGAAGCCATAAGAGGTTATCCTCAGTTGGCATGGAAGGATGAAACAACTCAGAATGGCTTTCCTTCTTGCTAATACCTTGGTATGCACTCAGTTGCTAAACTGTACCTTAGCTAATTAAAGCACTTTTTCCAGCCACATTTTTGCCTTCTGGCCTTTATTCTAATACCAGTTGTCTGCTGGGATTCCCCTCTGACTTAGTAAAAACTGTTTTGTGAATGAAGAACACTATCAGTTACTACAGGAAATGTGTCTTTCACTATGGGCTCTGAAGAGGATTTTGTAACCGATGTGTGCATTGTCTTGGATGCAGGTCCCTGTCTGGTGGCTCACTTTCTCTTTCTGTGATGGAGTAAAGTGGAAGAAAGCAATTACTGAACAAACTAAGCTATTGCAGGAGTGATCAAATTGCCTTTGAAAGTAATTTATACAGAGGAGAACTACTGGGAGCAAATGTTTTAGATGGATGGTGGATTATCTGCCTTGCATGGAGAAGGTCCCAGATTCAATCCCTGGCATCTCCAGGTAGTACTGGGAGAGACCCTTGCCTGAAACCCTGGAGAGCTACTCTCAGTTACTGTAGATTATAATGAGCTACATCAGCCATTGGTCTGATTCAGTACAAGGCAGCTTCCTATGTTCTTCCAGTTTGGGTTCCTTTTCTAATGTGGGCAGCATTCTGTCTTTCCTGATGTGGATATCTTCCTCTTTCATGCATAATACTATCACCAAACTGAGCAACTAATATTTGTGGTACAGGTTACAGTGTAGACAGATGATCTGTGGAAGTTTTCACTGACACGCAAAATGCATTGTCAAAAGCATTTCAAAAACAAAATTTCAGAAAATCATACTCTTGTTGTGTTCGTGTGACCTAGCTGACAGCATCTTATTCTCTTTGCTCTTGTCATGCCTTTTATGTGTTCCCTGATTAGCAGCAATGGCCTCCGCTGTCACCAGAAGCAGCTGCTAATCTTTTTACTAGCCCTACTCCTGTGCTTTAACAGCAGCACAACACACAGAAGTTAGGGGGCCATCCAGACTGGTGTTTTTGGAGGGTGTATTCTGCAGCATGACATTGATGCATTAGTGCTGGGTTTATACTGGACTGTCCACACAATTTTACTGTATTGTTTTGCAGTGCTTCCCCAATGGTGTGACATTATCACAGTCTGGGTATGCTGGACAAAAAACAACCCAGAACATTTGTGGCATGAAAAGTTACAGAATTTCAGCAAGAATTTCAGCAATTGCAAACAGTATTGAAAACAGAATTGCACATAACTGCCTCGATACCATCATGAGCCCAAATCATTATGAATGCACAATAAAATAGGATGTCTGGAGGGGCCCCATGATGGTGAAACTTTTCCCCATTATTTGTTATATGCCACAAAAAATCTCCACTTATTCTGTTTCTGCATGCTAAGCTGCTGTTAGATCAGATCAGATATTTATTTGCCACTAGCCTTTGGTGCTGATAAAGGCACTGGAGTAGAGCCATTTAAAAAAAGTCAGCAACCTTCATTCAAAGCAACAAGTTCCATTCACCAAGTCTGCAGTTTGTGCCCACACATTCACAGCTTCACGCATGAATGAGGATTAAGTGAAACTGTAGGAAAGCTGACTACAGTCTTTTATCAGGTGACTTCTAATTTTTACATAGATGGGATTACCCATTCCTCGGTCTTATTTCCTCCATTTTGTCCCTTTTGCGGTTAGCCATCACATCAGGTGACCGTCTGATTTAAGCCTGAAAACAAAGAATTAGGCTTTTTGCTAACTAGAGCAGTCATCTCAGTGCCATTGAGCATACTGACCAGTGATTTCTAAGAACTGGAAACAGAGTTTCTGTGCAACATGTCATTAACCTAGATAGGCACTTGACTTCAGGAGACTTGCCCTCAGGCCCTTCATCCCCCCCCCCCCGCTATTCTTCCCACCCTTACTAGCCTTGCAGAGACAAACTTCTTAGTTCCCTTGACTAGAAAACAGTCACTGGGTCTTTGATAAATGCTGGTTGCCTTCACAATGGAGATGCCTGCATACATGTTCAGCATAGTTTCAGAGCCATATTATGTTATAAGCATGTACCTTAGAACATGAATTAAACAAAACACATTTGCACATTATCCTTGGCAGAGACACAGGATTGGCTGTAGCTCCCTGTCAAGTATACATTTGTGGCAAACCTACATTTGCTGCCACCCAATATGTGAAATTGCCTTTACAAAAGTGGGGATAGGTTTCTGTTTGTCTCAACTCTATATGTTATAGGTCAGGGATGGGGAACCTATTTTGGTCTCAGGGAGGCACATGCCAAAAGTTGTTGGAGCCAAAGCAAGAAAGTCATATATTCACTCACACACACCCATATGCATGCACACACCATGAACATACAACACATTCTCACACTCATACAAATACACACAAAAAGTTACTTCTCTGTGGCTGCCACAGTTGGGCTTCAAAAACCCATTGGCTCCAATGGTATCAATAAAAATCCTGGAATTGTTTATATCTTAATTATACAGCCACAAGAGTGGCTGTATACTATTGCCAGCGTGGATTTTTCACATTCCGCAATGTTAAATTGAAAAAAAAAACAACCATGCCATTCTGATGCTTCCCATAAGCTCATTTCAAAACAAAATCTTACAAGACTTATAGTCTGAACTCAAACGCTTGCTTAACAACACTCTCAATTTTCATGGCGATACACAAAACAGTCAGAGAGAACAGAGAGTTCAAAGTCTAAAAAGAGAAAAAACCCCGAGAGCCCTTTTGGACTTTTTTCTGAGAGTTCTCATAATCTGTTGAAATTCATTAAAAATCAGCCATGTTCACAGAGTACCTGTAATCCTAATACTGACCTTGCCCCATACTCTGACCTTCATCTTCTGCAGTTTAAAAGTTAAAGATATGCCTGGCTGATTTTTAATTAATTTAAGAAATTTTGCCTGGAAGCCAATGATAAGGGCAGGCATGCTCAAAAAGAACCAAATGAGAATTCTAAAAGCCTCACAGCTGCTGGGCTTGGCTAATCAGGGGGCCACACCCACACCAGACTTTGATTTCACTGGAGACAATCATGGCTTCCCTCAGAGAATCCTGGGAAGTGTAGTTTGTGAAGGGTGCTGAGAGGAGACTCCTGTTCCACTGAGAGAGCTCCAGCGGCCAGAGTGGTTTAACAGTCAGAAGCTCCGATTGAAGGTCTGTGAGGGGAACAGGGCGTCTCCTAGCAACTCTCAGCACCCTTCACTAAGTACACTTCCCAGGATTCTTTGAGAGAAGCCATGACTGTCCAAAGTGAAATAAATGCCTGGTGTGGATGTGGACTGGGACAGCTTTGGTTTAAATTTGGTTGGGAGGCTACATGTGCCTGATGTACAATAAAAAGGTGAGGGAAACACTGAAAAACAATGATACTGTTCACAATGTTTTCCTTTTGGAAAGGAAAGGGGCTTCCCCTCTGCCCAGTGCCCACCCACCCAATCTCCTCCCCCTCCCCTCTCCCAGGTCAGTGTTGGACTATGACCTGGGAGATGAGGGTTCAAATCCCCACACAGCCATGAAGCTCACTGGGTGACCTTGGGCCAGTCACTGCCTCTCACCCTCAGAGGAAGGCCACCCCTGAATACCATTTACCATGAAACCCATATTCAAAGGGTGGCCATAAGTTTGGTTGACTTGAAGGCAATCCATTTCCATTTTCAAACATGATTGCACATAAATAAATCCCATTGAACTCAAAAAGTATGCAGATGATCAAACTAGGGTTGCCAGGCCCAGCCTCCAAGAGGTCTTCTATATCTTTAAAAGTTGTGCAGGAGAAGGGAGAATTTCACCTTGTGGTATTTCCCATGACAGTGTTGCAAGAAAGCCTGCACTTGGCTGAATTTTCTCTTCTCTTAAAGATACAGAATCATTCTCAGGCCCTGAGCCTGGCAACCCTAGATCAAACCCACCCTCCCTTCTCCCTCCTATCCCCTCCCTCTTGCCCCTTCCTTCCCCCTTGCTGGGAACTGGAAGGCAGGCAGAGAGACTGGCTCTCTGCACCATGGCCTTTGGGGTGCCTCCTACAACCCAGTTGGAAAAGCTGGATATTGGACTGCTGATGCCTTGAACCCCTCCATTCTGAAGCTCAGGTTGGAATGTGTGAAATAAATAAACCATATTTCATAAAGACACCATAGTCTCTGCTGACCTTCTTTCCCAAAGGAAACCAAACCCTGGAGGAGCGCAGGGACCCTGGAAATCTTACCGCTCGGTGACTGGGAGAGGCGCGCAACAATACCATTGAACTCTATAAGCATGCAAATGATCAAACCTGCCCTCCCCTCCCCCTTCCTTTGTCCCCCTCCAATATGCTCCTTCCCCTTCCCCCGCTCCTCCCCCATGGCCAGTTTTTCCTATTCTAACCATGATTGCATAGGAGTAAATCCCATTGAACCCAATAAGCCTGCAAATGATCAGACCTGCTTTCCCCCTCCTTCCCCTCTCTTCTCCCTTCCTCCTCCCCCATCTTCCTTCTTCCTCCTCCCCTGCCCACTCCAGCCCTCCCTCCTTCCCCCCAGTCAGTTTTACCTATCCTAAGCATGATTGCACAGGAGTAAATCACACTGAACTCAATAAACATGCAAATGATCAAACCTGTCCTCCCCTCCCCCTCCTGCATGCTCCCATCCCAGTCCTCCCCTCTGCCTTTCCTCCCCATCCTCCTCTTCCTCCTGCCCTCCCCATCCCCTGTGGTCAGTTTCACCTATCCTAAGCATGATTGCAGGGGAGTAAATCCCACTGAACTCAATAAGCATGCAAATGATCAATCCATTCTCAGCAAGCTTGCACAGGATCCCATTTCTTACCTCCCGGATTAAAAAGCAGGGAAAGTCACTAATAGGCAAAAAACCTTGCGGTTTCAGAATGTACCTATAGCCCATAGATATTTCTATCAAACTTTTAAAAGCAGGGAAATTGGGCAGCTATAGTGAATGCACCAGGGCAGCAGGAGACCTGACCTCATCTCTGAGATATTGGACTGCCCTACAAATTTGTCAAAATACAAACACAATTTGGTTTGGTCTTTCACAGTTCAATCCACTTCCTGTGTAGCTTGGAAGAATTTGGTAACGTGCCTCTGAGCATATGGTGAGTGGTGGCAACACTTGCAATCAGCCCAAATAATAGAAAGAAAACGTGCTGTGCTGATCTTGTTTTAGCAGGGAGGAAGCAACATTATTCAGTTGATATAGTTCAGATGGTCACTTTAAATATGTCTGATTCACTTTGCAATTTTAGTGAAGTTTCCTATAGGAAATCATTTTCTTTTGTTTCTATTTCTGTGAATATGTGAAGTACAAGCAACACCTTGCAAGATTTACACTAAAAAAACCTCCAAACATAATTGTGGAATAATGGCACTGACTTCTGCAGAATAGTCTCCAGTAGACCTCAGGAGTGTCTCAATTTGCACAAGATAAAACAGTGGGAGGTGAAATATATTCTAGCAAAATTCTAGGTGTGCTGTATGTTTTTGACTGTGCCCATGTTGCCTTAAATGAAGTGGTTTAAACATAGCAGGCTGAAAACATGCATCCTCTTTTTTCCAACAGCTAGAGTCATTGCTGAAGTAGCAACATATTGTAATCAGTATTTTACACCAAACTGCAGTTTCAGATTCAACTGTTAATGCACTCAAAATAGAAATAGAACATAACCAACAATTTGAAATACAAAATGCTGTCTTCACCATCATATGGCATTGACCAATAAAAGGCATTGAAATTAATAAAAATAAATTTGACACAGATTTCTAGGATGAATAATGAGGGAAATAAAATTTTCTAGTTTAGATTCTCTGTAGAAACATTAGTAACACAGGAAAGAAGCAAAGTAAGAACACCAACAAACATAGAAAAATATAATTCTCTATCTTTGGAGATGGCAGGTGTTGCCACCACTCACCATATGCTCAGAGGCACATGTTACCAAATTCTTCCAAGCTACACAGAAAGTGGATTGGACTGTGAAAGACCAACCCAAATTGTGTTTGCATTTTTACAAATTTGTAGGGCAGTCCAATATCTCAGAGAGGAGGTCAGGTCTCCTGCTCCCCTGGTGCATTCACTATAGCTGCCCAATTTCCCTGCTTTTTAAAGTTTGATAGAAATATCTGTTGGCTATAAGTACATTCTCAAACCGCAAGGTTTTTTACCTATTAGTGAATAATTATAATATTTGTGTCAACGTTTTCTGCTCCAATTAAGAAAAGCCCAAAGTGGCTAACAATTCTATTAAAACAATCAAATCACCAACAACCACCACAACATGAATACTACATACTACATAAAATATTAATCGAGGCCCTCATTTTACCAGCGATTAATTTCCTGCCTTTTAGCTCACTCAGGTCTCCAGTGTGCTTCCTGAATTGCTCTATAAAATAGAAATTAATTTTATCCCAGCATTACTGGTGATACAAAGAACCACAGGGAAGTTAAGCAATGGGTGTAGCAGCTACCTGGCAGGCAAAATTCAGCAGGTTTGAATTTCCCTATGATTCTACATCTGTTGAATTTCTGCTGGTCATGAAGTTGTCATAGGCATATCAGGAAACGGGCGACAACTCAAACTAGGAGGCATATCCTCCTTGAGATGCATCACATGAAATTTGAAGAAGGCTTTCAAAGCCCTTTGAACTAAAGATAAAGATGTAAGATATTCTTCTGTATTTTTGTGTCCTGTCCATCTTGTTTCTCCAAACATTTATTCTTTGGTCCTTCCCACTACAACCCTGTTGATTATACCTAGAGGAGGAGGCACAAGTAGTAATAGAGATGAACAGAAAATGGTAACAGCACACTATTCGATTATCAACAGTTAGCTGGATGGTTCAGGGGAGGTCTGAGCATGTGCTTCATGCTCATCTTCATCATTTCCTTCTGACTTCACTGCTGTCGACTCCCCCTCCTCTCTCATGTGTATAATATATGCACATCACATGCAAGTGAGGATTACACCTCATGCCTTAGATGAAGTGAGCTCTATTCTAGAAAAGCTTATGCCGCAATAAATTTGTCAGGGCCCCTCCAGATGTCCTTTTTATTGGGATTTTTATTGGGATTTATGCTCATGATAGTGCTAGGGCAGTTATATGCGATCCCGTTTTCAACACTGTTTTTGCCTGCAAAAGTTTCAGGGCAGACATACTGTTTCATTTCCTATTGGTGCATGTCCTGTAGCTTCCTGCTGAAAACCTGTAACTTGTAATGTTTGTCCCTCTTTTGTTGCGCTATAGCACAAGAGTCCCCCTCCAGCCAGCAATAATACAGTAAGCATTGCAGAACAACTAATAAAGCGGAATAATGTATGGATGGTTCAGTATAAATCCTCTGCGAATGCACTATTGTTGTGCCAATGGCATTTTGCAGAATATCTCTGGGAGGGGCCCTCGGCCTTTAAGGTTCCACAAATTTCTGTGGTTTTTTTTCTCAATTTAGTTTGAAAGCTGAAATATGCTGACTTATCATGATTTGATCTGAGAAGCAAAGTGCTTTGTGTCTGTAGAACAATTTGAGCTACAGATGGAGACCACTCTACATACAAGGTAGTGTGACCACATCAATGTATGGTTTAGTTAATATGGGGAGAAAGAAGGGTTTCTGGAGGAGAGTATTGTTTCATAGCTGGAAATTCTAAGTAGGCAAAGAGGGTAGACTTTTTTCAGAAGGAAACTATTGCTCAGTTCCCCAAGAGGTCATACTGGTTTTGGCTGACGGGCAGAGATGGAAGGGAACAAGCAGGTGTCTCCCCACAAATCAGCCTAGATCACAAAGGCAGTCATAAGGCTAAACGGCCTGTTATGGCAGTAAGAAATCAGGGCTGGTTTGTGGTATATTATTTGGCCAGAACAAGCTATATATTGAGCCATCATCTAATAGATACTGCAGAGAAGAACCCAGCAACCTCCTCCCCCCACTCACTGTCTGAAAGCAATAGGGTGTGTGTATGTGTGCGCATGCAGGAGGGGAATTTGTGGCCATCACAACCATCCTTTTCATCGGAACACATGAATGTACTAGAAAGAGGAAGCATTTCTATGAGTACAGCTGGTTTTGCATCCGTTTTGCAATGTCCAAAAAAATCACTTTTGACTGATTTCTGTAATGTGCTAAAACATAATACACGCACACTGAGAAGGTACCCACAATCTTCTCTTTCAGTGGTATCTCATGATCTTACTAGAATCTGAAAGGTATGTATCAGAACAACAGAAACACTCCTGTGTCAGAATCAGGCCATTGCTAAAAACCCTATGCAATAGAATTGGGGGAGAGGTTTAAAGAGCAACGTGGGTGGGCAACAGGGGAAAGCTGAACCCTCCATATTTCCTCATCACCATCATTGTTAAAGCTGGTTTCCTCACTGTAAGGTCCTTGACCAAAAGCAACCCATTCCAGGAAAGAAAAGGGGCTTCAAAATGGCTTTGTGTGTGTGTTACCTGCTCTTGTTGCATTTTAAGTCTTTCCCCTCCAGCTTTGAAGGGATCTGGCGTGATCCGTACTCTGCTGTGCTATGTCATCCACTTTCAGCCACACTTTAAGGAGAAGCACCAGTTCCTAATAATCTTGCCCTCGTGCAAGGGTCATTTCACAACATATATTTTGAAGGGTGCACTTGTGCGTTTGCAAATACATATATCATAGGTTTGCAACTGGCTGCAGCTCTTCTGAGTACAACTGCAAATCTGGACTTAGCTCTGTGCAATGTGTGAAATAGCCCTTAAGATGGTGGTTTCAGGTACAGTGATCAGAGGCCAAGGAGGACAGGCTTTTTAAAAATCTTTCACAGAAAGGACAGGCGCAGCTTGACCTTCTGAGGGAGAGAAATAGTGACTGCAAACATACCCCTTATATGCAGATATTAAAGGCATGGGAGCCACCCCAAGTTCTTTTGTACCTGTGGAATTTCATCCCCTTAAATATTAGATAGGCACCATCTCTGTTATCTTTTCGGTGCCTATTGAAGACTCCTCTTTCAGCAAGCCTTTTAAGTTGAGACCTATCCCAGTCTGTGGCTGTGTTGGAATTGCTTTTTAATATGTTCTTCAACCTTCTTCTTTAAAATGTTTTTAATCTAAGATGTTTTGAAAGCTTTTTTTAAGTGATGTTTTTGAAGATGCTTTGTTTTAATGTGTTTGTTTTAAGTTTGTTTTTATGATGTTTTAATGTTTTTAGTGCTTTTGTTTGCCACCCTGGGCTCCTGCTGGGAGGAAGGGTGGGATATAAATCAAATCATCATCATCATGCTACCTAAGTCATAGAATCATAGAATAGTAGAGTTGGAAGGGGCCTACAAGGCCATCAAGTCCAACCCCCTGCTCAATGCAGGAATCCAAATCAAAGCATTCCCAACAGATGGCTGTCCAGCTGCCTCTTGAATGCCTCCAGTGTCAGAGAGCCCACTACTTCTCTAGGCAATTGGTTCCATTGTCAAAGACATCATCAATTTTTAGTTGTTAATATATGCCCCTTGGAGGTAGGGAGGAGAGGGGGACATTGTTGGAATTGGTCATTTTGGTGGACCAAAATGAAATGATCAACAAGTAATTGGGTGAGCTGCTTGGGAAATATTTACTTGTTCTCAGGGCCACCTGGGCACGTGATATTTTGTGCTAGGGAACTATTTCTTGGTGCACAGTGCTATTTTATTAAATATATATCCATAGCGTTATGTAGTCACGGCTTTTGCTAGCAATACACACACTGGGCAGGGGAGCAATCCTTTCCCAGTTGCTGTGTGTCTGAATTTTGCTACCCAAAGCCATAGACTTACATAGGCTGCATATACACTTACCCATTTGTAGCACATAAATGCAGTTTTTCTCAATATGGAATCATTCATGCTCAGCCCCAACATGCTGCTTTCAGTCAAGATTGATTGTAGATCCTGCTGTCCAAACAGGTAGCGCTTTTGATATGTGTTTGAAAACCCTCCCCTTACAATCTTGATATATGTCACCCACCCACAGTGTTATTGGGAAGATGTGGATACACCCCCCCTACTGCCTACATCTGTCCTCAGACGGACACACTATGGGGTATGCCAAATCAATCTCCAGTGAGCTTTTTTCAGAATAAAACCAGTTTGTCAAGAAGCACTTTTTTGGGGGGAGGGGGAAGATGCAATAGGTCTAGACTGTGTGTGGACTAGATAGAAAAAAACAAGAACTTAGTCGCCACTGATTCTAGAAATAAAGTGTTGTGTGTACACAGCCCTAGATACAGGATGGATAAAACGGCTCTTGGTGGCACCTTTGTCTGTTATGCTGCTCAACAGAGCCTGCTGCTCTGAGACTGATGAAAGGAAATGAAACTTGCCTGAACTCTGTGCCTTTGCCAAAACATCTTCCAGGAAAAGATGTGAAGGTCATCAAATCTGCTAACGTGGGAGTGGAAAGGCAGCAATTGGGAAGATGCTGAGGGAGAGAGAGAGGCAGGCACAATGGGGGGGGGGAGATGAAAAGAAGACACCATGAAAAGCTACATCTGCTGACATCCCCTCTTCAACACCACTGTTAAAGGCGCAGGAGCTCCTTCTCCTCTTTTGCAGCTGGCCTCTCTTAAGGACAGTTCTATGGGCATTTATTAAGAAGTGTGTGGGGACCACACAGAAGATATGGCCAGGAGGTTAGAAATGGATGCATACAGTAATCCTTCCTTTTGCCTAAGTCTTTGCTGTTCCATTTCTTTGCTTTTAATCTTGCATAGGAATTTAGGGAGTGTGGATGGTAAGGCCAGGTGTTTAGAGCCAAGAGAGATGGGCTTGTCAGTGTCAGGTATGATTAGTTATGTAACCATGAGTCTGTATATGGCCAACGGTGGTGGGAATGTATATACCCTTGACAGCCACTTTCAAAGAGGAACCTCTCTGTGGGCCAGGACTGTGATGTGGGCCGCAGCATGCTGATCCCAGGGGTTCTTCAGTGACAGAAGGGATGTGAGTCTGTATATCTGTTTTCTCTCCTCTTATATTGTATGGCCTATCCTCTAATAAAATAAGTTATAGAGAAACTTTTCAGCATGTTCATTGCCTTGTCCGAATCCTTGCAAAACTCTGCCAGGCAGCTGGCAGAACAAGAACTAAAGTCCCACTCAAATGAACATATTTGATTATCCATCTTTCTTTATTTAATAAAGAAAACAGCTGTAGGACCCCAATCTTGATCAGGACTGTGGTATGGAAGTTAACTTTTCCTACCACACCATTTCTTCAATGCCCTATTGCCCCATGAGGACGCTGCTCTGGGTGCCAACAGCGATTCCCCTTCAGGGGCAGCTTGGGGGGGATTTTTATTGGAAAACTGTACAGCAGGAAAGGGGTTAACCTCTTCCTTCAGCATACCATGGTTCCAATCCAGATCTGATTTCCCTCACAAGTGCTACTTTAAAACACACTCACACAACTTTAAAGTTATGCCAGTATGATTGGTCATTTAAAATATTTAATTTGACTCTTATTCCCTAGAATGTTTCTATTATACTGAAACTGAAGTGAGTTTTGCACTGTAATCCAGTAGCTAGGATTGGCAACTTTTAAATCCATCTCTGCTCCTCTGCCTTTCATAGTTGCCTCAGATGCATACATTAGGCAGGCAAAATTCTTCCCCACACCAAGAAAACATTCCCCTACTTCGTTTCTGAATGTTAGGCTGTTGTTGAAAGCATAAGAAGAAGGGCAGTGACAACAACATACCCAGGAATAACCTGGCTGACTCATAACCTGACACACTGGCTGGGGTGATGATGATGAAATGCACCTACCTGGTACTTGCCCAGTAGATCGGGTAAGGATAATTCTTAGACTGCAGTTGATTCATAATATGTACTAGGTCAGCTGGAGGCAAAATTATCAGAACAATCAATCTTGCTTCCAGCTAATTGGGTATGCATCTTTCGTTAACTTCTCAGCTTCTTGTGAAAGTCACTGTATACGTTTCCAAGAAGGAAATTTTCTTCTAGGACAGAAACCCAAATGGATAACCTGGACCACCTAAAGGCTTTGTGGTCAAGGAACACAAAGAAACTTACAAGAACTCGGACAAGAAACACACACAAAAGGCTTGACAGCCCACCACTCCCTTGTGGCTGTGTACACACCATACATTTAAAGCACATCCCCCTTTCCCAAGAATCCTGGGAAGTTTGGTTTGTTAACGGTGCTGAGGTGTGTGTGTGTGGGGGGGGAGGGGATATGCTTTAAATGTATGGTTGTGTGTGTATCAAGTACCCAGACCTGGGACATATAAAAGTCTTCCAAGATTCCTTGACTGTTTTTATACACACACGTACTGGCTTGGCAGTTCACTGGGAAAAATGATACAATCTGCTCTTATAACAGCAGCTGACTGTGCAAAAATCAGCAGGTAAAGTTTTTTATAGCTATGGATGTAAACATCCCCACACCAAGCTGCTCTTCAAACCATACATACAGTGGCCAGTTGGAAACTGCAGACCAGGCCATTTCCTCTGGTCTGTCGGCAAGATGATGCCCATCTATACTATGCATTTAAAGCAGGATCATTCCACTTTAAAAGTCATAGCTAGCTTCCTCCAAAGAATCCTGGGAACTCTTGTTTGTTAAAGGTTCTGAAAGTTGTTAGGAGACTCCTGTTCCCCTCACAGAGCTACAATTTCCAGAGTTCGTGGTACTGATTGTTAAACCACAAGTGGCAGGGACCAGGCTGCCATTTGCTATAATATGGTAGTTCTTTGACAGACTGGATATGCTTGTAAAACATTTCTTCATCTGTAAATGTGAGCCAAAATACATTGGGGTTAAAGCCTTGTACAGGTTTTTTTTTTAAGTAAACATTAAAAAAGTAAACAAAGTAAAATATGGCCTAGGGTGGTGAGATGCAAAGGAGGAGAGGGGCTTTAATACTTTTGTAAAAGAGAGAATTTCAGCAGGTGTAGCTTACATGACAAACTGCTTTTCTACACAATTACTAAAGGTGCAGGAGCCCCTCTCCTTTTCTGCATCTGGCCACCCTAATGTGGACTGGGGCAGGTAGTCTGATGATCAAAAGAAATGCCTATAGAACTGCCAACTAATGGGGAGGGAGTAATGGACCTGGTCTGTTTTTGTCTCCTTCACAGCAACCTGATATTTAGCTACTCTTCCAGACATGGAGATAAACATCTAACCACCCCTCTGAAAGATGCAGCTACAGTGGCTGATTCAATAGTGGATCACTCTCTTATTGCATAACATCTACTTCTAACTTTCATTCAAAACTCTAAATGTCAAATCTTGTGGGGTTTTGAATATCAACTATACTTGTTTTTCTGGTTGGGGATTACCGGTGGAAATGAGAAGTGCTGCCAAAAACAGCTCCTCCTAGTTTCAATGTAACCCAAAAGCTCTTAAATTATCCTGAGTAGTTGCATTGCAGCTGGATGACTTTTATACTGATAGCTCTAATAGTAAAAGTAGTTTTTTTATGTGAAGTACATATCTGAGTCCAAGAATCCATCAAGGTGTCTCTCCAGTCTTACACCTTGAGTCACATCTGGTGCACTAGAAGCCTACAGCTAACTTACTGCCCACACTATCCCAACATACCATAAACCTTACTAGGCTGGTTGATCAGACCAACTATCAGGTGAGATTCTTACCCAACCTGTAGTGAGGTATGGTTCTCTGATAAAAAGTGGGTCCCTGTTGGTCCTGCCCTAAATGTGTGTCTCATTCAGCTATCATTGGGCTTTTTATAGCATTTTAATTACAATTCCCTGCCAAAATTGGGTGTGTGTGTGTGATGTATATAACAGCACCCCTAAAGCTTGTCATCAGTTTATGATTTCCCACCCTCATCTCATACTCATAATCTCTACTTCCAGATGTATAGCCGACAACCTAGCTTTATCATAATATTCTTGCTATGACATTTGTCTATGTCCTATCTTATACTATTTCAGTATTCTCAGATCACATTTCACTTTACTATAACTCACTAAACACTTCCATATCTTTTACTATTCCTACTATAATAAAAAAAGCCCCTCCCTTTATTTGCTCATTTCAAGGATTTTGCCAATAGTTCTGGTATGCATTATAGCTTTCTTCTCAACTGGGCATCTGCTTAATATATTAAGTCAATCAGAGGTCCTTTCTCATAGAGCATACTTCTGAGGTTCCTTTTCTTTCAAAAGTCTCCCCTTGGGTACAAGGCCTCGTAGGCAGAGCTTGGAAAAGTTACTTTTTTGAACCACAACTCCCATCAGCCCAATCCAGTGGCCTTCTGGCTGGGGCTGATGGGAGTTGTAGTTCAAACAAGTAACTTTTCCAAGCTCTGCTCACAGATGTTGCATGCTGGGGCAAAGTGATAGAATGGACCATGATGGAGCTCCTGCAAGTCATCATGGATGAAGCCGCTTGTCTTGAAGCATCCCACAAAGTTGTAAGTGATCCTAACAACATGGTGGCTCTAAGGCTCTTGTAACAGCATCCCTTGGAAGCTTTAATTGCTCTATAGCCTATTTAAAATAATAACCTCTGCCTGACAGCTAGCGTGGAAGTGAGCATTTTGAAGGATTTTGGAGGTCTGCTGCTGATTGTCAATAATTTACTATGTGACACTGGTCAAATTATTATGTCTCTTCTGCATTCCTAATTCCCTACTTGCCTGTTGGTTCATCATTTTATGCATAAGCTACTATGGACAGAGTTACCCCATCACCAAGTATTTGTTGAGGATACAACAACAGCAACAACCAAAAAATGGCCTTGATTAGGCTTGTAAAATATATTGTTGTGAATTTGGCCATCTTGAATTGGTCTAGGGCTATGGCTTTGCCTAAAGCATTGTCCATTGGGTTGCTCAGGATTTAACAAAAGAATATTATTCCCATGGTTTCTGATGGGAAAGTCATGCCCATCAGAGTTTGCACCCTGGGAGGGGCAGATGAACATTCTAAAGCCAGGTTTGCAGTTTGTCTGATTCTCTCTGCATTCAGTTGGCTGAAGATTTGTTGGAGTACTTCTCTTTGAGGGTCTTGTGCAGGACCGGTGACTATGCTGCCTGCTGAAGCAGTTTATTTCCCTTCACTTAGACTCTGCTTCATATATATAAATAAAATGCATATTTATTCTTTATTAAGAAATGTATATACTACCCTTCATTGAAAGGCCACAGGGTGATTTACAACATAAAAACAGCATAACAATACAACATATACAAAAAATATTTCAATACTTGATATAAGCAGCAGTGTCAAACTATTTGCAAATTACTACAGTCACAGTTCCCCTCATCCAAAAGCCTGCTGAAGAGATACGTTTTCATCAGTTTCCTAAAAGAAAACAATGATGTGGCTAGGTGCACTTCATTGGGTGAGAGAGGTCCACAGATGTGGAGACACCATTGAAAAGGCTCTTCCACAGGTTCCACAATTCTTCTACAGGTTGCAGCACTACCTAACTTATGCTGCACAGAGACCCCCAGCTGGGTCTCATCTGTTGACCTTAAGGTACGTGCAGGTTGGTATGATATAGCAAATTTGCTTTGTGCAGAGTGAAATTCTAAGTGTTCCTTCTGCAACATGCCACATTAAGAGGTTAGCCTCCCTCCTCTTTAGTACACAGAAATTTAAGACTTTGATAAATCATATGCTGAAGTAACATACATTGCAACTTTGACAACAATTTTGATTAAATATGCATTGCAACTTTGGCAACAATTTTTACTAAACATCATCTATCATCAAAGAAATAACTGTAGGCACATCTAAAGAACTACATCAAATACAAACAATTGCTATTTTATTATTAAAACCTAGATTATATTAATATGACAATGTGTATGTTTCACATCTATGCATAGTAACCATATCAATGTTAAAAATAGCATTTGTTCTGAACACAATTTATTTAGTTAATCTACAGATGTGGGTTGATTTAATCTAGCCAATTCAAGGGTTTTTTAAAAATAATAACAGGAGGCCCAGGTATAGTAGTTCCAGATAGGGAAATGGGGAGTAGTAATGTCGCAGTCTGGTTTGCAAATCTGGTTTGTCTTTGGAAGGCATCACAAAAATGGAAGGATGCCTTCTTGTCACAATATAATGATTTTAACTGAGCTCCATTGGGATAAGGAAAAGCAGCTAGGGGCCTGGTGCAATGTCTCTGGAACCAGTGAAAACCAGTGCAAAAATGGGTGCAGAAGTGGATTGTTCTCTTAGCTATTTGGATCCCAGGCCATTCAGGTCTTTAAACCTAAGTATGCCTTGAATTGGATCCAGAAAAAAAGGCAACCAGTGTAGTTGTTTTAAAATGGGAGTTATATGCACTTGGCTTGCCACTCCCATGAGCACTCCAGCTGCCACATTTTGCACTAGTTGCCATTTCCAGTCCATCTTCATGATTGACCCCACATAGTCCACCCTGAAGGTTACCAGAGCATGAGTGACTGTAGCCATGCTATCCCTATCCAGGAAAGGCCATAGTTGGCACACCAGCCAAATCCAGGTGTAGGCACTCCTAGCCACCAAGGTCACCTGGGCCTCAAGTGAGTGATGGTTATTTGGCCTTTCCTGTGGAGTACTCCCAAACTACACATCTGCTCTTTCAAGGGGAACACAATCTCATCAAGAACAGGCCATTCTGCCAATTCAGGATGCAGGAACTGACCACAGCACCTCCATGTTCTTTAGATTTAGCTTCAGTGTATTGGCCCACATCTAGCCAATTACTGCCTCCATACCCTGATTTAGGAGCTGCACAACCTCTCTTGGTACAGATAGAACAGAGAGATAGAGCTGGATGTCATCAGCATATCATCACTGCTACCAGTTGTCAAGAATAGCTAAGGCTCAGAGCGTGGAAGTAATTCATTACTTTTCTGAGGGACGAGTGGGTAATTCCTTTTCATTTTCATTGTAATAGAACTAGGAGTTATTTTATTACTTTTGTGGAGCAATTGTAATGTTTCCAGCATTACTTTTGGGCATTACTTTGGGGGGGGAAAGCAGGGGAAATCTTCTGCTCCTCTGATTGGTGGATGAAAATAATGTGCCTCAAACTGGGCTTCTGTGCAGCATCGCTCTTCCCTCATGCTCTGTGGGTGGGTAGGAAGCAACGAGGAAGGAGGTGGAGAGTGAGATGGGATGGAGTGGAGAACACAATTGTTTAAAAAAATGGATAGTGGTGGTGAAGAATGGAGTGGAGGGAAAAAGGATCCAGAGGTCAAGAACATGGATAAAGGAGGAGAAGGAGGCAGCAGCAGAATGGAGATAATAATAATAATAATAATAATAATAATAATAATAATAATAATTTATTTATTGGTCGCCTATCTGTCCAGGTTAGTGGACACTCTAGGCGACTTACAATAACAAAAAGCTATACATAATATACATATACAAAAACAAACCATAGTCCTAAACAATTTAAAACCAATTTCCAATTAAAACATCATAAAATTAATCCTCCTTAATCCCACAAAAAAAAAAAAAGCAGCACACAAAAAACAAACAACCACCCAGGCCACCCCAGCCAGCCGGCTTGTGTATCCCTCCAAAGAGGGACAGGTGGTAGCAATCAGTTCCAGCTGGCTGGGTACCTGGGGCCTGGTTCTGCAGGATGCTGGTCTGCCAGGCAGAAGTCCCACAGGGAAGGGTGGTGGAGGTGGTGATCCCGCAGCAGCAGCAGCAGCAGCAGCAGCAGCAGCAGCAGCAGCAGCAGCAGCAGCAGCAGCAGCAGCAGCAGCAGCCTCTCCTTCCCTGGGCGGCAATGTTCTCTTCCTGCAGGCCCTGGGTCTCCCAGGCTATCCCAGCCAGCCAGCTTATGTATCCCTCCAAAGAGGGACAGGTGGTAGCAGTCAGTCCCAGCTGGCTGGGTACCTGGGGCCTGGTCCTGCAGGATGCAGGTCTGCCAGGCAGAAGTCCCACAGGGAAGGGTGGTGGAGGTGGTGATCCCGAACTGTGGAGGTGAAAGATGACAATGTGTGTATGTGTGTGTGATTACTGTTTGCACTGGGCACACAAAGTGGCCTCTACCACCTTCTCTGGCTACTGTGCTGCATTTGCAGTATTTTAACACTTTTGCATTCAGGGGAAAATGTTTGCCTGGGTGAGTGTCCCTTAGTTGGTGGCAGGGCAGGGTCTGGGAGGTGATTAAGTGAGAGAGATTATGCTTGCTGGCTGTGTGGGGGAGGTTGCATTAAGTTTGACATGCAAAGATCTGAGTAGACGCGTCTGCCTCCCTCCCCACCTCCCTTACCAGAGGAGAGACCGCCATTGCTATCTTACGGATAAAAAGAATTATTCTACTACCTCTGTATGTGTGTGTTTATTTTTAATGCTGTTTTAGGCTACTTAGATGTGTAGCAGCCAAGGCAAGCACCTTGTAGGCCTTTTTTTTAAAAAAAGTAACTGAAATGTAATTGTAGTGATTACCTTTGAGAAAAAGTAATCAGTTACTTTCAGAGCAATTCCAATTGTAACAGTAATTTGGGCCATGTAATTGTAACTGTAATTTATTACTTTTTAAAGTAATCTTCCAAGCTCTGCTAAGGCTGAGCCAAGGGTGACCAAAGTAAAATAGTTCAGCCAAAGAGAATTATGGGGAATATTTTGCATAGGTTCCTGGAGTGCTCTGTGCTGAGAAAAATCATTATGTTTCCTGACTCCTAGCAGAGCAGAGGGAGTTGTCTCAGTAGGTCTACAGGTGAGGACATATAAGCAAGCCAGCATTCAGAGAGCAAGCAAACAGGGAGGGCAAACAGGAGTTTGACAAAGGAGTTCCACAGGGGAGGTCAAGAGGGAGGTCCCTAAAAAAAAAAACCAAACAAATTACTAATTCTCCTTCTACAGCACACTGCATACTAGTGGGACTCTCAAGTTTACCATGTAGTAGGACAGGACAAAGCCCAGGCCACTCCAAAACAAGTAGTTAGAAAGAAACGAAAGGTAGAAGAGAGTATGAACAGGAAGGATACTCCAGTGGTTGTGACCTGCAAGGTCTGTGCCATGTTTGTTTTCTTGCCTGAGAACAACATGGCGTACACCTGCAACAAGTGCAAGCTTGTGGCACTCTTGGAAGAAAAGGTGAGAGGCCTGGAATAGCGGGTGGCCACACTGAGGACTATAAGAGAAGATGAAGAGTTCTTAGACAGAATGCTGGAACAACAGCAGCAAAGAGAAGTGGAGGTGGAAGAGCAACATCATGTGGTAGCAGAAGAGGAGACTGCTTTGGAGAGGAATAATGAAGTGGAGGAAACTCTGTGGAAAAGGGTGACAGTTAGGAGCAGAAGAGCTAGAAGACACCCTTCACCAGTGGAGCTATGGAACCGCTTTCAACCACTTGAGGATGAGACTGGAGGACAGCCTGTGGAGGAAGAATTACAGGAGACCCCGTGCGAGAATGAGCAAGAGGCTGAAGCTCAATCAGGCAGGGACAATGAAACCTTGCTCCACAACAAAAAGAGAAGAGTACTAGTAGTGGGAGACTCCCTACTGCATGGGATTGAAACCCAAGTATGCCGAGAAGATCCGTGGACTCGCCAGGTATGCTGTCTACCATGAGGACGGATTAGAAATGTGACGGAACGGTTGCCATCACTCATCAAGCCCACCGACAGGTATCCCTTTCTCCTCATCCATGTAGGAACAAATGATACTGCCAAACGGAGCTATGAAGAAATCGCATCAGACTTTGAAGCTCTGGAAAGGAAACTCAAGGACTTTGGGGCCCAGATAGTTTTTTCATCCATCCTTCCAGTACTTAGAAGAGGAGTAGAAAGAGAAAGGAAAATACTCCGTGTGAATGAATGGCTACGAAGGTGGTGCCGACGTGAGAGATTTGGATTCTGGGACCATGGGCTATGCTTCCTGGAAGATGGACTGCTGGCAAGTGACGGGTTGCATCTCACAAGGACTGGGAAGAATGTGTTTGGCCACAGCATGGAGAAGTTCATCAGGGGGCTTTAAACTGAATCCTAAGTGGGAGGGAGACGTAACCTTGGTGGTAACGACTGATGAAGGCTTGTGCACAGTAACGGGAGCAGAGAGATCGGCTGATATAGGGACCAGTGACAGTCCTCAGAAAAATGTAGTAAGGAAGCCAAGCCATAAATCACATGGTCTTCAATGTCTGTATACTAATGCGCAGAGAATGGGAAACAAGCAGGACGAACTTGAACTCTTAATACAGGAGGGCAATTACAACTTGATAGGTATAACTGAAACTTGGTGGGATGACTCCCATGACTGGAATACAGCAATTGAAGGATACAACTTGTTCAAAAAGAACAGAAGGAATAAAAAGGGAGGTGGAGTCGCGCTATATGTTAAAAATATATATCCCTGCACAGAAATACAGGAAGATGAGCTTGGTAGTTCCACAGAGAGTATCTGGATTAAAATTAATGGGCAAGTAATAAAAGGAATGTGGTGCTTGGAGTCTATTACCAACCACCCAGTCAAGGAGAAGACAAAAATGTAACTTTTGAAAAGCAGATTGCCAATGTTTTGAGGAGGCATGATGTAGTAGTAATGAAGGATTTCAATTATCCTGATATCTGTTGGGAGGAAAATTCTGCCAAATATGGCCCCTCCAAGTAATTTCTGACTTGTGTTGGAGATAACTTTCTCCTCCAGAAAGTGGAGGAAGCAACCAGAGGATCAGCTATCCTGGACTTGATTCTAACCAATAGAGATGATTTGGTGGATGAAGTGGCAGTTATGGGAAGTCTGGGAGAAAGTGACCACACCATACTTTTGAATTCTTGATTTTACCAGAAGCAAAAGCTGAGAGTAGCCATACGCACACCCTGGACTTCAGGAAAGCTGATTTTAATAAACTCAGAATCATTGTAAGTACAGTTCCATGGCAAGCCACTCTAATGAAAAAAGAAGTCCAAGATGGGTGGGAGTTTCTAAAAAAGGAAATTCTAAAAGCGCAATGGCAAGCAATTCCAACAAGGAAAATAGAGGGGAAACAACAGAAGAAGCCAATGTGGCTTCACAAAAAGCTTAGAGATGACCTGAAAACAAAAAAGGACATATACAAGAAGTGGAAAGAAGGAAGAGTACAGGCAGGTATCACGGAATGGCCAGGATGGTGTCAGGGAGGCTAAAGCTGAGAATGAGCTGAGGTTAGCGAGGGATGCTAAAAGCAACAAAAAAGCTTTCTTCAGGTATGTCCATAGTAAAAGACAAGAAACGGTGGCACAGCTACTCAATGAGGATGGCAAAATGATAACAGATGACAAAGAAAAGGCAGAAGTCCTCAATTTCTACTTTGGCTCAGTCTTCTCCCAAAAAAGGATCTGTGA